>NC_138888.1:11119997-11615590 GCF_965194825.1 Balaenoptera physalus | reverse complement strand
ATAGCTTAGAAATATCTGCATACTAACCATTGATTGTTTAATTTTGCATTTGTGCTTTATACGCATGAGATAATACTGTATGTATTGTATTGTGGCTTGTTATTTATTTAATTTTGCACAACCCTTTTTCTTTTTCTGAGATTCATCCATGCTAATGCATGAAGCCATAGTTCATTCACTTCCATTATTTTATATTATTTCATTGACACATATTTGGAATACTTAACATTGTTATGTTCTTATAAACAGTGCTGTCAACACACGCCATCCCAGTGTTTTTCATCTGATGAAAAAATCAGTGATTTTTCTAGGAATATAACTAAAAATGGAATTGCTGGGGCTTCCTTATGTGCTCAGGTACAGTTTTATTTGGTTATATCAAGTTGCTTTTCAAACTAATTGTACTGATTTATATTCCCTTCCACAATGTATAAGAATTTCGGCTGTTCCACGTCTTTGCTATATAGTTATTATCCAACTATTTAACTTTTGCCAGTGTAGCGTGTTTGGTATTTTCTTGTGATTTCAATTTGTGTATTTTGGTCATTCATGTTTCCTCTTCTGTGTTCATGTCCTTTGAATAGTTTCCTACTATGTAGGAATTAATTAATTCATATAAGATCTTTACATATTCTGAATGATCATTATTTCTTTGATAAGGTTTGGCAAAAATCTTCCACTTTATGGCTGGTCTTTTTATTTTATATGTCTTTTTTTGTCTTTATGTGCCTTCTCTGACCAGAAAAAATCTTAATTTTAATATAGTTGGGACTTTCCATCTTTGCTCTTTTGGTTGCTATGGTTTGTATTGGTTGTGATTGTCTTAAGGATTCTTTCTTTACTCCAAATTTATAAATATATCTTCCATATCATCTTATAAAAATATTATAGTTTTGATCTTCACATTTAAGTCTTTAATCCACCTAGAACTAGTTTTGTGTATGGTTTGAAGAAGGGATCTATTAAAAAATTTTCCATGTGATGAACATTTGCTCCAACACAAATTATTAAGTAGCCTCTCCACTGATCTATGTTTCCACCTCTGCCCTATTTTGTGTTTCTATATATATATGTCTCTACTTCCAGGTGCTGTGTTCTGTTCCTGTTGTCTATTTGTCCCTCCTTCCAAAACAATATGGTTTACTACTATGTTGTAGGACAAATTGCATTTTCTGGGCTTGGCCTTTTTTACTCTTCCATATAAATTTATAAATCATCTTGTCAAGTTTTGAAAACTAAACCAAAAAAACAAAAAATGAAAAAGCCCAAAACCCATAGGAATTTTAATTAGAATTGCTTGAGTCTTTAGCTCAATTTAGGAAAAATTGACTCTTAACAATAATAACTCTTCCTATCCATGAACAATGTATTTCTCTCCATTTATTTATGTTTACTTGAAATTTCTCATTTTCTGCATAAGGGTCTTGTTAGATTTATACCTAGGTGGCTTATATTACTTTGTTGCTACTATAAATTTTACCACCTTTAGATGTCCTTTACAGTTTGTTGCTTCTGTCTATTGATCTTCGAGCAAACTTACCAAACTTTCTTTCTTTTTTTTTTTTTTAAACATCTTTTATTTTACATTTTTATTATTAAAAATAATATACAAACTATGAAAACAAAAATACTGATTTGGGGTTTGTTTTTTTTTTTCTTCATGAGAAGATTTTTTTTTAAAAAACATCTTTATTGAAGTATAATTGCTTTACAATGGTGTGTTAGTTTCCGCTTTATAACAAAGTGAATCAGTTATACATATACATATGTTCCCATATCTCTTCCCTCTTGCATCTCCCTCCCTCCCACCCTCCCTATCCCACCCCTCTAGGTGGTCACAAAGCACTGAGCTGATCTCCCTGTGCTATGCGGCTGCTTCCCACTAGCTATCTATTTTACATTTGGTAGTGTATATATGTCCATGACACTCTCTCACCCTGTCACATCTCACCCCTCCCCCTCCCCATATCCTCAAGTCCATTCTCTAGTAGGTCTGTGTCTTTATTCCCGTCTTGCCACTAGGTTCTTCATGGCTTTTTTTTTTTTTCCCTTAGATTCCATATATATGTGTTAGCATACTGTATTTGTTTTTCTCTTTCTGACTTACTTCACTCTGTATGACAGACTCTAACTCCATCCACCTCATTACAAATACCTCCATTTCATTTCTTTTTATGGCTGAGTAATATTCCATTGTATATATGTGCCACATCTTCTTTATCCATTCATCTGTTGATGGACACTTAGGTTGCTTCCATGTCCTGGCTATTGTAAATAGAGCTGCAATGAACATTGTGGTACATGACTCTTTTTGAATTATGGTTTTCTCAGGGTATATGCCCAGTAGTGGGATTGCTGGGTCATATGGTAGTTCTATTTTTAGTTTTTTAAGGAACCTCCATACTGTTCTCCATAGTGGCTGTATCAATTTACATTCCCACCAAAAGTGCAAGAGGGTTCCCTTTCCTCCACACCCTCTCCAGCATTTATTTTTTCTAGATTTTTTGATGATGGTCATTCTGACCGGTGTGAGATGATATCTCATTGTAGTTTTGATTTGCATTTCTCTAATGATTAATGATGTTGAGCATTCTTTCATGTGTCTGTTGGCAACCTGTATATCTTCTTTGGAGAAATGTCTATTTAGGTCTTCTGCCCATTTTTGGATTGGGTTGTTCGTTTTTTTGTTATTGAGCTGCATGAGCTGCTTGTAAATCTTGGAGATTAATCCTTTGTCAGTTGCTTCATTTGCAAATATTTTCTCCCATTCTGATGGTTGTCTTTTGGTCTTGTTTATGGTTTCCTTTGCTGTGCAAAAGCTTTTCAGTTTCATTAGGTCCCATTTGTTTATTTGTGTTCTTATTTCCATTTCTCTAGGAGCTGGGTCAAAAAGAATCTTGCTGTGATGTATGTCATACAGTGTTCTGCCTATGTTTTCCTCTAAGAGTTTGATAGTGTCTGGCCTTACACTTAGGTCTTTAATCCATTTTGAGTTTATTTTTGTGCATGGTGTCAGGGAGTGTTCTAATTTCATACTTTTACATGTACCTGTCCAATTTTCCCAGCACCACTTATTGAAGAGGCTGTCTTTTCTCCACTGTATATGCTTGCCTCCTTTATCAAATATAAGGTGACCATATGTGTGTGGGTTTATCTCTGGGCTTTCTATCCTGTTCCATTGATCTATATTTCTGTTTTTGTGCCAGTACCAAACTGTCTTGATTACTGTAGCTTTGTAATATAGTCTGAAGTCAGGGAGCCTGATTCCCCCAGCTCCATTTTTTGTTCTCAAGATTGCTTTGGCTATTCGGGGTCTTTTGTGTTTCCATACAAATTGTGAAATTTTTTGTTCTAGTTCTGTGAAAAATGCCAATGGTAGTTTGATAGGGATTGCATTGAATCTGTAGATTGCTTTGGGTAGTAGAGTCATTTTCACAATGTTGATTCTTCCAATCCAAGAACATGGTATATCTCTCCATCTATTTGTATCATCTTTAATTTCTTTCATCAGTGTCTTATAATTTTCTGCATACAGGTCTTTTGTCTCCTTAGGTAGGTTTATTCCTAGATATTTTATTCTTTTTGTTGCAATGGTAAATGGGAGTGTTTTCTTAATTTCACTTTCAGATTTTTCGTCATTAGTGTATAGAAATGCAAGAGATTTCTGTGCATTAATTTTGTATCCTGCTAGTTTACCAAATTCATTGATTATCTCTAGGAGTTTTCTGGTAGCATCTTTAGGATTCTCTATGTATAGTATCATGTTATCTGCAAACAGTGACAGCTTTACTTCTTCTTTTCCGAGTTGGATTCCTTTTATTTCTTTTTCTTCTCTGATGGCTGTGGCTAACACTTCCAAAACTATGTTGAATAATAGTGGTGAGAATGGGCAACCTTGTGTTGTTCCTGATCTTAGTGGAAATGGTTTCAGTTTTTCACCATTGAGGACAATGTTGGCTGTGGGTTTGTCATATATGGCCTTTATTATGTTGAGGAAAGTTCCCTCTATGCCTACTTTCTGCAGGGCTTTTATCATAAATGGGTGTTGAATTTTGTCGAAAGCTTTCTCTGCATCTATTGATATGATCATCTGGTTTTTCTCCTTCAGTTTGTTAATATGATGTATCACGTTGATTGATTTGCGTATATTGAAGAATCTTTGCATTCCTGGAATAAACTCCACTTGATCATGGTGTATGATCCTTTTAATGTGCTGTCGGATTCTGTTTGCTAGTATTTTGTTGAGGATTTTTGCATCTATGTTCATCAGTGATATTGGCCTGTAGTTTTCTTTCTTTGTGACATCTTTGTCTGGTTTTGGTATCAGGGTGATGGTGGCCTCGTAGAATGAGTTGGGGAGTGTTCCTCCCTCTGCAATATTTTGGAAGAGTTTGAGAAGGATAGGTGTTAGCTCTTCTCTAAATGTTTGATAGAATTCGTCTGTGAAGCCATCTGGTCCTGGGCTTTTGTTTGTTGGAAGATTTTTAATCACAGTTTCAATTTCAGTGCTTGTGATTGGTCTGTTCATATTTTCTATTTCTTCCTGGTTCAGTCTCGGTAGGTTGTGCATTTCTAAGAATCTGTCCATTTCTTCCAGTTTGTCCATTTTATTGGCATAGAGTTGCTTGTAGTAATCTCTCATGATCTTTTGTATTTCTGCAGTGTCAGTGGTTACTTCTCCTTTTTCATTTCTAATTCTATTGATTTGAGTCTTCTCCCTTTTTCTCTTGATGAGTCTGGCTAATGGTTTATCAATTTTGTTTATCTTCTCGAAGAACCAGCTTTTAGTTTCATTGATTTTTGCTATTGTTTCCTTCATTTCTTTTTCATTTATTTCTGATCTGATCTTCATGATTTCTTTCCTTTTGCTAGCTTTGGGTTTTTTTTGTTCTTCTTTCTCTAATTGCTTCAGGTGCAAGGTTAGGTTGTTTATTCAAGATGTTTCCTGTTTCTTGAGGTAGGCTTGTATTGCTATAAACTTCCCTCTTAGCACTACTTTTGCTGCGTCCCATAGGTTTTGGGTCGTCGTGTCTCCATTGTCATTTGTTTCTAGGTATTTTTTGATTTCCCCTTTGATTTCTTCAGTGATCACTTCGTTATTAAGTAGTGTATTGTGTAGCCTCCATGTGTTTGTATTTTTTACAGATCTTTTCCTGTAATTGATATCTAGTCTTATAGCGTTGTGGTCGGAAAAGATACTTGATACGATTTCAATTTTCTTAAATTTACCAAGGCTTGATTTGTGACCCAAGATATGATCTATCCTGGAGAATGTTCCATGAGCACTTGAGAAAAATGTGTATTCTGTTGTTTTTGGGTGGAATGTCCTATAAATATCAATTAAGTCCATCTTGTTTAATGTATCATTTAAAGCTTGTGTTTCCTTATTTATTTTCATTTTGGATGATCTGTCCATTGGTGAAAGTGGGGTGTTAAAGTCCCCTACTATGATTATGTTGCTGCCGATTTCCCCTTTTATGGCTGTTAGTATTTGCCTTATGAATTGAGGTGCTCCTATGTTGGGTGCATAAATATTTACAATTGTTATACCTTCCTCTTGGATCGATCCCTTGATCATTATATAGTGTCCTTCTTTGTCTCTTGTAATAGTCTTTATTTTAAAGTCTATTTTGTCTGATATGAGAATTGCTACTCCAGCTTTCTTTTGATTTCCATTTGCATGGAATATCTTTTTCCATCCCCTCACTTTCAGTCTATATGTGTCTCTAGGTCTGAAGTGGGTCTTTTGTAGACAGCATATATATGGGTCTTGTTTTTGTATCCATTCAGCCAGCCTGTGTCTTTTGGTGGGAGCATTTAATCCATTTACATTCAAGGTAATTATCGATATGTGTGTTCCTATTCCCATTTTCTTAAATGTTTTGGGTTTGTTATTGTAGGTGTTTTCCTTCTCTTGTGTTTCTTGCCTAGAGAAGTTCCTTTAGCATTTGTTGTAAAGCTGGTTTGGTGGTGCTGAACTCTCTCAGCTTTTGCTTGTCTGTAAAGGTTTTAATTTCTCCATCACATCTGAATGAGATCCTTGCTGGGTAGAGTAATCTTGGTTGTAGGTTTTTCTCCTTCATCACTTTAAATATATCCTGCCACTCCCTTCTGGCTTGCAGAGTTTCTGCTGAAAGATCAGATGTTAACCTTATGGGGATTCCCTTGTGTGTTATTTGTTGTTTTTCCCTTGCTGCTTTTAATATGTTTTCTTTATATTTAATTTTTGATAGTTTGATTAATATGTGTCTTTCCGTGTTTCTCCTTGGATTTATCTGGTATGGGACTCTCTGTGCTTCCAGGACTTGATTAACTATTTCCTTTCCCATATTAGGGAAGTTTTCAACTATAATCTCTTCAAATATTTTCTCAGTCCCTTTCTTTTTCTCTTCTTCTTCTGGGACCCCTATAATTCGAATGTTGGTGCGTTTAATGTTGTCCCAGAGGTCTCTGAGACTGTCTTCAGTTCTTTTCATTCTTTTTTCTTTATCCTGCTCTGCAGTAGTTATTTCCACCATTTTATCTTCCAGGTCACTTATCCGTTCTTCTGCCTCAGTTATTCTGCTATTGATCCCATCTAGAGTATTTTTAATTTCATTTATTGTGTTTTTCATCGTTGCTTGGTTCCTCTTTAGTTCTTCTACGTCCTTGTTAAATGTTTCTTGCATTTTGTCTATTCTATTTCCAAGATTTTGGATCATCCTTACTATCATTATTCTGAATTCTTTTTCAGGTAGACTACCTATTTCCTCTTCATTTGTTAGGTCTGGTGTGTTTTGACCCTGCTCCTTCATCTGCTGTGTGTTTTTCTGGCGTCTCATTTTGCTTATCTTACTGTGTTTGGGGTCTCCTTTTCACAGGCTGCAGGTTCGTAGTTCCCGTTGTTTTTGATATCTGTCCCCAGTGGCTAAGGTTGGTTCAGTGGGTTGTGTAGGCTTCCTGGTGGAGGGAACTAGTGCCTGAATTCTGGTGGATGAGGCTGGATCTTGTCTTTCTGGTGTGCACGTCCACGTCTGGTGGTGTATTTTGGGGTGTCTGTGACTTTATTATGATTTTAGGCAGCCTCTCTGCTAACGGATAGGGCTGTGTTCCTGTCTTCCTAGTTGTTTGGCATGGGGTGTCCAGCACTGTAGCTTGCTGGTTGTTGAGTGAAGCTGGGTCTTGATGTTGAGATGGAGATCTCTGAGAGACTTTTGCCGTTTGGTATTACGTGGAACTGGGAGGTCTCTTGTGGACCAGTGTCCTGAAGTTGGCTCTCCCACCTCAGAGGCACAGCCCTGATGCCTGGCTGGAGCACCAAGAGCCTTTCATCCACACGGCTCAGAGTAAAAGGGAGAAAAAATAGAAAGAAAGAAAGAAAGAGGATATAATATAGTGAAGTAAAATAAAGCTATTATAAAGCAAAGCTATACAGACAAAATCTCACCCAGAAGCATATACATATACACTCACAAAAAAAGGGAAAGGGGAAAAATTAATATATCCTGCTCCCAAAGTCCACCTCTTGAATTTGGGATGATTCGTTGTCTATTCAGGTATTCAACAGATGCAGGCACATCAAGTTGTTTGTGGAGTTTTAATCCGCTGCTTCTGAGGCTGCTGGGAGAGATTTCCCCTTCTCTTCTCTGTTAGCACACCTCCTGGGGATCAGCTTTGGATTTGGACCTGCCTCTGTGTGTAGGTCGCCTGAGGGCGTCTGTTCCCGCCCAGACAGGACAGGGTTAAAGGAGCAGCTGCTGCGGGGGCTCTGGCTCACTCAGGCCGGGGGGAGGGAGGGGTATGGAGGAGGCGGGGCGAGCATGCGGCGTCAGAGGCGTCATGACGTTGCACCAGCCTGAGGCGCGCCGTGCGTTCTCCCAGGGAAGTTGTCTGCGGATCACGGGAGCCTGGCCGTGGCGGGCTGCACAGGCTCCTGGGAGGGGCGGTGTGGAGAGTGACCTGTGCTCGCACATAGGCTTCTTGGTGGCAGCAGCAGCAGCCCTAGTGTCTCATGCCTGTCTCTGGAGCTCGTTTAGGCGGCGCTCTGAATCTCCTCTCCTCGCGCGCGGTGAAACAAAGAGGGAAGAAAAAGTCTCTTGCCTCTTCGGCAGCTGCAGACCTTTTCCCGGACTCCCTCCCGGCTAGCTGTGGCGCACTAACCCCTTCAGGCTGTGTTCACGCCGCCAACCCCAGTCCTCTCCCTGGGATCCGACCGAAGCCCGAGCCTCAGCTCCCAGCCCCGCCCGCCCCGGCGGCTGAGCAGACAAGCCTCTCGGGCTGGTGAGTGCTGGTCAGCAGCGATCCTCCGTGCGGAAATCTCTCCGCTTTGCCCTCCGCACCCCTGTGGCTGCGCTCTCCTCTGTGGCTCCGAAGCTTCCCCCCTCTGCCACCCGCAGTCTCCACCCGCGAAGGGGCTCCTAGTGTGTGGAAACCTTTTCTCCTACACGGCTCCCTCCCATTGGTGCAGGTGCCGTCCCTATTCTTTTGTCTCTGTTATTTCTTTTTTCTTTTGCCCTACCCAGGTACGTGGGGATTTTCTTGCCTTTTGGGAGGTCTGACGTCTTCTGCCAGCGTTCAGTGGGTGTTCTGTAGGAGCAGTTCCACGTGTAGATGTATTTCTACTGTATCTGTGGGAAGGAAGGTGATCTCTGCGTCTTACTCTTCCGCCATCTTCTCTCCCGAGCCTGGCACCAAACTTTCTTATTAATTATATTATGTGGGTTATTTTGGAGCTTTTTCGTAGGTAATCATACTATCTACAAATAATGCTTTCAATTTTTCAGAATTGCTTTTAAATTTAATTTTTGTTTTATAATTGTTTAAAACATATACCTGGGCCCAAGATCAAGTCTCCAAAACAAGAAATATTTAGAGAAATCAATATCCTTCTTCTGTTCATATATAAGGCTTTCAATTTATCTTTAGTTTTAAGAATGCTTCTTACATCCTTAGATAAATGATAACAAACTATACTCATTTTTGACACTTTGCTTTTTTTTTTTTTTAAATAAAATATCCTGGAGACCGCTTTATGGTCACACATAGAGATATTCCTCATTCTGTTAAACAGCTATACCACATTCCATTGTGTGTATGTACCGTAGTTTATACAATTAGTTTTCTATTAGTAGGTACTTGAATTGTCTCTTTTTTTCTATTAATTGATTTTTAAATGAATAGCCTGTGTAAAACTTTCTAACATTTTTACAAGTGTATCTTTGAGGGCTGTCCCTTAGAGTAGGGTTGCTAGATCAAGGAACATGTGCATATATAATTTTGTTTGATATGGCCAAATCCCTTCCACAAGGTCATTTTATTTTGCATCTTACCAGCAATATATGAGGCCAGACTCTTCAACAGAGTATGTTGTCAAACATTTGGGTTTTGCTAATCTGATACATGAGAAATGGTATCTCAAGGTAATTGTAGTTCTTTTGCATTGAGTAATAGTTTAATATTTTTCTCTTTGTCTCTGGAGTTCTGTTGTTTCATGAAAATATTTCTAGGTGTGGTTATTTTTAAAAATTTATTTTGTTTGTGTTTCATTGAGATTTCTGAATTTGAGAGTTGTAGTCTTTTACCAATTCTGGAATATATTTGACCACCTATATCTCCTTGAATTTTGTGTTGCCATTATTTTATTTATTTTTTCCTCTTGGAAAGAATAAAGTGTTTTTGACTTTTTTGTTCTACCCATACTGCATAAGCTATTTTCTAACACTGTGACTCTGTGCTGCATTCTAGATATTTATTCTTCTTCTAGTTCATCAGTTCTCTCATCATCTGAATCTAATGTGCCATTTAATTCATTCATTGAGTTTCTAATTTCAATAATCATATTTTTTATTCCTGGACATTCTCTTTCTTTCTTTCTATTTCCCTAGTCAAGTTTGGTGATCTCTTCTTCCTTAACTATACTGTCAAGCCCCTCTTTTATTTCTTTGAATGTGTTAATATACTCACACTCTGTTTCGTATAATTCCAATTTCATTTCTGTGTGGATCTGATTCTGTAGGATGTTCTTTTCTCTTGATTTTAAATCATGGTCATTTGTGGTGCATTAGAAATGATTGACATTTGCTCTGCCCGGTGCCTGGAGACCACTTGAAAATAAATTTTTGATTTGGACTTTTCAGGCCACAAAGGTAGTGTGAATTCTAGCCCCAAACACAGCTTATAGTCAGGAATTCTTGGGGACATGCATCCTTTTCTTTCCCTTTATCCTGAGCTAAGGGTGAAATTGGCAAGCTTACTTCCAGGGTTGGTTTTTTTCCCTGGTTCATCCACTGAAGGTGTCACTTTGCAGAGGTGCTAGATTTATAGTTTCTGACCCAGACCTCACACTCAACTCGGGCCCCGGGCTTTGTCTCTTGCCCCCTGTGCTAATGTGACCTTTTCAAATCCAGGCTCTAGGCCACCAGGGATTGGCAGATTTCTTAGGGCATCTCCAGATCCTGGAGGAAGTTTTCTTACTCATCATTTCTAGCTTCTGGTTATCTATTTTACTTTATTACAGCTTAACCTTGCTTTCAAAGAGTTCTTTTTGAAGTTTACTTTTTTATCTTGTTATTGTAACATTTATACAAAAAAGTACACTAGTTATAAGTGTACATCATGATGCAGTTTTACAATGTGAACATATTATTGTCAGCACAGACCATTCCCTGGCCTCCAGAGGCTCCCCTTCTACCTCCTTCCAGTCACCCTGCGATGTGACACAGCAGAAGTGACTACAATGGTCCACAACCACACAGATGATCTCACAGATATAATGCTGTGCAAAAGAGGCCCCAGGTAGGAGATGTGCACTGCATCATTCCATTTATGCAAAGCTCAAAACCAGAATGAGCCAAAAGAGTTACTTCTGGAAGTCGACTCCTGGTGTTACAATTTGAGACACAAAAGCTTTAAATTTTTCATAACAAACTCTAGTAATTTTTCTCCCTATGTTATTTATCTCATTTTCTTTTGAGCAAGATCAGATAGCAGTTTCTCTATAAGATCGTCTAAGTTTTTGGGTTTATTTTTTTTTGAATTTTTGCATTTTATTTTATTTACATCTGTGTATCCATGTCAATCCCAATCTCCCAATTCATCACACCACCACCACCACCCCCCGCCGCTTTACCCCCTTTATGTCCATACGTTTGTTCTGTACATCTGTGTCTCAATTTCTGCCAAACAGTGAGATGAACTGATTCATCTGTACCATTTTTCTAGGTTTCACATATATGCATTAATATACGATATTTGTTATTCTCTTTCTGACTTACTTCACTCTGTATGACAGTCTCTTCTAGATCCATCCACGTCTCTACAAATGACCCAATTTCGTTCCTTTTTATGGCTGAGTAATATTCCAGTGTATATATGTACCACATCTTCTTTATCCATTCATCTGTCGATGGACATTTAGGTTGCTTCCATGACCTGGCTATTGTAAATAGTGCTACAATGAACATTGGGGTGCATGTGTCTTTTTGAATTATGGTTTTCTCAGGGTATATGCCCAGTAGTGGGATTGCTGGGTCATATGGTAATTCTATTTATAGTTTTTTAAGGAACCTCCATACTGTTCTCCATAGTGGCTGTATCAATTTACATTCCCACCAACAGTGCAAGAGGGTTCCGTTTTCTCCACACCCTCTCCAGAATTTGTTGTTTGTAGATTGTCTTAATGATGGCCATTCTAACTGGTGTGAAGTGATACCTCATTGTAGTTCTGATTTGCATTTTTCTAATGATTAGTGACGTTGAGCAGCTTTTCATGTGCTTCTTGGCCATCTGTATGTCTTCTTTAGAGAAATGTCTATTTAGGTCTTCTGCCCATTTTTGGATTGGGTTCTTTACTTTTAATATTGAGCTGCATGAGCTGTTTATATATTTTGGAGATTAATCCTTTGTCTGTTGATTCATTTGCAAATATTTTCTCCCATTCTGAGGGGTGTCCTTTCATCTTGTTAATGGTTTTCTTTGCTGTGCAAAAGTTTTGAAGTTTCATTAGGTCCCATTTGTTTATTTTTGTTTTTATTTCCATTACTCTAAGAGGTGGATCAAAAAAGATCTTGCTGTGATTTATGTCAAATAGTGTTCTTCCTATGTTTTCCTCTAAGAGTTTTATAGTGTCCGGTCTTACATTTAGGTCTCTAAGCCATTTTGAGTTTATTTTTGTGTATTGTGTTAGGGAGTGTTCTAATTTCATTCTTTTACATGTAGCTGTCCAGTTTTCCCAGCACCACTTATTGAAGAGACTGCCTTTTCTCCATTGTATATCCTTGCCTCCTTTCTCATAGATTAGTTGACCAGAGGTGCGTTGGTTTATCTCTGGGATTTCTATCCTGTTCCATTGATCTATATTTCTGTTTTTGTGCCAGTACCATATTGTCTTGATTACTGTACCTTTGTAGTATAGTCTGAAGTCAGGGAGTCTGATTCTTCCAGCTCCGCTTTTTTCCCTCAAGACTTCTTTGGCTATTCGGGGTCTTTTTTGTCTCCATACAAATTTTAAGATTTTTTTTTTCTAGTTCTGAAAAAAATGCCATTGGTAATTTGATAGGGATTGCATTGAATCTGTAGATTGCTTTGGGTAGTATAGTCATTTTCACAGTATTGATTCTTCCAATCCAAGAACATGGTATATCTCTCCATCTGTTTGTTTCATCTTTAATTTCTTTCATCAGTGTCTTATAGTTTTCTGCATACAGGTCTCTTGTCTCCCTAGGTAGGTTTATTCCTAGGTATTTTATTCTTTTTGTTGCAGTGGTAAATGGAAGTGTTTCTTTAATTTCTCTTTCAGATTTTTCATCATTAGTATATAGGAATGCAAGAGATTTCTGTGCATTAATTTTGTATCTTGCAACTTTACCAAATCCATTAATTAGCTCTAGTAGTTTTCTGGTGGAATCTTTAGGATTCTCTATGTATAGTATCATGTTATCTGCAAACAGTGACAGTTTTACTTCTTCTTTTCCAGTTTGTATTCCTTTTATTTCTTTTTCTTCTCTGATTGCTGTGGCTAAGACTTCCAAAACTATGGTGAATAATAGTGGTGAGAGTGGACATCCTTTTCTTGTTCTTGATCTTAGAGGAGATGCTTTCAGTTTTTCACCATTGAGAATGATGTTTGCTGTGGGTTTGTCATATATGGCGTTTATTATGTTGAGGTAAGTTCCCTCTATGCTCACTTTCTGGAGAGTTTTTTTTATCATAAATGGGTGTTGAATTTTGTCAAAAGCTTTTTCTGCATGTATTGTGATGATCATATGGTTTTTATTCTTCAATTTGTTAATATGGTGTATCACATTGATTGATTTGCGTATATTGAAGAATCCCTGCATCCCTGGGATAAATCCCACGTGATCATGATGTATGATCCTTTTAATGTGTTGTTGGATTCTGTTTGCTAGTATTTTGTTGAGGATTTTTGCATCCATATTCATCAGTGATATTGGTCTGTAATTTTCTTTTTTTGTAGTATCTTTGTCTGGTTTTGGTATCAGGGTGATGGTGGCCTCATAGAATGAGTTTGGGAGTGTTCCTTCCTCTGCAATTTTTTGGAAGAGTTTGAGAAAGATGGGTGTTAGCTCTTCTCTAAGTGTTTGATAGAATTCACCTGTGAAGCCATCTGGTCCTGGACTTTTGTTTGTTGGAAGATTTTTAATCACAGTTTCAATTTCATTACTTGTGATTCGTCTGTTCATATTTTCTATTTCTTCCTGGTTCAGTCTTGTGAGGTTATACCTTTCTAAGAATTTGTCCATTTCTTCCAGGTTGTCCATTTTATTGGCATAGAGTTGTTTGTAGTAGTCTCTTAGGATGCTTTGTATTTCTACGGTGTCTGTTGTAACTTCTCCTTTTTCCTTTCTAATTTTATTGATTTGAGTCCTCTCCCTCTTTTTCTTGATGAGTCTGGCTAATGGTTTTTCAATTTGTTTATCCTCTCAAAGAAACAGCTTTTAGTTTTATTGATCTTTGCTATTGTTTTCTTTGTTTCTATTTCATTTATTTCTGCTCTGATCTTTATGATTTCCTTCCTTCTGCTTACTTTGGGTTTTGTTTGTTCTTCTTTCTCTAGTTCCTTTAGGTGTAAGGTTAGACTGTTTATTTAAGATTTTTCTTGTTTCTTGAGGTAGGCTTGCATAGCTATAAACTTCCCTCTTAGAACTGCTGTTGCTGCATCCCATAGGTTTTGGATCATCGTGTTTTCATTGTCATTGTCACAATCTAAGTATTTTTTGATTCCCTCTTTGATTTCTTCAGTGATCTCTTTGTTATTTAGTAACGTATTGTTTAGCTTCCGTGTGTGTGGTTTTTACGTTTTTTCCCTGTAATTCATTTCTAACTTCATAGTGTTATGGTCAGAAAAGATGCTTGATATGATTTCAATTTTCTTAAATTTACTGAGGCTTGATTTGTGACCCAAGATGTGATCTATCCTGGAGAATGTTCTGTGCACACTTGAGAAGAAAGTGTAATCTGCTCTTTCTGGATGGAATGTCCTATAAATATCATTTAAATCTATCTGGTCTATTGTGTCATTTAAAGCTTGTGTTTCCTTATTAATTTTCTGTTTGCATGATCTGTCCATTGGTGTAAGTGAGGTGTTAAAGTCCTCCGCTATTATTGCGTTACTGTCGATTTCCCCTTTTATAGCTGTTAGCAGTTTCCTTATGTATTGAGGTGCTCCTATGTTGGGTGCATATATATTTATAATTGTTCTATCTTCTTCTTGGATTGATCCCTTGATCATTATGTAGTGTCATTCCTTGTCTCTTGTAACATTCTTTATTTTAAAGTCTGTTTTATCTGCTATGAGTATTGGTACTCCAGCTTTCTTTTGATTTCCATTTGCATGGAATATATTTTTCCATCCACTTTCAATTTGTATGTGCCCCTAGGTCTGAAGTGGGTCTCTTGGAGACAGCATATATATGGGTCTTGTTTTTGTATCCATTCAGCCAGTCTGTGTCTTTTGGTTGGAGCATTTAATCCATTCACGTTTAAGGTAATTATCGATATGTATGTTCCTATGACCATTTTCTTAATTGTTTTGGGTTTGTTTTTGTAGGTCCTTTTCTTCTCTTGTGTTTCCCACTTAGAGAAGTTCCTTTAGCATTTGTTGTAGAGCTGGTTTGGAGGTGCTGAATTCTCTTAGTTTTTGCTTGTCTGTAAAGCTTTTGATTTCTCCTTCTAATCTGAATGAGATCCTTGCCGGGTAGAGTAATCTTGGTTGTAGGTTCTTCTCTTTCATCATTTTAAGTATATCATGCCACTCCCTTCCAGTTGTAGAGTTTCTGCTGAGAAATCAGCTGTTAACCTTATGGGAGTTCCCTTGTATGTTATTTGTTGTTTTTCCCTTGCTGCCTTCAATAATTTTTCTTTGTCTTTAATTTTTGCCATTTTGATTACTATGTGTCTTGGCGTGTTTCTCCTTGGGTTTATCCTGAATGGGACTCTCTGTGCTTCCTGGACTTGGGTGGCTATTTCCTTTCCCATGTTAAGGAAGTTTTCGACTATAATCTCTTCAAAGATTTTCTCAGGTCCTTTCTCTCTCTCTTCTCCTTCTGAGACCCCTATAATGCGAATGCTGTTGCATTTAATGTTGTCCCAGAGGTCTTGTAGGCTGCTTTTATTTCTTTTCATTTTTTTTTTTCTTTATTCTGTTCCGCAGCAGTGAATTCCACCATTCTGTCTTCCAGGTCACTTATCCGTTCTTGTACCTCAGTTATTCTGCTATTGATTCCTTCTAGTGTAGTTTTCATTTCAGTTATTGTATTGTTCATCTCTGTTTGTTTGTTGATTAATTCTTCTAGGTCTTTGTTAAACATTTCTTGCATCTTCTCGGTCTTTGCTTCCATTCTTTTCCCAAGGTCCTGGATCATCTTCATTATCATTATTTTGAATTTTTTTTATGGAAGGTTGCCTATCTCCACTTTATTTAGTTGTTTTTCTGGGGTTTTATCTTGTTTCTTCATCTGGTACATAGCCCACTGCCTTTTCATCTTGTCTATCTTTCTGTGCCTGTGGTTTTTGTTCCACAGGCTGCAGGATTGTCCTTCTTCTTGCTTCTGCTGTCTGCCCTCTGGTGGATAAGGCTATCTAAGAGGATTGTCTAGGTTTTTTATTATAAATAAACTTTCTGAAGTTTATTTTGCTTTAGTTCATGTCTTGTGATTTGCAGTTAATTGATTGTTCCAGAATAGTGTATTGATATGATATTTCTAGGTTGTAGTATCATTTCCATTTTATTATTTGTTCAAGCATCAATATATTACTCTGTCTATTCCTGTCCTATTTTGATTATCACAGCTTTATATTATGTAGTTTTTATTGGGTTGACCAAAAATTGCCTTTGGTTTTTATGTAAAAATAAAAGACACATTTTTCATTTTCACCAAGATCTTTACTGAACAACATATTCATCTTTTTGTTCCACTACCTTCTGCCATTTTTTAGGTTACTTCATAATTTCATCTTCCCAAAACTTTTTATCTTTTTGAGCAAAGAACTGTTCCAAGTGCCTTTTACAGTGTTCCAGGGAACTGAATTTTTTTCCCCTAGGAGAATTTTGTAAAAACATAAATAAATGGAAATCTGAAGGTGCAATGTCTGGTGAATACAGTAGATGAATCAGAACTTCCCAGACAAGGTGTAACAGTTTTTGCCTGGTCATCAAAGAAACATGCAGGCTTGCATTATCCTGATGGAAGATTATGCACTTTCTGTAGACTCATTCTGGATGCTTTTCATCGAGTGCTGCTTTCAGATGGTCTAATTGGGAGCAGTACTTATTGGAATTAATCGTTTGGTTTTCAGGAAGGAGCTCATAATAGAGGACTCCCTTCCAATCCCACCATATACACAACATCGCCTTCTTTGGATGAAGACTGGCCTTTGGTGTGGTTGGTGGTGGTTTATTTCAACAGAACTCTTCTGTTCCACATTATTGTACAGTATCCACTTTTCATTGCCCGTCAGAATTTGTTTTAAAAATGGAGCATTTTCATTATGCTTAAGTAGAGAATCGCATGCATAAATATAGTCAAGAAGGTTTTTTTCACTTAACTTCTGTGGAACCCAGACATCAAAGCAATGAACATAACCAAGCTTGAGCAAATGATTTTCAATGCTTGATTTGGATATTTTGAGTATGCCGACTATCTCCTGGGTAGTATAACGTTGATTGTTCTCAATTAATGTCTCGATTTGATTGCTATCAACTTCAACTGGTTTACCCGACCGTGGAGCATCATCCAGCGAGAAATCTCCAGCACGAAACATTGCAAACCACTTTTGACATGTTCGATCAGTCACAGCACCTTCTCCATACACTGCACAAATCATTTTTTTGCATTTAAGTTGCATTTTTACCTTTCTTGAGATAGTAAAGCATAATATGCCAAAAATGTTTCTTTTTCTTCCATCTTCAATATTAAAATGACTACACAAAAATTCACCAATTTTGGTGTCCTTTTTTAAAATGCACGCTGATATGACAGCTGTCACAATCTAACAAAATTGTTTCAAATGAAGTTAAAGACAACTAAGTGCTACTAGAGTCATCTTATGGAAAAAAACCAAACAAAGCTTTTGCCAACACAATAATATGTCTTAAGGCACAGTCTACAGTATTCTCTGTTTTTCTTTCAAACATTTCTTCAGTTATTCTTAACATTCAGATTTTTTAGGTGAACATTAGAACTATCACCCCTCCCTCAATATTCTACTAGGATACTAATCAGAAAAGCAAAAATTCTATAAATATATTTGAATAGATTTAAACTATTCAGCTATCCAATAAAAGAATATGGATCATTTTTCCATTTATTTAAGTATTATTCTCTTATGTCCATCAGTAATGTTGACACACCTCATTATAGTGTGTGGTTTCTGTGTATTTACTGTTGTAAATGAGCTCTATTTTAACATTATGTTTTCTAATATGTTAACATATAGGACAATTACTGACTTGTTACTGACAATTATTGAACAAAGTATATTTGTTTTGTTCTCACTGCCCAGCTGAAAGTGGAAGCATGGAGTCTTAACTATTGGACCACCAGGGAAGTCCTTATGTTAGTTCTAATAGTTTTCATTTGTTTCTTTTGCATTTTCTAAGTAAATATATATGTATGTATATATAAAATGTATAAATAATGATTCCTCCATTTAATCTTTTTCTGATGGGGTATCTCCTATTTTTATCTTATGTCCAATTGCATTGGTGAGACAGATAAAAAATAATCACAATGCTAGTAAATGTCTTTGTTTTTCCTCTTGTTTTAAGAGAATGTATCTAGTGTTCCTACCATTAGGTGCAATGCTGGCTGTTGGTTAGAATTATTTTTGACCATGTTAAGAGGACTTTCTGAGAAGTCTGTTTTCCTTTTTTTTATTTGACTTAAATTAGGAATGGATGCTAATTTAATCTAAACACATTTTAAGATGATCTTTTTTGAAGTCATTTCATTCATTGGGTATAATTAATTACACTATGTTCCAACTATGAAGTAAGCCATGAATGAATAAGCCATGAGTATCTATGTATATATCTATAAATACAGATTATATACATATCTCTCTATTTATCTATCTATAAAAGAGATGTATGTCTATAGGTATATGTGGAAAGGAGATGTGTATACATCCTTTAGATACTTTCTAAATAGTCTGTAATTACAGGTTTTTTTTCCCCCTTCATTTACAAAGTCATTTTTGGAGATGTAAAAAAAAAAAACCACAAATGTTTATTTATAATCCTTTGATTCATTGTACTGTGTCGGAGGCTAATGTGGTTTCTCCTTTTTTTCTCTGATGTGCATTATACAATCTATACTATACCTATACCTATATCTATATCTATTGATATATCTGTATCTATATTTAGACATTTTAAAAGATATATGCTCTGTAAGGTGTATATTTTAATATCCATCTCTTAATTCAAGTTTATTAATAGAACTATTTAATTTCTTTAGCGTCTTATTAAATTTGTTTTCTGTTTTGCTTCTGTTAGTTTCTCTTTATACTTCAAAGAATTTTTGCTTCAAATAGAGTAATAAAATGCTATTTGGTACATAATGTTCACTATTATATCCTCATTGTATATTTTATACTTTATCAATATGAATTTATTATCTTTTACACACTTATCTTTTAAACTTGAGTTTCATTTGGTCTGAAAATAATATCGTCAACTCTTCTTACCTCATGTTTACATTTTGCTTATAAATAGTCATACGATCATATTATTAATGATTTACTCTCCTGCCTTTAGAATTTTCTAAAATTTTAGAATTTAGAATATTTTGGAAAATATGGATAATATTGTTGTATTCTGTTATAGTCTGATCTGAGTCTTTGCTGTTTAACAGGGAGCTTAAAGAATTTACTTTCTCAAAACTTAAGTCATCTGTCATTTTGTTTCCTACTTTCTGTTTTTTATACTTCCTTAATGCTAGTTTTGTTTTCTATGTTTTGATGTACAAACTTTTATTTTTAAGCTGTTATCTTTTTCAGCTTTTAATTCTACTAGGAGTTACCTTCTTAGTTTTCCACATATTATTTTTTTGTATGTAACTCAAGAATAAATTAGAATTTTTGGACTTGCTTCTCTGTATAGGAATTTTGTGTATATGTGTAAAAGCTCCTATAAGGTCCTTCCCAAATTTTTGCAGTTTTTTACTTTATTTATAAACCTAGTTTTACAATTTTTTTTACTAAATTATTTCTCCTCAAATATAATTCTTGTCATGTAATTCAGTTTTACAACTAATTTGCTACAATTTCTTAAACATAAATCTGTATTTAACTGGTTATCAACCTCTTTCTGACAATCTTTGTATACAACAAATTTCCCCTTTTTCTATGTTGAATCTTGGTCAGATGGAAAACATTTTTAAGTACCTTTTTTTCCTAGAGGGATAAGTGAATGGTATATTTTATGAGCCATACATACCTGAAATGTATTTATATTGCTTTCATATACAAACACACACACAAAATCAAAATCTTGACTGGCCATAGCATTCCTGAGTCTTCATATTTTTCTTTCAAAGTTCTGTAATTATTCTTCTATTTTTTCTAAAATGTAGTATTGCAGATGTGATTGAAACATGCTTAACTTTAGATAATCTGTGCATAATGTATAACCTTTCTGAATTTTATCTAATGGCTGAATAGGATATTCAGTAGGATATTTTTCTTAATTAAAAATTTTTTAAAAATTAATTTAAAAAATAAAAAATTTTTTTCCAGTTTGCCTTCAGGATTGGGATGCATTGATTCTGTCTTTAATACAGTGAATTTTTTTAACTCTATGTGCAAATGTGTTCACTGGGCTAATGAAAAAAATATTTTAATTATATCTTTGAATTTCTTGAATTTCTCTTCTATTCTGATTATTCTGTATTCCTCAGAAACAACTCTAATTCTAAAATTTAATTTTGATCCTATCTAATTTTGTCTATTAATTTTTCAATCATCTTTTCTCTCCTTGGTCTTGTTTCTTTGTCTTTTTCCTCTGTTTCAAATCTGAGAGAGCTTGGAACTATTCAACATCACTAATCCAGTTTTCTGTAGATTGATCTTTCTATTTAATGCCTCTAATTTGAATATAAACACTGTAAATCCCACAATAATTTACTCCATAATAATGCTAATTTTCATATTACAATTGACCTCCGTGGTATAGCCAAATTTTCAATCAAGAACAGTTAAAGTTCTTATTTTCTTGGGACAACAGGAAGGCAAGGCAAACAAAGAAACAGTGGGCTTCTTGGGAAGCTTGGAAGAAGAGATGGTACCCTGCTCTCAGGATTATTTCAGTTCAATTTTGCTGAATTGGGCAGATAAAAAAGTATCATCCACCTAGGAAACTCCTGGAATTGCTGCCACTGTATTGGAAAACAGCCAACTACAGGACCCAGACTGGTCCCTATTGTTGTCCAAGTGGAGTAGATAGCCTTTACCAGGTGGCGCCAATCAGTGGCCAGGAGCAGCATCGATTTGGATTGTGCCGTTTGATCTCCTTGTCATAACGTAACTATACATTTTATGCAATTGAATTTTAGGGGTCTTACTGTATTCCTACTCATCGTTTAGTTTCAAGGAATCCCTCCTCAGCTCACCCTTCTTTGTTTTCTTCATGATCTCCCCTCTCTTTAGGTGTTCTGCTTCCAGTGCCTCAAAGCCATGTCCTTTCACATGTCTGCATTTCTCTATGAGCCGGACTGAAGAAACCTAGGCAAACCCACAGCATACTGCATGTTCTTCTCACAGAGCTCCTCCTAGCTCTTTATTCTTTTGCCATTTACCCAATTCATATACTTTTAGGGCCTAAATAACCTAACCTGCAATAACTCATAATTTACTCCCCTCCATCATCCCCTCTTATTCTGTTGTTTTTGGGAGTAGCTGAAAGATGTAGAAAGATGGTTGTAGCTGAGTGGGAAGGAAGCCTCAAAAGTACAAAAGCCTATAAGGTCACACTATACAGTTGATATACAGCTACTTTTTTACTGATACTTGTTGATTACAATTAAAGTATTTGGATAGGAATAATAATAGTTTCTTGAAGATAAGTTGCACCAATAATTAATATTTTAATTGCCGGTTGCAGCTTTGTCCACAGCACCTCAGTAGTCAGCAGTGCAGGACAATGGTATTTTTCTTATAGAAATCTGACCTCAAAAAGAACAACTCCTTTTGCAATTTGAAGGACATCGAAATTTCTCTCTTGGCATGGTTTCTCAGCCAGCTCAAATCCATGCCATTTCTCCATAACCTCCAGAATTTGCCTGTCATCTCTGTGAAGTCTAGTTTCTCTTTTATTCAGCAGGGCTCTAGTATTTGTGGATGTCATGACAAATGTGGCAACTCTTTGACCTGAGGTTTGTGAATGAGTCTGCATCATAAATACTTCTAAAGAGGAGCCAACAGGTCATGGTCAACACTTACCAAGAACTGACTCTGTGACAGGTCCTGGTTAAGCACTCATTATTCTATCTTATTCTTATACCCACATGATGAGAAAGGCATGAATCTTAGCCTCATTTGACACATTCAAGGATTAGGGCAGACAGTTCACTTCTCCAAGATGACACAACTAGTAAATGGAACTAGTAAGCTTCAAAACCAACTCTACCTGTAATTTGAGCCCATGGTCAAGACCATATTCTCCGAAGACCATCTCCAACCTTGCTTGATCCTTAGGAATGGGGCTAATTTGTGGGAGAAAATGTCTAGGCACCAGGTCAGAATAAATTTCTTAAAATCATGCAGTTGGAATGGCATTGCTGGACCTCATTTGTAGTTATATTGGTTGAGGACATAGTCAAATATATACTGATAAGCTTCCATGGTCAAATAAAATAAAATATTTATGAACATGTCACATCTGCTTGTATAATAAATCATCATATTTTCTACAGAAAGCTATCTTACAAATTCTCACTTCTCTAGACTCTACTGAACTCATTTTTCTTTAATTGGACAGAATATAAGAGAGAGGGACATAAAGAATTTGATAGAGTGTTATTGATATGTTATACTATCTTGCTAACTGGCAGCTCAACCATACTACGACTGCTCACATTTTCCCTGGTTTGGTGTTATAGAGGCATCTACACTCTGACAGTATCTACCCATCCTTTCTGACTAACGCCAAATATATTTGGTGGACTTTGATATCAGAAAGGAGAGAACAAGGCAGTTAAGGTGTAGAGTTTTGTGTGACATTCTTTTTAAATGACAAAACATATATATCTCCTAAAAATTAGCTTAAATGTTTTTTTGTAATCTTACGAACATATATTATTATTCATTTAAAAGCTACTAGTTTATTTGCTTTTGAAAGTAATCATCAAATCTCTAATATATTAAATTTAAGTAATTAAACCTAGTAGGAGTTAAGAGGAATTCTGGAGAGGCTGTGTGGCAAGTGAGGAGAGGCTTCCACGAGCTTTCTCAGAAATAAAAAGTGCACGGCTGAGATGTAAAGGGCTACAGATAAAAGCAGATTTCAGTGCTTACTAAATGTCTTCTCTCTCTTGAGCTCCACCCAGGGTGTCGTTGATCTTTTAGGAAGTTCCTTGACATGGTAGAGGCATGAGAGAAAGGAGGGAAACACAGTGAAGCAATTTAACAGGAGGAGAAAGAGCCCAAAGAAGATCTGCTTAGGAAACCAGTTTCAAACTCTACACTTCTTCGATTAAAAGCCCTAAGTCCTCACACCTTGTTTTCCTGAAGTACTAGTGACACACATCAGACTTACTGTTTCTTGGAGGTGAAGAGCTGACTTGTAAAGGATGGGGTGGAGCATGGTGGAGAAGTGAGACGGCATAGAGCTCTCCTTAGAGGACAACATGTGGTTAATGCAAAAACAGGGACCTGGGTATCCGAGTCAACAGCACAGAGGGGAAAATGTATTTTTTCTTTCTTCATGTGGTGAAACGTAAGTCACTGATCAATTTTCTTAATCCAGCCCCATTGGTCTTACTGTCATTGGAAATTCCTCCAGATTCTGGCAGTAGGTTTTTCTTTGGGCTTGATGCTCTATGAGTCCACGAAATTTCAGCATAGAGGTTAGAGAAAGTTCCTAGGCAGATGACTTTTTTTTCACTTCAAAGAGTAAACATTATGGATGACTAAATAAAGGAATGAGAAAGTTTTAGGAAAACACATCTAACTTCTTTACCTAAAGCCCATCTCTAATAGGATATATTGAATTCATTAGTATCCAATAAGAATAGCAATTGACTGATTTTAAGTCACGTTAGATTATCTGTGTTTCTCAAAATAAACACACTTTTTTAGGTACTTTATGTAGAAGTAGAAATGTCAAGTTGTGAGTGTGTGTGTGTGTGTGTGTGTGTGTGTGTGTGGTTGTGATTGTTCTTGGAGCCTCTAACTCCAAGGCTCATAATAAATGATTCTATTCTCCTTCCATAATTTGGTCAGTTTAGTCGCTTTGGCCTCCCTCTACAATATTTTTGCTAATAATTTTTTTTTCAGTTTCTTATTACTCTACAGATTTCAACTCCTGAAATTTTATACCTGAAGCCTTGCTATGAAATATTCAAAAGATGCTATATTTCATACTGCTGAATAAGCAGTTTTTTAATTCTCCCTTGGCAAGTATGCTGCATAACATTGTTTCTAGGAAAGGAGTTTATGTGGGATGATTAAAAATTCCATTTTCATAACATGTCTCTGATAGACTGCCCATCCAGCCCCCAATATTTGTAGAAAACTATTAAATTGTAGATTATAACAAGACACTTCAGCAAATGGCTTTCATTTCCATTTTACTCAGATGATGACTTTTACTCAGAGCTGCCCCACTATCCTTTAAACTGACTCTTTTTATATATCTACCTTTTTTTGCTTTTCTACTTTTTTCAGTCAGAAAGAACAAATATTTCTCCTTTCCGACGCCAGCCACTCTTATCTGTGACTCAGGTCCCAGCATCCACTATCTCTTCTGAGCCCTCACTCTCTTTCTTTTTCAGTTTCCTTTTAATATTTTAATCTCTCTTTCTTCACTGCTTGTTTCTTCTCTTCCTTCAAATATACACTGGCCTCCATTTAGGAATTTTTTTTTTACTTGACTCTTCTGTTTTGCTGTAGTTGATCCAAACAAGCTATTTTAGCTTTTTGAATCATCAAATTCTGACCTTAATCCCACAAAATTTAGTCTAACGTTTCTGATGATATTGAATACACAGTCGAATTTGCCAATAACCTCCTAATTGCCAACTATGATATTTTTCTCATTCCTCTTTTTCTTCACTATTGGCAACTATTGACCATTCCTTCTAAAACTCTCTACCCTTGAATTTCATAATACTTTACATTGATTTCCTTCTCAATTCTTAGTCTGCTTATTTTCTTTTCCCTTTTCCTTTTCTGGCCCCCTCTATGTGGCCCCTTATATCACTAATTTCTTAACACAAATATCTCTGCCTTTTTCTCTTCTTTAAGTTCTTTCCTGAGAGGTTTCACCCCTTTCCAGGGCTTCATTTTTTTATGACTCACTCACCATTCTGGGTATCAGTACAATTATGTATTTACAATATCTCCTGATCCCCAATCCAAATTTGCTTCCTCTTGTTGAACTGTTTTACCTGAAGGGCCAATCTTTATTCCCAAAGCTAATCAAAAACAAAAACAGAAAACAGAATAAACAAGCAAACAAAAGCCCAAGGCAGAGCAAAATAAAAACAAACAAAACAATCCCCCCAAACTCTACAGAACTTATTACCCTTACTTCAAAATGAATCTCTCCACTTTGGGCTAACATATTTTTGATATTGTTGTCAATAATACCTTCAGGCCCTTTAGCTTAATGGGGGTAGTGATTTTTGGGTCCACTTCCCCCTTCCTGGCTCTGGTCAAACAGCCTCTGAGGTCACATGGGAACGCAGGATAATCATGGATTAGAGGTCAGGCTAGCTGGGTAGAGATCTCACAATGAACGCTTTGTGTATGACGGCCACCACACTATTGATCAGGAAGAGCTATTTGATTGCTGGGATCCAGAGTAAAATGAAGACACAGGGCTCCTTTTTCAAAAATTATTAAGAATTTTAAGGTGGCAACAGCAGAACATTAAACCAAATGTGGGGTCCATCTAAGCATGGGGCCCTGTGTGGCTTCAGAAATCAAAAGCCCATGATGCCAACCTTGTTATTTATCTTCCTGGGTGGAAGAATTCCTATCAGCTAAATTGAAGAGGTTGACTTACATGATCTCGAAGGTGACATCCCATTTTCCTTTAAAATTCAGTAATTCTAAGCTGCCTTTCTCTGCAATAGCTCCTGGATCCCTGCCTTTCTTCCTTTCTCACCTTGATGGTACAGCAATCCCCAAATACTTGATGGTAATTTTTTTCTTACCTACTTCAGTCCATCCTACCTAGATTATTAGCTCCAAAACTTATTCATAAATTAAAGGTTCAAGTTCAAACTTGACTTAGGCATCAACTTTGCTTTCCAACAAAGCATATTTGTTAAGCGTATTAATTAATACTTTAACTGTATTAATTTCCTAGGGCTGCCATAACAAAATACACAGACTGGGTGGCTTAAACCACAGAAACGTATGTTCTCACAGCTGTAGAGGCTACAAGTCCAAGGTCAAGATCAAGGTGTCAGTAGAGATGGTTTCCAGATGGCCACCTTCTCACCCTGTCCTCACATGGCCTTTTTTCTGTACTCACACATCCCTGGTATCTCTCCCTGGTCCTATATGGACACCAGTCATGTTGGATTAGGGCCCCACCCTTATGTCCTCATTTGACCTTAATTACCTCTTTAAAGGCCCAGTGTCTAAATACAGTCATATTGGGAGTTAGGGTGTCAACATATGAATTTTGGGGAGACACAATTCAGTCCATAACATCCACTCTTTATTTACATGATTCTAAGTGTATTGAGATAAGCTCTGTACAATCCCAACACATTGAAGACATTACAGGGACTCCGAAATGTGAATGAGAGAGTGAACGCTCCCTTCTGTCAGATGTGCAGCTCCCTGGTCAGGTCTTACCTGTTCCCCTCTGTGCCTTTCCTTCATGTATAAAGCCAGCTTAATTTTCTCTTTCAATGTCCTCTCCCCTTTACCTCTGGTTTGTCATATCTCCTTCCTTTCCACATTAAGCCTCACCTCTGTAGACATTTGCAATGTCTTTTCCTTGACTGTGATCTCCCTTTCCTCTGAATCTCAAAAATACTTAAGGTCTTCACCACTCCTTTGAGATCTTGTGTCATCCTCTAACTTTAACCTTGTATACCTCTCAATCCCAATGAGTCTCTGAGCTCCTCTAGCGAAGACACTGGGTTCTCAGTCAGTGCTTCTTAAATTTAACATGTATAAGCTCCTCCTGGGGCTCTTGTTAAATTCAGATTCTGAGTTAGTAGCTGGTGGGATCTGGGATTCTGCATTTTGAACAAACTCCTAGGTGATGCTGGCACTGCTGTTCCATGGGTTTCGTTTCAGCAGCAAGGTGTTAGACTTGGTGGAAAATGTCCCCTTTTCTCACTCACCTTTCCCTACAAACAAGCAGCATGCAGATATTTTCATAATGGATTATACTCTATTGATTAACCTCCTCTTAACCTTCACGTATTAATTCAGCTTAGATCCAGGATGCTGGGCAGGGTGGAAAGCTGTGATCTCTGGAGTTAAAGTCTGGGAAAGGTAACATTTACTTAGACATTTACGTGGCTATGTATTCTTTGTTAGGGGAACACAAGGTAAAGTGGGTAATAAAGCAGCAATTCCAATCAGTTAAAGTTAAAGTTTCCCCCACAACCTAAAACTTTGTAAGACTCTATTTCCAAGAGGAGGCTAAACATACACTGCTGTGGGTTGGATAGAGCAAGAATGAAACACATTGTGTTTATTCTTTGAACACGCAGTACATTTACTTCATGTGAAATTATTTATCTTAGTATTTACTCTATTCTGGAAGAAAAATATAAATGTCTTTAGGGGCTTTAGTTTTGTGAAGCCTATTCTTTTACTCTTGTCCTTCTCACTTTAGACATAAAATAACTTTTGATGCATTAAATTCGAATGAATAAGAACACATTTTAAAGGCCTTTCTTTGTATTTTATTCAGTAGCTGACTTTAGTTGCCTACAAAATACTTTCTAAATTCAGTTTCTTATCATGGGTTCCAACCAGAATAAAATATATACGGTCCCTGGAGCACACAGCTGTTTATGTACCAGGCCAATATGTCTCAGGGAGAGGTCTGTAGGATGCATAGGCTATAATTTAAAAAATAAAAATAAAATCCCAACTCCACATCAAGTATTTAGAGCTGCCCAGTGGGAAGACAAGGCAGAAAAGGAGAAAAGAAGGCAGCTTATTAATTAGCTCCTTTTGCCTTGAACAGCACATTTCTATGCTGTTTTCAAGCCATCTATTTTCACATATAATACTTCAGAGCATATTCTAGCATGCTTTAAAGTCAAATGGAGGAAAGAGAGAGTCTGAAAGATGAAACGATTTTTAAAAAATTCTCTTACAAAATTTTCAGTAACAGTTTCTTGGAGGTGAAGAAGAGCATGTGTCTAAGTTACCACATTTTCAAAGACTGCACAGAGGGTGGAATCGTGTGGAACAACCCACAAGCCTTTGTTTGGAAAAGGGGATGCTTTCTAGTGGTGCTGCCACCAGGGAATTCTTGTAGGTGAAGTTTTCAGCCTGCCTTTAGCGAAGCGCAGTTCTTGTGAAAAGCACAAACCTCAGAGCAGTTCCTAGGATTGCTGTCTGCCATCTTGACAGCCATCCAATCAAGTACTTCCCCCCTCCCCAAAAAGAAACCTGGTCCCACATCTGCTAGATGGTGCGAGTCCAAGGACAAAGGGCTCTGACCCTGCCGAGAGCTTCGTGTCAAGCAGCTTAAAGACACTGATGACGGAGTCAAGTGTGACGTGCTATGCCAACCTGTGGGTCAAGGCCACAATGAAGACAAGACATCACCACCAGACAGCAACTCTTTCTTGAGCTAGGCCGCCTTAGCCGTGCTCTCTCTGCCAGGCTCCTGAAGGACATGATGGGCTTGTTCATCCAGTTCTCAACCTTGTCAGTTGCTGGAAAGTCAATTCTGTTCATTATTGGCAGGAACGGAGTCCAGTGACAGCTTTCCAATTTTCATTGCCAATGAAGATAGTTGGCTCAGGATAAAGTGTCCCTGGGGCATGATGTTATGCAATGATATAAGTCTTCTTTGAGATTGTTATTAGTTTCTTATACTATATTTTGATTGATTTCAAATGTCTTGGGGGCTCAGTTCTCAGCATATGGAAGTGCCTATTTAGAAACCTGGTGATTGATTGATTGCTTTATCCAGCCATGGACCCATGCTTCATCCATCCATGGACCCATTTTTTCATCCATCCATCTGTCAAAATGATTATTGAATGCTTACTGTATGATAGAGCCATGCATCATACTTGTACTCAAGAGGCTCACAGTTGAAGGAGGAAGATAGACCAGTAAGATGAGGACTACCATTCAGTGTAACAGATGGAGAGAGAAAATAGCTAACAGGGAGCTGGAGACCCCTGAGGAGAGACTCTTATATCAGTGCAAAAACAGTGTAGAGCCACACTGCCCACCACCAGGGGGCACCATTCACGTTGCAGGGTGAGTGAATGATGCTTCCCAAGGATGTTCAGAGCACAGTCTACTCAGTCTGCTGAGGGATAAGGGAAACTGGGTTTGCGGGAGAAGTTGGTATTTGCTATGCCCCCAGAGGGGTCAATATGGAGCCAGGAAGATTGTGTCTGTGAGCTGTACATGGGGTGTTGGAGTGGTAGTAGGAAAAAAAAAGATTAATAAGGTGTAGGAACCAGATTCTATGGGGTCTTGTCAGCAAGGTCAAAGGCATTTGGACTTCATCGCTGTAGAAAAATAAGTGACAGATATTCAGCAGGGGAGAGCCCTGTTACTGATGTGGCACAGAGGTGGAGTGGTAAGGCATTGTGTCCCTAATGTCATTTGAAGGAGACTTCAAAGCAACCCTAAAACTGTGCTGCCCATTCCTGGTCCTGTGAGAACACAGGATAAGGCTGGTATAGTCGTAGAGAGGGAAACACTGACCTCTCTTCTGACACTTCACTGTTTCACTTGTGGCTGGCCCTTGTCAGTAGCTTGAGTGGCTTTTAGTGATGTTCATAGCCTGTGAAGTTGGAATTTTCTCAAAGGAGTCCAAGAGAGCTCTCTCACCAGCAGTATGGTCTCTTGCTGTGTCCTTAAACAGAGTTGCATAAAACTCTGACCTAACCAGCCTCACCATCAGAGTGTAGCTTTGCTACGGTTCTCTGGGTAGCTAACCTTGCTTCACAGCTTCAAGAGCCCAAACTACTGATGATATAAAATGATACTGAAGGGCTGATGAATACAAGAATGGGTTCTCAATGATTTTCTTGTGCTTCTACTATATGTGGAATGCAGCAGAGTTGTAGCCAGGGTCTTATAGCACTGTAAGAAAGAGCTTGCTCTGTAGGTCATCCTAATGTGAGCAATTCCAGTACTACTGTAGCCCAGTACCTACACCCTGATGATGATCTCTAGTGAATGAGAAATCTCACTTAGGATCAGTACTCACTTCACTGGTGATTTTCAAATCATGGTCAGACCACCTGCATCAGGGTACCTTTTAAGATACAGATTCATGGTTCTTGTCCGTAACCTACTGGACCAGAATATCTATTGCAAAGCCTAGGAATCTGTATTTTAACAAGCTCTGTTGCCTACGTGATTTGTATGATCATGAAAATTTGAGAACCACTTCACAGACTGTTCCTACTGATGTTGATATGTAGTCTTGTGTAAAAATATCTTTCTGGTTAGATATTTTTGTGATGTTGAGAGCTTTGTGAAGTTCTTTATTCACAAAATAAAGAACTTTTCAGGTGGAATCATATCATTAAAATTTTTGTATTACATCAAAAGATACTACATGCAAAAATGATTACTTATCTTTTATTTGATTATTAATTAATTAATTGTTGGAATCCACTGTTAAAAGTCATCCTGTGTATTTCATTGACAACTCTGTTGTCCAGGTATGTGTGGTTATGTAATTTCCTGATTCAAACTTGGTAACCACTAAGCACGTATAGAATAAGAAATTGAAGGTTCTTTTAAACTGAAATATCAGGGAGGGTTCTGTGAAGCCCCACTGATGACAGACCTGGTCTGGTGATGTGGCCACAATCCAAGGAATGCCGGAAGTCACAAAAAAGCTGGAAGAAGTAAGAATGAATTCTTCATTAGAGACTCCAGAGAGAGTGCAGTCTTGTCAATAACTTGATTTCAACCCAATGAAACTGATTTGGGACTTTTATCTCCAACAAATGAGAACAATAAGAATAAATTTCTGTTGATTTAAGCCAAAAGATTTGTGGTAATTTGTTATAGCAGCCACAGGAAACTGACACATTGGGGAAATAGTAATCATTTTCTAATTACCCATGTTTCTAAGGAAGATATCTTCATTAAAAGTGGAAAGATATACTCAAATACAACACTGACTTTTTGAACATGATGACACAAAACCTATGGGATGCAGCAAAAGCAGTTCTAAGAGGGAAGTTTATAGCAGTATAATCTTACCTCAAGAAACAAGAAAAATCTCAAATAAACAACCTAACCTTACACCTAAAGCAATTAGAGAAAGAAGAACAAAAACCCACCAAAGTTAGCAGAAGGAAAGAAATCGTAAAGATCAGATCAGAAATAAATGAAAAAGAAATGAAGAAAACAATAGCAAAAATCAATAAAACTAAAAGCTGGTTCTTTGAGAAGATAAACAAAATTGATAAACCATTAGCCAGACTCATCAAGAAAAAAAGGGAGAAGACTCAAATCAACAGAATTAGAAATGAAAAAGGAGAAGTAACAACTGACACTGCAGAAATACAAAGGATCATGAGAGATTTCTACATTTGTAACAATGAATTAATACTGTTATTTGATCACCTCAGAGATATATAGAAGAGAGTAGTCTCTTGCCATTCTAATTGAGGGAATAAAGCAATACACTACTTAGGAGCTAACCCTTATCTAATTATCTCCATGTGAGGGAACTCCTGAAGGAGTCATCTCTAGTCGTAATGGGCCCTAATATTGCTGCTCCAGGCTCGACAATACTTTGCTCTACAATAGTGTTTTTGAAGCAGGGCACAGTAGAAGCCAGAACATACTGGTATTTAACTATTCTATAATTAAGTCTAAACCATGTAGACTCAAACCATACAATGGTAGACTTTATAGGAAAATATACCCAGGTGTTAGAGTGAAAACAGTAAATGTTAATTCAGAGACAAAGTTTCACTTCCTCTGTGTTGGGAAACAGTTCTCAATGGTGCATGTAATGAGAGCAGCTTCATGAGGCACTGACTGCTTTTGTTAGGGACTATCTTTTCAATGATGTTGGTATAGCAAACAGTCTCAGAAGATAGAGCCAGTGTCTCACGCTGGAGTAGGGTAGGTTTATTTATAACCTTAGAGGATACACAGTGTATTTCTCTTAGAATAAAGGGCAAGCATGCTTATTGTCCATTGGAGAAGATTTGGGTTCTTCTGGAATGCAACCGTGGGTTCTTTTGTAATGGGCAAAGCTCTGGGTTCTTCTGGAATGCAACCAATGGTGTGCAAGCATCACCTGGACTTCACCACCTCACCCTGTGGGAATTAGGATTCTGGGAAGTGATGCAAAGGCTGATACTCTGGCTACTACTCTAGCTGTGAGGAACAAAGCCCTTTGCCTGTGACCCAGGATTATTTTTGTCTTCTGCCATCATCCTGAGACTGTGGCAGGATAACTTGTTAACTTGAAAATAAGATAAAATCTCAGACCCTTCAAGGTTCTTGATAGTGTGGCTTTAGGAAGAGAAATTATGAAGACACACATCCCATTGCTAGAGCCCTGTCTTCTGACTTTGTAGTTAAGCAATGTTCATCCTGTTTACACAACCCAGAATTCAATCTTGCTGGGACCAAATGACCCCTCTAATAACAGACATCTATTAACCTACCTTTTTTATAAAAAAGACATATTTATGCTAGAAACTTTTAAAAGTTACAGGCAACAATTCTGAAAAGAATGACTCTCACTTTCAGCTATTGTTCTCTGATGACTGAATCAGCACATACAATGCCATGTTTACCAAAGGGATAACCCTCCAGCTCTCCTCAAACACTGCAGTTTATTGTTAGTTGTGTTTCTGATCAAGAATCCAGCCTCAAAGAAATTATAGAAATTAGTTAAAAACATAAAAGTCAATGTGTGAGAACCAGGGACTTCAATTTATTAGCAATTATTAGCAAATTGTTCTCTAAGCACTATAACATTGACATACAGATGTTATACATTTCATAGAAACTTAACTTACTAGGAAATGACAATATAGCATATACCATATCCTTAATCACATAGTCTCTTTTGCCGTGTTAGATAACATTCACAAGTTATAGGGATTAGGGCATGGGAAATTTCGTGGGGTTATTATTTTGCCTACCACAGCCCTCCACTCTACCTCCAAAGATTCACGTGCATCCCAAATGCAAAATGCATTAACTTTACTCCAAGTTCCTAGAAAGTCTCAACACATTACCGCATTGATGAAAGTCTAAAAATCTCATCTGAGTGTCATCATTTTAAAACTCCCAAGTCTCATCATCTAAATCACCTAAATTTAATGAAGGTAAGGTTCTAGCTGCAATCCATTCTGGGGCACAACTCTTCTCTATCTGTGGATCTGTAAAACTAAAATAGAAAACTTATCTGCTCCCAAAATACAACATTGGAATGGGTGTAGGATAATAGTTATAGATATTCTGGTTCAGTGAAGGAGAAAATGGAAGGAAATTCAAGTCATCGGTCCCAAGCAATTTAGAAATCCAACTGGGCAAACTTCATGAGGTTTCAATGTTGGAAATAATCCTCTGAGGATTAGGACTCTGCTTTCTGGAATCATTGCTCTGCCCTCTGGGTTCTCAGCTCTCCCCTCAGAGACATGAATGTTGGTTAATTTTCTCCTATTTGTATATTTCCAAAAATTTCATTTTAGTATTTATTTCTAAATTCATTTCAATGTGGTTGGAAAACATACATATAAGTATTGCTCTATTACTGCTTACTTTGCGTTAATGAGATATTTTATGTACCATTTTAATTTCCTCTTGTTTTTTTTACTATATTGTCTTCAGTTATTTTCTAAGTTGTTATTCAGAGGATTACAATTAACCTCTTAATTTAAAACAATCTAATTTGAATTGACACAAGGTTTGTTTCAATAGTATACAGAAACTTTGTTCTGTTCCCTCCCCCCGCTTTGTACACTTATTGTCATAAGGATTACATCTTTATACATTGTGTACCTATCAACACAGTTTTTGGATGACTGCTTTATTAAATCAGATAGGTGGAAAGCATTACAGACAAAAATACATTTTCACTGTCTTTATATTCACTGTGTAGTTACTTTATTGGTGCTCTCTATTTCTTTGTGTGGGTTATAATTTCTGTCCAGTTTTTTCTTCCATTTCAGCCTGAAGGGCTGTATTTCTTGTATTGTAGGTCTGCTAACGATGAATTCTCTCCATTTTTATTAACTTGAAAATATTTTAATTTCTCCTTCATTTTTAAAAGACAGTGTAGCTTGGTTAACAGTCAACATTTGAACATTTCCTCACCACTGCCTTCTGGCCACCATTATTTTGATGAGACATCACTTGAATGTGATGGACCTTTTTTCTCTTGCTGCTTTCAAGATTTTGTCTTTGTTTTTTGACAATTTTACTATAAGAGATACAAGTATGGGTCTCTTTCACTTTATTCGGCTTTGTGTAAAGTTTTTCATCAAATTTGGGAAGCTGAAACCTTCAAGATGGCGGAGGAGTAAGACGTGGAGGTCACCTTCCTCCCCACAAATACATCAGAAATACATCTACACGTGGAACAACTCCTACAGACACCTACTGAACGCTGGCGGAAGACGTCAGACCTCCCAAAAGGCAAGAAACTCCCCACGTACCCGGGTAGGGCAAAAGAAAAAAGAAAAAACAGAGATAAAAGAATAGGGACGGGACCTGCACCTCGGGGAGAGATCTGTGAAGGAGGAAAGGTTTCCACACACTAGGAAGGCCCTTCACTGGCAGAGACGGGGGGTGGCGGTGGGGGGAAGCTTTGGAGCCATGGAGGAGAGTGCAGCAACAGGGGTGCAGAGGGCAAAGTGGAGAGATGCCCACACAGAGGATCGGTGCCGATCAGCACTCACCAGCCCGAGAGGCTTGTCTGCTCACTCGCCGGGGCGGGCGGGGCTGGGAGCTGAGGCTCGGGCTTCGGAGGCCAGACCCCAGGGAGAGGACTGGGATTGGCGGTGTGAACACAGCCTGAAGGGGCTAGTGCACCACGGCTAGCCGGGAGGGAGTCTGGGAAAAAGTCTGCAGCTGCCGAAGAGGCAAGAGACTTTTTATTGCCTCTTTGTTTCGCCGCGCGCAAGGAGAGGGGATTCAGAGCGCTGCCTAAACGAGCTCCAGAGACGGGCGCGAGCCGCGGCTATCAGCGCAGACCCCAGAGACGGGGGTGAGACGCTAAGGCTGCTGCCGCCGCCACCAAGAAGCCTGTGTGCGAGCACAGGTCACTCTCCACACCGCCCCTCCCGGGAGCCAGTGCCGCCCACCACCGCCAGGCTCCCGTGATCCGGGGACAACTTCCCCAGGAGAACACACAGCGCACCTCAGGCTGCTGCAACGTCACAATGCCTCTGCCGCCGCAGGCTCACCTCGCATTCCGTACCCCTCCCTCCCCCCAGCCTGAGTGAGCCAGAGCCCCCGAAGCAGCTGCTACTTTAATCCCGTCCTGTCTAGGTGGGAACAGACGCCCTCAGGTGACCTACACACAGAGGCGGGGCCAAATCCAAAGCTGAACCCCAGGAGCTGTGCAAACAAAGAAGAGAAAGGGAAATTTCTCCCAGCAGCCTCAGGAGCAGCGGATTAAATCTCCACAATCAATTTGATGTACCCTGCGTCTGTGGAATACCTGAATAGACAACGAATCATCCCAGAATTGAGGCGGTGGACTTTGGGAGCAACTGTAGACTTGGGGTTTGCTTTCTGCATCTAATTTTTTCTGGTTTTATGTTTATCTTAGTTGAGTATTTACAGTTTATTATCACTGGTAGATTTGTTCATTGATTTGGTTGCTCTCTTCCTTTTTTAAATATATAGATATATATATATATATTTTCCTTTTTCTAAGTGTGTATGCGTATGCTTCTTTGTGTAATTTTGTCTGTATAGCTTTCCTTTTACATTTTTCCTAGGGTTCTGTCTGTCGGTTTTGGTTTGGTTTGGTTTGGTTTTATATTTTTAGTATAGTTTTCAGCACTTGTTATCATTGGTGGATTTCTTTTTTTGTTTGGTTGCTCTCTACTTTCTTTCTTCTTTTTTAATTACTTTTTAATTTTTTTATTTTTAGTAATTTTTTATTTTTTATATTAATAACTTTACTTTGTTTTATGGTATTTGTTTCTTTCTTTCATTCTTTCTTTTTTTCTTCCTTTTCTTCTGAGACGTGTGGCTGACAGGGTCTTGGTGCTCTGGCCGGGTGTCAGGCCTGTGCCTCTGAGGTAGGAGAGCTGAGTTCAATACAATGATCCACCAGAGACCTCCCCACTCCATGTAATATCAAACAGCAAAAGCTCTCCCAGAGATCACCATCTCAACACTAAGACCCAGCTCCACTCAACGACCAGCAAGCTCTAGTGCTGGACACCCTATACCAAACAACTAGTAAGACAGGGACACAATCCCACCCATTAGCAGAGAGGCTGCCCAAAATCATAATAAGGTCACAGACACCCCAAAACACACCACCGGACGCAGTCCTGCCAACCAGAAAAACAAGATCCAGCCTCATCCACCGGAACACAGGCACTAGTCCACCAAGAAACCTACACAGCCCACTGAACCAACCTCACCCACTGGGGGAAGACACCAAAAACAACGGGAACTACGAACCTGCAGCCTGTGAAAAGGAGACCGCAAACACAGTAAGTTAAGCAGAATGAGAAGACAGAGAAACACACAGCAGATGAAGGAGCAAGGTAAAAATCCACCAGACCAAACAAATGAAGAGGAAATAGGCAGTTTACCTGAAAAAGAATTCAGAGTAGTGATAGTAAAGATGATACAAAATCTTGGAAATAGAATGGAGAAAATACAAGAAACGTTTAACAAGGACCTAGAAGAACTAAAGAGCAAACAAACAATGATGAACAACACAGTATATGAAACTAAAAATTCTCTAGAAGGAATCAATAACAGAATAACTGAGGCAGAAGAACGGATAAGTGATCTGGAAGATAAAACAGTGGAAAAACCTACTGCAGAGCAGAATAAAGAAAAAAGAATGAAAAGGATTGAGGACAGTCTTACAGACCTCTGGGACAACATTAAACGTACAAACTTTCGAATTATAGGGGTCCCAGAAGAAGAAGAGAAAAAGAAAGGGACTGAGAAAATATTTGTAGAGATTGTAGTTGAAAACTTCCCTAATATGGGAAAGGAAATAGTCATTCAACTCCAGGAAACACAGACAGTCCCATACAAGATAAATCCAAGGAGAAACACGCCAAGACACATATTAATATAACTATCAAAAATTAAATACAAGGAAAAAATATTAAAAGCAGCAAGGGAAAAATAACAAATAACATACAAGGGAATCCCCATAAGGTTAACAGCTGATCTTTCAGCAGAAACTCTGCAAGCCAGAAGGAAGTGGCAGGACATATTTAAAGTGATGAAAGGGAGAAACCTACAACCAAGATAACTCTACCAAGCAAAGATCTCATTCAGTTTCGATGGAGAAATTAAAACCTTTACAGACAAGCAAAAGCTAAGAGAATTCAGCACCACCAAACCAGCTTTACAACAAATGCTATAGGAACTTCTCTAGGCAGGAAACACAAGAGAAGGAAAAGATCTACAGTAACAAACCCAAAATAATTAAGAAAATGGTAATAGGAACATACATATCGATAATTACCTTAAACGTGACTGGATTAAATGCTTCAACCAAAATACACAGACTGGCTGAATGGATACCAAAACAAGACTCATATATATGCTGTCTACAAGAGACCCACTTCAGACCTAGGGACACATACAGACTGAAAGTGAGGTGATGAAAAAAGATATTCCATGCAAATGGAAATCAAAAGAAAGCTGGAGTAGCAATTCTCATATCAGACAAAATAGACTTTAAAATAAAGACTATTACAAGAGACAGAGAAGGACACTACATAATGATCAAGGGATCAATCCAAGAAGAAGATATAACAATGGTAAATATTTATGCACCCAACATAGGAGCACTTCAATACATAAGACAAATGCTAACAGCCATAAAAGGGGAAATCAACAGTAACACAATCACAGTAGGGGACTTTAACACCCCACTTTCACCAATGGACAGATCACCCAAAATGAAAATAAATATGGAAACACAAGCTTTAAATGATACATTAAACAAGATGGACTTAATTGATATTTATAGGACATTCCATCCAAAAACAACAGAATACACTTTCTTCTTAAGTGCTCATGGAACATTCTCCATGATAGATCATATCTTGGGTCAGAAATCAAGCCTTGGCAAATTTAATAAAATTGAAGTCATATCAAGTATCTTTTCTGACCACAACGCTATGAGACTAGATATCAATTACAGGAAAAAATCTGTAAAAAATACAAACACATGGAGGCTAAATAATACACTACTTAATAACCGAGAGAGCACTGAAGAAATCAAAGAGGAAATCAAAAAATATCTAGAAATAAATGAAAATGAAAACACGAAAACCCAAAACCTATGAGATGTAGCAAAAGCAGTTCTAAGAGGGAAGTTTATAGCAATACAATGCTACCTCAAGAAACAAGAAATATCTCAAATAAACAACCTAACCTTACACCTAAAACAATTAGAGAAAGAAGAACAAAAAAAACCTAAAGTTAGCAGAAGGAAAGAAATCATAAAGATCAGATCAGAAATAAATGAAAAAGAAATGAAGGAAACAATAGCAAACATCAATAAAACTAAAAGTTGTTTCTTTGAAAAGATAACCAAATTGATAAACCATTAGCCAGACTCATCAAGAAAAAAATGAGAAGACTCAAATCAATAGAATTAGAAATGGAAAAGGAGCAGTAACAACTGACACTGCAGAAGTACAAAGGATCATGAGAGATTACTACAAGCAACTATGTGCCAATAAAATGGACAACCTGGAAGAAATGGACAAATTCTTAGAAAAGCACAACATTCTGAGACTGAATCAGGAAGAAATGGAAAATACAAACAGACCAATCACAAGCACTGAAACTGAGACTGTGATTCAAAATCTTCCAAAAAACAAAATCCCTGGACCAGATGGCTTCACAGGCAAATTCTATCAACATTTAGAGAAGAGCTAGCACCTATCCTTCTCAAATTCTTCCAAAATATAGCAGAGGGAGGAACACTACCAAACTCATTCTACGAGGCCACCATCACCCTGATACCAAAACCAGGCAAAGATGTCACAAAGAAAGAAAACTACAGGCCAATATCACTGACGAACATAGATGCAAAAATCCTCAACGAAATACTAGCAAACAGAATCCAGCAGCACATTAAAAGGATCATACACCATGATCAAGTGGGGTTTATTCCAGGAATGCAAGGATTCTTCAATATATGCAAATCAATCAATGTGATACACGATATTAACAAATTGAAGGAGAAAAACCATATGATCATCTCAATAGATGCAGAAAAAGCTTTCAGCAAAATTCAACACACATTTATGATAAAAACCCTCCAGAAAGTAGCTATAGAGGGAACTTACCTCAACATAATAAAGGCCATATATGACAAACCCACAGCCAACATCGTTCTCAATGGTGAAAAACTCAAACCATTTCTTCTAAGATCAGGAATAAGACAAGGTTGTCCACTCTCACCACTAGTATTCAACATAATTTTGGAAGTTTTAACCACAGCAATCAGAGAAGAAAAAGAAATAAAAGGAATCCAAATCGGAAAAGAAGAAGTAAAGCTGTCACTGTTTGCAGATGACATGATACCATACATAGAGTATCCTAAAGATGCTACCAGAAAACTACTAGAGCTAATCAATGAATTTGGTGAAGTAGCAGGACACAAAATTAATGCACAGAAATCTCTTGCATTCCTATAGACAAATGATGAAAAATCTGAAGGAGAAATTAAGGAAACACTCCCATTTACCACTGCAACAAAAAGAATAAAATACCTAGGAATAAACCTACCTAAGGAGACAAAAGATCTGTATGCAGAAAACTATAAGACACTGATGGAAAAAGTTAAAGATGATACAAAGAGATGGGGAGATATACCATGTTCTTGGATTGGAAGAATCAACATTGTGAAAATGACTATAGTACCCAAAGCAATCTACAGATTCAATGTAATTCCTATCAAACTACCAATGGCATTTTTCACACAACTAGAACAAAAAATTTCACAATTTGTATGGAAACACAAAAGACCCCGAATAGCCAAAGCAATATTGAGAAAGAAAAACGGAGCTGGAGGTATTAGGATCCCTGACTTCAGACTATACTACAAATTTACAGTCATCAAGACAGTATGGTACTGGCACAAAAACAGAAATATAGATCTATGGAACAGGACACAAAGCCCAGAGATAAACCCATGCACATATGGTCACCTTATCTTTGACAAAGGAGGTAAGAATATACAATGGAGAAAAGACAGCCTCTTCAATAAGTGGTGCTGGGAAAACTGGACAGCTACATGTAAAAGAATGTAATTAGAAGACTCCCTAACACCATACACAAAAATAAACTCAAAATGGATTAAAGACCTAAATGTAAGGCCAGAGACTATAAAACTGTTAGAGGGAAACATAGGAAGAACACTCTATGACTTAAATCACAGCAAGATCCCTTTTGACCCACCTCCTAGAGAAATGGAAATAAAAATAAACAAATGGTACCTAATGAAGCTTAAAAGCTTTTGCACAGCAAAGGAAACCATATGCAAGATGAAAAGACAACCCTCAGAATGGGAGAAAATATTTGCAAACGAAGCAACTGACAAAGGGTTAATCTCCAAAATATACAAGCAGCTCATGCAGCTCAATATCAAAAAAACAAAAAACCCAATCAAATTTTTTGATTGACCCAATCAAAAAATGGGCAGAAGACCTAAATATATCTAAATTGACATTTCTCCAAAGAAATAGACATTTCTCCATATACAGATGGTGAACAAACACATGAAAGGATGCTCAACATCACTAATCATTAGAGAAATGCAAATCAAAACTACAATGAGGTATCACCTCACACCAGTTAGAATGGCCATCATCAAAAAATCTACAAATGATAAATGCTGGAGAGGGTGTGGAGAAAAGGCAACCCTCCTACACTGTTGGTGGGAATGTAAATTGATACAGCCACTATGGAGATCAGTATGGAGGGGTTCCTTAAAAAACTAAAAATAGAACTACCATATGACCCAGCAATCCCACTACTGGGCATATACCCTGAGAAAACCATAATTCAAAGAGTCATGTACCACAATGTTCATTGCAGCTCTATTTACAATAGCAAGGACATGAAAGCAACCTAAGTGTCCATCAACAGATGAATGGATAAAGAAGATGTGGCACATATATACAATGGAATATTATTCAGCCATAAAAAGAAATGAAATTGAGTTATTTGTAGTGAGGTGGATGGACCTAGAGTTTGTCATACAGAGTGAAGTAAGTCAGAAAAAGAAAAACAAATACCGTATTCTAACACATATATATGGAATCTAAAAAAAAAAAAAAGGTTCTGAAGAACCTAGGGACAGGGGCAGGACAGGAATAAAGACGTAGACATAGAGAATGGACTTGAGGACACAAGGAGGGGGAAGTGTAAGCTGGGAGAAAGTGAGAGAGTGGCATGGACTTATATATACTGCCAAATGTAAAATCAGTAGCTAGTGGGAAGCAGCCGCATGGCACAGGAAGATCAGCTAGGTCGTATGTGACCACCTAGAGGGGTGGGATAGGGAGGGTGGGAGGGAGATGCAAGAGGGCGGAGATATGGGGATATATGTATATGTATAGCTGATTCACTTTGTTATAAAGCAAAAACTAACACACCATTGTAAAGCACTTATACTCCAATAAAGATGCTAAAAAATAATAATAATAAAATACTTTAAATAGAAAAAAAAATTTAGGAAGTTATTGGTCTTTATTACTTCAAATATTCTTTCTGTCTTTTTTTCTCTCTCCTTATGGGGCTCTCATTACTCATGTATTGGTATGTTTGATATTGTCTCATAGGTCTCTGTGTTCACGTTTCTTAATTTTTTTCTTTATGTTTCTCAGATTATATAATCTTAATTGAAATATAGTCAAATTGGCTAATTCTTTCTTGTGACATTTCAAATCTGCTGTTAACATCTTTAATGATTTTTTTTCGGCTATTGTAATCTTCAACTCCAGGATCTTTACTTGGTTACTTCTATAATTTCTATCTGTTTAATGATATCCTCTATTTGGCAAGACAGAGTTCTCACACTTTCTTTTAATTTTTGCACATGGATTCCTTTAATTCTTTAACCATATTTTATATAGCTGATTTAAAAATCTTTTTTTACTATGTTCAACTTCTGGACTTCCTCAGGGACATTTTTTCATTGACTGCTTTTTTTTCTGTTTATGTGTCATATTTTCCTGTTTCTTTGCACACCCTGTAATTTTTTGTTGAAAACTGAATATTTTTAATAATATAATATGGTAAGTCTGGAAATCCAATATCTATTCCTCATTCCATAAGGTGTTTTTGTTTGTTTATTGTTTGGTGACTGTTTCTTTGTTCTGTGACCTTACTGGACTAATTCCATATAATCTGTATTCTTTGTCATTTGTGGCCACTGATGTCTCTGCTTGGTTAGCCTAGTGGTCAGCTAATGAAGAGACCTAGTATGTCTCTCAGGCTTTGCAGATTGGTCCTTTGTGTGTGTTGAAGCACACCTTCAGTGCTCTTGCAGGCAGTTGACAGCTCCACCTCAGCTTGCACAGTGCCTCATGATCAGTCAGAGGTGAGACATCAGGATGCTCCCACGTCTTTCCTGAGCACATGCACAGTCCTATATGTATGCCTGCCCTTCTAGATTTCCAGGAATATGTTGGAAGTTTTAAATGTCCTCTATGAACATCTTACTCCCCTGTTTGTTTCTTTTAAATGTTTTGGTCAGCTTCTTGTTAGCTCCAACTGGAATCACTGCCTTGGGCAGCTCTGGTGTTAAACAATTGTTGCTGATTGTTTTCTGCAAGTACTTGCACAGAGTGTGCTCTGAGCTGCAGACCCACTCAGCCCCACCTAATGGCTGCTAGGCTGCTGGCGTTCACAGCTATAGTGATTTTGAGTCTGTTGGTTTTCAAGGCTGCTCCAGAGTTGCAGAGATGGGGATGGGGATAGGCCACATTGAAACACCACGACACCTGTAGTTCTTACCAAGATTCAGCTACTTTTCCTGAATAATGCTCCTTAGATGGTTGCAAGCCTGTAGTTAATTTCCAGAGTTCTAAAAATGTAAGTTTTGACTATTTTTGCAAATGTTCCTGTTGCTTCAATGGAGGAGTGGGTTTTCAGATGTTGTTACTCTACCATTCCAGAAGTGCTTCTCTTTCTGCCTTACTAAATTTTACTCATCATTTAGGACACAGGTTAGTTGTCAATTCTATTAGGATATCTATGTGCTCTGACGATTTGTGTCTCTCCTAGATCTCCCAGAATACCTTGTGCTTTTCACAAACATTTCTCAATTGCCTGTTTCCCATCTGTCTCTTTCATAAGCTTCTAAATGCAGAGATCATGTCCGGCTCACTTCTTTATCACCACCGCCTAGAAAAGTGCCTGGCACATGGACCCCACTAACTACTTACTGTTGAATAAATAAATCTATCGGAACTATTTTTTTTTAATGCGTAAGTTTAAATAACCAATTAAATATCCAACATGTATAATTTTGCTTGTTTCATTCAAAGTTTCAAGTCTTTAGGGTAATTTGTTTTGGACATATTTTGCACTATTACAGACTGAAAATGTCCTTGAGAACAGATGGATATTTGCATATATTTCCAGACTTAATAGAAACTTCACTTAACCCTAAAAATTTTCCATTTTTTTCTTCCTTCTATCCTCTTCCCTATGTCCATCCTGACACAAGAATTACCAAGATCAGACATAAAAGTGGAAAGTAATATAAGGTTAGTCTTAGTAGTGCATGTGGAAGAGAAAAAGGATAATCATACTTTTTCCCTTGGTGATGAAGGGGTGGTGTTTATAGGCTGATTACATGAATAAGAGTTTCATGATTTTTTTTTTTTAAATTCTAGCACCAGCAGCAGGGTTCCTTCAGCAGAAATCCTTGATTGAGACGCTAAAGGCAATGGGAAATAAGAGTGGCTGCTAATTAGACACTTTGAATGAGCCAAGTGGGAAAACGAGCCCTATAGAACAGCAGGGACTGCCTATACCCTTTGATATCTGACAATCCGAATTTTAAGACTGTGGAGGCAATGGATACACTGCTATTCTCTCTGGATAGTTTTGATTTGGGAGTATTGTCAAGCCAATGAACATATTGGATAAATCAAGAGAAAAATGAATCACCCAAACAGTACCCTACTCTTTAATGTACTTTCCAAAAAGTATTGACAAAATATCTGGATGTCGAGTCTGGTATGTCTACTTTACTCTACTATGTTACATGTAACAAATGCATAACCTAATGGTATTGACATTTTAATTAGCTGCTCTCTTTTTCTTTCATGCTTTTCTTTGTCGCTGAAATGGTAGCTGACTATTAACAGCCTAAGAACACAGAAACATATTCTGATACATCATAATACAATCACTTAGAATGCAGGGTGTGACTGATGCAGTGATCTTTGTTCTGTATTACTCTGCCACAACCTCGGCAAGCCTACATTAGTACCCGATGCACTTAAACTTCTCTGGTTTACAACATTGTCTCAGCACAAGAACATTAGTAATCAAGTCAAACATTAAAAGGTAAAAGTACATGTATATTCTCTTCTGCAAGTCATCCATCCAGAAAATAACAGGTACAAGCTGAAGAGGAACATGCTGCAAGCACGTGCAATAAGCCTGAAACAAAGATTTCAAATACAGGGTGTCAAACATTTCATAAGATTCAAAAGTGCAGTCATTTTTTCAGATTTTTAAAATAAATCTGCCTGATAAACCCTCAGATGCTTTGACTGTTTTCTTTTGTGTTTATCTGTTTTTGGTGTGTTGCCAAAAGGTTTAGGGTGTTAGTTATGTTGGCAGAATCTTAAGAAATAGTAATTGATCCCTTTTTATTTGACATGCAAGTTAAAAATAATAATAATTACAACAACTTTCTCTTATAATGTAACTCTAATTTATAGGGTTTTTTTTTTTTTACACACACACACACACTGTATTTTATTTTTACAAGAGATAAATAGACTGACACCAAGCATTGTACATGGATGACCACAACAATTTTATAGGGTTTTAATTTCAGGTCAGTTTATACAATCATGTTAGGGAACTTATTTCTAAATCATCCTTTTTGGTTTTTTTCTTAATATTGATTGATTTGCTCTAAGTAATTTATTTGCTTATTTAGGGACACACCTATTCTTGGTCTAGTAACATCATTGTTCAGACTTGCTCTAGATTTTGTATTGGGTCCAGACATATTTCCTGAAAAAATTGAAAAATGCAAATTTAGTTGTAAAGCTTCCCGTATCTTGGACATGAGGGACAACAAATTACCATTTCAAATAAATTTAAGTTCAGTTTTCAATCCAGTGGAACAATGTTCCATTGTGTTTCAGTGGTGGCTTGGTGTGCATACTAGATGAACAAAACAACATGAAAATATAAGGGGGAGAATTCTCCTGCTCTTCTGCTCAAGAGGACAAATGAAGGCTTTGTTTCCCTGTGTTCTAGCTCAGCTGTCAAGTTCAGAGCATGTGCCCTGACTAACTATTTGCAACAGAAAGGCTTAGCCAAAGCAACACAATCTTCAAGTGGGCGCCATTGTAGGAGGCTTCTAGTTTCATATCCTTTTTTCCTGTGTGAATGTGCCTTTCCACCACGGTCCTGCGCAGCTATTCCAACAGTGTTGCCTTCTCAAGAGTAGTGACTGCTGTGTGACACACGAAATGTCGTTGATAAATGTGATCTGGAAGTCACAAAATGCTGACCCAGCAGTAAACTGATAGCCACTGACTTGACTTCCAGAGACCTGTTCTACAAAATCATGAAGTGGAACCTTGAAGGCTAATTAAACTCTTGTTGAGCTCTCTGGTTGAGATATTGATTCCAATCAGAAGTTAGCTACTTCTTATTAAAAGGTAATCCAGGAACCAAAGAATTTTCCCAAGATAAAGAAGCTGTAAAGACCTTCCAAACAGTGACACATCATTCATAAAGATGACTCTTAAACTTGAGGTCAGGGCAGAACATTCCTAATCCAAAATCCTTCTTCTGAAACAACCTCTTCCATGAGCCATGTGATCTGCTAAAGTCAAAGACTTTCCATAAAGAGAATTCATCACTCAGAATTTAATTCACTTTCTATAATATGGATTCCAATTTTCGCAGCACGTTGTTATCTATTTAATAAAACTGGGGCATGTGTGTTGTCTTCATTAAATGATTTAAGAATTAAAGTGAGGTTTCAGTGTTTTATTTATTATTATCTTTAAAAGTTGCAAGCATTAATATTGCACAGTTTCTAATTTTGTCATGGGTTTATTAAATAAAAGGCTTATAAAAGTAAATTACTCATTTCTCATAACCATCAATTTCTTTATGTGATCAAAGCTTCTGAACTTATAAACAAGCCGTGACTACCATAACTTTTTCTGTTTTGAAAATACTAGAATTTAGAATATGAGGCTTTCTAATTTCAAAATAGGGATATGGACTCTTGAAAGTCTGCAAGAGTTTATATGCCTCCTTCAGCAACTGAATTCCAGGGCAAGACATGACTCTAGGGGATAAAATGCATGCAGTGTGGAACAGAGTTACACAAGATGGAAGACTCCTCCAGCCCTCAGGTAGTCCAAGACAAACAACAACTTTAGACAAAGAGTGCTTCATCTAGAAATTTTGAAATCTTAGGCAGGGGAGAATTTTTCAAGGATGAAATATGCATGAAATTAAAAGGAGTAAGAAATCTTTTAGAATTGGAGGTGCCCTAGGAAATTTGGTGGGTGGGGATAATGGGGAGAAACTCATTTCCTGTCCTATGTGCAGGTTTCTTTATTCATCTTTCTCACCCCCATGCCCTTCTCTTTTATCCCCTCCCTGCCTTTTCTCTCTCTCTCTCTCCTCCCCCTGCCCCCATTCCACAGCCTGGCATGCCTTTGTTGTAAGGAAAGTGAAGTGTCAAATAGGTAATAAGTACATGTCGGCCACTTGGTGTAATTAAATGAAAATTGGAGTTGAAATAAGAGGAATGGTATTTAGTTCCAGCTCTGCAGCTTACAAACTGTGTGATCTCGTAAAAGTCACTCAACCTCTCTGAACTTCAGTTCTCCCTGATGTTACATCTACTATCCAAGATTGTTGTGAAGCACAAATAAAATGATACAAGTTGGAGTGTTTCATACACCATAAATGAGCATTGACCAAATGCAACTATTGTTACATTTTATGTCTGTGTTTTGTCTTGTATTATAACTGCTTCCATAGATTTCATACCCCTCTTATCAGAATGCTCAGATTTCTTGGGGGTAATCACTGTTTCTTAGTCATCACACACACACACACACACACACACACACACACACACACACACACACCCCACTTAGCACTATGGGTTTGTGCAGAACAATGATTTTTTTAAATGGAAATAACTATATTTTAAAATAACAAAACAAATTCAGGTCATATAGGCTTTTGTATAATCAAATTGTATCTTCGGAGAGGAAGCCAATGCATTCCAAGGGGCAGTTCGGGAGCCCCAGCTACGGGAGCGGCTCTCATTCCCAGCTTCAGCCCCCCTCACGATTCCCATCTCCACAGTCAGCCAATTTCAGCTTCTCCTTCTCTCTTAGAATAGCTCACACTGTCTGAATGTGCTTACATTCCTGCCGTATCCATATCTGGGTCCTATTCTAGTCAATGCTGCCTTGCTAGAACTGTACAGTACTAAGCACACAATAGGATTGATTTCTGTTCCTTTTTAAGTTCCAAACGTTACACTCTGTTCATGCCATTTTTAAGAAAAAAATATGCCACTATTTCTGATACTTCTGACTTCTTTGGAAATGAATTCACTCTTATTTTGATCCATGAAACAAAATGTATACTTTCTATTTCTTGTGACCGATTTAGTGGATTATTACGTTTGCAGGCATTCTGATTTTCAAAATTGGAATTTCCATGAACAGTTTCAAAGACAAAGAAAATAGAGGGAAGAAAATCTGCTGCTGCTTTTGACCTGGGTTACCATAACAGAACGAATATATGCTACTGAAGCTTGAAACACCTCAGCCTTGAACACTCATAAAATTCTAGTCTCACAGGGTACAGCAACTTATGTGCACCGAGCAGTCAAGGGGTTAAGCAAGCTTTCTATTTTATGGGCCCTTAAATCCTAAGTGATGTTCTGTTTTGCACATTACGAGGGCAGCCATGAAAGGATATATATATAACTTTTTTTTTTTTTAATTCTTCACATCACCTAAGATTTTGAAAGCTTGGTAACATCCCAGGAGCAAGAAAAGCATAAAAGCATTCACCAGACACAGAAGGCAGAGTAGATGCATTAAGATTAGTCACCACTTTGGAAAATATATGTGCATGCACACACACATGTACACACAAAGGAAACAATTTCAGAAAGGTTTCAGGTTTGCTTTTATTAAAAAAAAAATGTGAGCTCTAGAACACTTGAAAGAAATTTTTTAAATGCCAAGGTTTCTCTGTAACCTGGGAACATGATCAAATATGGAAATACCTATTTAAGTTTTATTTCTAAAAATACAGTGTGGTCATTGTTTCTTGGTTCACATTACTTTTTATGGATATGAAACATCCTTATAGTGTAGTTTTAAAATAAAATCTTTTATTTCAAACATTGATAAATTCCTCAAGGTCTTATATTCTCTAAATGTTATGGATATTAGTTTTATTTCTTATCTTTTGTAATTCATATTAAGATATCATTGTTGAAGGAATAATCTATGTAAAATACTTCTATATTCTGCATTTGAAAGCATTCACTTTATGGACTGAAAGATTATAATAGGATACAAGTGTAGGGAGATGAAATTCATACTTATGTTTTTGCAAAATTCAAAGTGTCTCCTTTTTTTTTATAAAAGGAAATCAATAACCTGCTATGCAGAAATACTTAAAAGAGAAAAAGAATAGCAAAAAACCTCCATCTTTTAAATATAAGACAGTATACACACATACGACAAATATACATGTTCAGCCTTTCTTCATAATTAGAAACAGTTTTAAATTAGACCCATGGTTAATGAAAAAATCTTGGTGTTCATCGCTCTGTATTAGATATAACTGAAGCAAACTATTTTAATTAAGTGATTCTAACTGGGCAGGGAAAGTACAAGAACAATATTGTTTCAAACTCAAGCTGGTGAAAATTGAGTGCAAAAATAACAGGGTTATAAAATACAGATAATAGTGCATAGCTTTTAGGATCGTTATTAGAGATAAAATAATAGTTGCAAATTACTTAGTGTAAAACAAGCACTTGATAAAGTTGGCTGTTTTTATTATTACTTATTATTGATTTACTTATTGACAAAATATGAGGATAATATCTATCTTTCATGGGTTTTAGTAGGATTAGTGGTATAAGTGATATGTTTTTTCCTGCACTTATTTAAATGCTATGTTTTTTCACCTTTAATCTATTAATGTGGTGGATTACACTAATCAATCGATATGCTCATAGTAAATCAAACCTTCATTCCTAGTATAAATTCAGTTTGGGTATGCTGAATTACCTTTTTATACATTGGTAGATTTGTTTTGCTTATATTTTGTTTAGAATCTTTGCAGTTCTATTTATGAATTAATTTAGCTTTTAGTTTTTCTTTCTCATATTGTTTTATTTTGCTATTTAATACAAAATATTGGGGAGTTTCTATTTTTGTTTATTATATAGAAGAGTTTATTGAAAACTGGAATGACTTGCTTCTTTGATTATATGATTGATAGATGAATTTTAACTAATTATTCAACTTACTTGTTATATAATATTTTAAGATTTTTTTTTCATTTCCTCTTGAGACAGTGTTGCTAAATTATCTTTTTCTAGGGATTTACTAATTTTGTCTTGGTTTTAAAATTTATTGGCATAAATCTACTTTCAAAAGATGGCTGTAATAAAATACCCACTTCGAGGAATTGCCACAAGGATTAAATGAAGTAATAAATATGCACAGCACTTAGAGCAAGCCTAATACATAACAGATATTCAATAAATGTTAGCTACTTGTCATTACTATTATTATCTTTTATATATCTGCTCTATTTGTAGTTATATCCCATTCTTTATTTCTAGTACTTACTTGTCCCATCTTTTTTTTACTTGTTCAAACTTTCCAGAGCTTTGTTAATTTCATCAGTCTTTTAAAAGAACCATCTTTTTTTTTTAACTTGATTTTCTTGCTATGTATTCTTTTTCTGGTTCATTAATTTTTGCTTTGATTTTTTAAAAGCTCTTCTTTCTACTTTGCCTTTTGTTCCCCGCTTTTTTCCATCCTCTTATGTAGTATGCTTAGCTCATTAAATTTTAGCTTTTGTCTTTTCTAAATGTAATGTTTCTGAGGATTTATACATTCCTCTAAGACCTCCATTAGTTACAGCCAACAAGTTTTTTTTTTTTCTTTTTATTGAGAACAAAAACACATATAGTGAAATGAATAAAATGCACTGATCTTAACCATACATTTAGAAGAAGTTATATGTTTATATAGCTGTGACTACACCAAGATCAAGGTATGAAACATTTCAAGTACTCAGAAGTCCCCTCATATCTCAACCCAGTCAATAACGTCCCACCCTGAGATAACCACTTATATTAACATCTATCCCCCATGGATTAGTTTCGCTCTTTCTTCACTGTCTTATGGAATGATACAATGTGTTCTCTTTTGTGTTTGGCTTCTTTGGCCCCAAACAATGCTCCTGATTTTTATCCTTGCTGTAGTATCAGAGATTCACCATTTTTTACTGGTACTAATGTATCATACTTCATTTAACATTCTAGTTTAACATTCTAATGTTAGTGGGCATTTGTTTTTTTTCTAGAATTTGTCAATCATGAATAAAACTGGTAAGAAATTCTGATACATGTCGTTTGATGGACCTATGCATCCCACAAGTTTTGCTATGCATGCTATGTAGCATTTTCATTATAATTTAGCTATCAGTGTCTTAAAATGTCCATTAGAATATATATACATCGTTTTCAAACACTTGTTTTTAGTTATCTGTTTTGTCATTCATTTCAAAACTAATTGTAATACAATGGAATATTACTCAGCCATAACAAGAAACGAAATGGAGTTATTTGTAGTGAGGTGGATGGAGTTAGAGTCTGTCATACAGAGTGAAGTAAGTCAGAAAGAGAAAAACAAATACAGTATGCTAACACATATATATGGAATCTAAGGGGGAAAAAAAAAAGGTCATGAAGAACCTAGTGGCAAGATGGGAATAAAGACACAGACCTACTAGAGAATGGACTTGAGGATATGCGGAGGGGGAAGGGTAAGATGTGACAAAGTGAGAGAGTGGCATGGACATATATACACTACCAAACATAAAATAGATAGCTAGTGGGAAGCAACCGCATAGCACAGGGAGATCAGCTCTGTGCTTTGTGACCACCTAGAGGGGTGGGACAGGGAGGGTGGGAGGGAGGGAGATGCAAGAGGGAAGAGATATGGGAACATACGTATATGTATAACTGATTCACTTTGTTATAAAGCAGAAACTAACACACCATTGTAAAGCAATTATACTCTAATAAAGATGTTTAAAAAAAAAAACTAATTGTAATGTGGACAGAAAATATAATTTGAAAAATATCACTTCTTTGAAATTTGTGGAAATTTGATCTATGATTAATTTATATAAGTGGCTAAAGTATACTTGAAAAGAATGTCTATTCTTAACTTGTTTAAATATGATATTTGACTTGTATCCTTTATATCAAGTTTGGCTTTTATATCATTCAAATCTTTTTTATTTGTTTCAGTGTAATAACAATGAGAGAGGTATATTAAAATCTCACAATAATGGTGACCTTTTCAATTTCTCCTAATTTTGTTAATTTTTGCTTACTGTAATTTTAAACTCTTCTATTAGGTTTCTGCGAGTCCAAAATTATTATATTTCTTCAATAAATTGAACTTTCATTGAACATTTTTTGTGTCCCAGTTTCCTCATCTGCAAAATGGAGATAATGATGTACTTCACCAAGTTCTAATGAGAACTTGTAGATTCTTTTGTATATCACACCTTCCTTCTGGAATCTTTTTCCTACTTCCTTTAGAAGTTTCTATAGAGAATGCTTTTACTTTGTTGTCTAAACTTGTTTTTATTTCAACCTTGATCTTTAAGGGAAGTTTTGCAATCTAAGTTGACAGTCATTTTTCTGTTATACTCTGATGGTATTATTCTGTTGCCTTATGGTTTCCATTGTTTCTATTTAGAAACAGGACTTTTGTCATTTTTTTATACGCAATCTAATCTTTCTGACTACTCTTCAGAACTCCTTTTTGCCTTTTGTCTTCTTCCACTTTATTTTAGTATAGCTAGATTTATTTTTATTTATCCTGCTTGATATTTATTGAGCTTAATGAATAATACATTTTAGTCTTTTATCAATTATAGAAAATTCTCAGCTATTTTTCTTTGAATATTGCCTTTCTTTATCTCTCTGTCCTTTTTCTCTAAATATGAGTATACATTTTAGACTCCCTCATTCTTTATGACTCTTATTCTTTCTTTCCTATTTTCCATCAGGATTGTCTATGCTGCAATATGTTGAATAATTCCTTCAGATCTATCTTCCAGCTCACTATTTATCTTTTCAGCAGGATCTAGAATCGTTTAAAAATTAGTGGATGTTTTAATTTCAATTTTTATATCTATAAAATTGAAAAGTGTACATAAATTATACTTTTTATTATGTTATTTTAATGTTGTATTTTCATTTATATTTCTACTTTATTATATTATTTTTATTTATATTTTATTTCTAAAAATGTTATTTGGTTATTTTTCAGATCTCACTAGTTAAGTTTATAGTTCCTTCTTTTGTCACATTTTAAATTCTGTCTTATATTTATTAAAACACATTATATATGTGTTTTATGTTTCATGTCTGATAATTCCAATATCTGATGTCTCTTCGGGTTTTAATCTGCTGTTGAGTTGTTTCTCCTGACTCTTGGTTATGTGCCTTTGTCTTTCATGTGTGTTGCAATTTTTAAAATAATATTCTGTTTTCATTAGAACTGTATTCGTGGGAATTATTTGAGGCTTGGATGGAGGGGGCATTCCTTCCAACAGGTTTTGTGTTTGTTTTTGCAAGGTGTCTGGGCCATCATAAGCCCTGGGCATCTTAAGCTACTTTTAAGCTCCAGGTTTTTATCTCATTAACCAGTTCAAGTTGGTTAATACCTTCTGGAGCAGTGGACCAGCTTGGAGATGAAGAGATTTGGGGGAGGGGACTGCTGGGTGTTTATCAAAACCCTAGTTATGCTTTATCCAAATAGTTTACAGAAAGCATTGGGATTTAAAATATTCTTTTTTCACTGCAACAGTTATAATTTTATTCCAAAATCTTCCATCATTATCTTCTTTTATTTTTCTTTCTTTCCACTCCCAACATTAATCTGTACCCTAAGATAATATCACATCAGGATATTGTAGAAAAGCATCTTGCAAGATATTTAGGGCCACCTTCCTTATACATACGTGGGAAATCTCCTTCATCATCTCAGACTGTGGGACACTCTCTCCTCTTCCAATGCCAATATTACTTATTGCTCTTACCACTATGATGCCCTTCCTCCAGCTCTATTGGATTGAATACACATATTCTTTCTTTACAACTAAACTGTAAGGTTCTATAGTCAGGGACAATGTCTTTACAGTTGTATATCCTTCATCATCTTTACAATATACTGGATAAAGTAAGTATTTAGAGAAAATTTGCTAACTGAGTGGTGGTTTGTCTCTGCCAAACTTTGGATCATGCTGTGAGTGTGCCTTACACTACATTGTTCTCATGTTTGGCTTGCTAACTTGATCTTTCTTCCTGGAGGCTGCCTCTGCTTCTTCCCTTTCCCAATTCCTATTTTTCTAACCCTCGTCTACTCTGTTTTCAATTTCAACCCTTTTAGAACAACAAGGTCTTTGGGGCAGCAATTATCTCACTCATAAATATCCATGAAATTTAACCTAAAAGCAGACTAAATGTCTTTTATTCCAAATGTCTGGCTTTCATTAGTCTTGACTTTGTTCCTTGGGATCAGACAGGTGAACCAGTGCTTTTCTTCTAACACTAAATCGTTAAAGGAAAAGAGGAAGAAGAGCCTTCATAATACCAGGTACCCATCTGCTATGCTAACGACTTGTCTGCCTTTCTATTCCTGCAGCCTTTAGGATCACCTCACTCCCAACTGCATGTGTTACACTTTGGCAAACCCAAGGATCAATCCTGAACTTCAATGTCAGCATACATGGAGTTCGAAGCAGTGTTCCGCCGGCATAGCATCAAGAACACCCTCTATCTCAGTCTCTTTAACTGTGTGGCTTTGCATCCTAATTTGAGCAACTGAAGTATTTTCTTTCTTTCTTTTCTTCTCATGCCTCTGGCTCTGACTCAATACCTAGATGGCCTGCTACCCCTCATTTACCTTAGGTTGGGTCTTGTCCATATGGAGTCCTGTTGTTGCTGGCCCCTGATGCTGCCTGTGTTCCTTACCTTTTGCTAAGACTTTGCATCTCCCGAAAGCTTATTTCACATCTCAATATTCATCTGTTGTCTGAGTTTACTTGTTTCTTTGGTTTGCAGAGTATTCATATGAGCTGTTGCTTATGGAAGACCACTTATCACCAAGTTGGTTACTAAAACTTTTACAATAGTCAAGGAAAGGAAATAAAGATGCAGCAGTTACAATAATTGGAAACAGATAACTCTTATCTCTGCTTCTAAATCTTGAGCTGACAGAGTCAATATTCCAGTGCTTTGGGCAGTAGATATGAATGCATCTGGTAATGGGTAATATGACTGTGTTAAAGGTATGGTTATAATTAGAAACATCAATTTTTAGGGAACATATATTTTAGACACATAATAGTGTCATTAAACAAAAAAATCAAATAATGCCCACCATCTCCCTAAGACTAATATATCTCCACTATGTTAACTCATTTTATTTGCCTAAGTTGTTTGTAGGATACAACAAACTGTACAATGTAAGAAAAGTTATAATAATGCCATTAAAATTGATTTTCATGTTGTCACGATTGTACAGTAAGTCATCAAAATCATATTTTAATACTCAAATCTCTAAAAAAAAATCCATACGACCTAGTTTTTACCTCTTCTCGGACTTGAGGGATTTCTGGAAACACCATCTCTGAATTCTTACTGTTTAATAGGATAGGGTCAGTGGAGAGGGAGCAAAAATTGATAGAAATATACTTTCTACAGATAGTATTTGGCAGGAGTGGGGCACAATCAATATGAAACCTCTGGTTTCCTACTATTACACAGAAAAACACAATCTCAAACTTTTTTAGCAGTAAAGAAACATATTAAAATCAATATTAAGCACAAGAACATATGGGTCCAAAGAAAATGCCAGATGAAAACCCTGTGGAGATCAATATAGGGACAAAAAATGTCACATATTTTCTTTGTGAGGTTGTTGCTAAATGAAGAAATTCATATTCGTGACATTGACAATGTGCAAGATTCTTTCATTAAATAACATCCAGCTTTATGTGCCTATTATAATGCTGGGCTTGTTCCAAACTCTCTTCATCCATTTTTGGCCTTTGCTCATGGCGGATGTTCAGACACACCTGGTGAGAATGACTTGTGTTACTTTCAGCCTGGGTGTAGGAACAGTACAAGGCGTGAGCTGGCAGTGGTGGCAGCCTTAAGAGACAGAGTATGGAGGGTGACAGGCTTGGGTACATATATTTATGGGTGACATTTCTAATGTGTCACTGAGGGAAACAAAAGTTGAGAAACATAATTTTATTTATCCTACAGGATTTACTTCTCCCCGGAATAATAAAATTAATACTTTTTTCCACAGTGTCTTTCAGAAATGTCACCTAGTCTCCCCATCTCCTACTCAGAAGTGGCCTTGTGTAACTGAACATTAAGTTAGATAACAAATTCAGTTTAGGTCCATTTATTTGGGATTGTGCTTCCATCAGAGAGCAATTTTGCATTGAGATATGTTTGCAAATTTCAGCAAAATTTTGTCTTTCACTACACAGAGAATTTTCAACACCTCTTTGCATGAAGATTAGGCTCCTGAAGTAGGCACTCCATCAGATCAGGGACCTCTCTTTCTTGGCTTTGTTGCTTTGGCAAAATGTTAATGTCAACAAAGTCATGCTGACAACTCCTTTATGTAATTATCCATCTTTCTAGAGGTGCTGGAGAGGCATCTCTACCACTTATTAGCCACAAGATCAAGGCAGGTCACTCAATCTCATTGACTCTGTTTCCTAATTTGTCAGATGTATATAATATCTGGACTGCCTGCTTCACAGGCTGTAACAATCAAATAAAATGATAGGTATGAAAGTGCTTTTGAAAACTGCTAAGCACTATAAAAATGTGAGGTGTCATTCAACCTGGAATGTGCAATTCCATGAGTATAACTGTAGTGTTTGGGGTGGAGTCAACAAGGCAAATTTTGCATCAAGATCCAGATCTTATTCAGGGGCTACAAAGCAACAGTGAGGTTTAAGCCCCAGTGTAGACAGCCGGCCAAGGTGAGTTTTATCAGTACTAGATCTGCTTTGTTCTTTCAGTGTATTTTTTGAGTCCTTGACCTCATGTACCTAAAAGCTGTCCTTACTAGGAGTGGTTAAAAAGATGTTGTGGCCCTTTGACTCTCAGCATTGTTTGATGAATGAATCCAGAATAACCACTTTAATTTACCAAGAGATAAATGTGATTGTCATTTAAATATGCAAAATTTGAAAAAATTGTTAAACACATTTTCGAATCATCTTGAAAGATATTCATAATTTTGACAAGGATGTGTGAATGTAGGTTCTGATGTTCAGAAGTATAAATAAAGCAATTTGCAGCCCACATTGTAAAAACTAGAGCTGTGCATCCCCCCACTAGAAAACCGTCCTTTGTCTTTCCCCATCACCATAATTAACTAGTTCCTATTCATTAAACAATGAAACAGACAATTAAATAGTAATAATAGTACTTTAATTATGACGGTATTGTTATCTGCATAGAATGTGGAAAGGGAGATCACTTTAGCTGCTTTTAAAACGTTTGCTTGTCTGCTTTTTACATACTGGAGAAGAAAGTGTTCATATTTTCAGAGATTCTAACAAGAAAAAGGGTAGAATCTATATCCTCATAAGGCCATTTCTGATAAACAGGAGTCTCATTTATTAATGGAGTAAGCATTGATTAAGACATGTGAATTCTTAATAAGCATCCTTAGTATTCTTTCAAGAGACATCTTTAACAGTCCTAAGAATCATCCTCAAGTATTTTTAGACACAAGGATGCATGATTAAGATGAAAGTCGGTACATGATGACTTTCAGAGTTTGTTAAGCACCACGATACTGGGGTTAAATCCAACTTAAACTACTCTTTCACTTGCCTTCTCTTTTCTCCTTTGGGTTGAGAGTGATTTTAAGAGTATTGTTATTTTATGTTTCTATAAACTGAATAAATTATCATATCTCCTGTTATACAAAAAACAAGCTGAATCTCCAAAATTTGTTTTGTGCTTAAAATTGGTTAACAATTCCCTACTTTTGGTATTTTATTTCTCCGGAAAATACAGCTTCAGGTATGAACAATTTTCTCTTTTATCACAGTCACCTTTCATCCTATAAAATCTTAGGTCATGGACAGCTTTGGTAATTAGAAAAGAGTGTTTCCTTTCTATTTCACAATCAAATATAAACTTGTGTTTACTAAATGTTATGTTTTCACTTACAAGAAAGGTGATATTGTATGACCATTACATCTAGATGTGAATCTATGCTTTGCCATTTAGAAGCTCTGCAACCTTAGGCAAATAATTCCTCTGAGCCTCTGTTGCATCACCTGTAAAATGGAGCTACATTATAGGCGATGCAGATTAAATGATCATTATATATAAAATACTTAGCCTGGAGCCAGGCTTAGTGAGTGCTTAATAACCTCACTTTTCATTGTTATAGTACATTTCTTAGCCTTTTGGCATACTTCTTGGGACAATGAACCACTGAAACTTCCTAGAAAATATAAAAAATCAGTGATTCTTGTGTTGTTTTTTTTAATCAGGTGCCCTTTGGCTTTTAAATCCTCCTGACACCCTCCTACATGGTTGGTGGGAATGTAAACTGGTGCAGCCACTATGGAGAACCATATGGAAGTTCCTTTAAAAACTAAAAATAGAGTTACCGTATGATCCAGTGATCCCACTCGTGGGCGTATATCTGGAGAAAACTGTAATTCGAAAAGATACATGCAAACCAATGTTCATAGCAGCATTATTTACAATAGCCAAGACATGGAGGCAACCTAAGTGTCCATCGAAAGATGAATGGATAAAGAAAATGTGGTACATATATACACAAAGGAATATTACTCAGCCATAAAAGAAAATGGAAAAAATGCCATTTGCAGCAACGTGGATGGACCTAGAAATTATCATACTAAGTGAGGTAAGCCAGAAAGAGAAAAACGAATATCATATGATATTGCTTGTATGTGGAATCTTAAAAAATGATAGAAATGAACTTACTTACAAAACAGAAACAGACTCACAGACATAGAAACCAAACTTACGGTTACCAAAGGGGAAAGTGAGGGGAAGAGATAAATTAGGAGTTTGGGATTAACGTATACACACTACTATCTATAAAATAGTTAAACAAGGACGTACTGTATAGCACAGGGAACTCTACTCAATATCTTGTAATAACCTATAATGGAAAAGAATCTAAAAAAGGATAGTTATATATATTTAACTGAATCACTTTGCTGTACACCTGAAACTAACACAACATTGTAAAACAACTGTATTTCAATAAAAATTTTTAAAAAATAAATCCTCCTGAAAACAATGACATTTTCTCCCACACAATCTAAGCAGTCTCCAAGGGACATAACAGGACCTTCCTTGCAGTCTCAGAGTGGACTGTTCACCCAGCTGTCCTGACTCCTGCTCTTATTATGTCCAAAACACAGCATTGCTTCTTTCCTAAACTGAGAGACATTAACTTTTCCCGGTTAAACATTAAAAGAGCACTTAAGGCTAAGATCTTAAAAGTTTAAGCAATTCCAGATTCCCTTGGGAGTTCCCGTCCATTTCAGATTTTCTAACGGGTGCTAATGTATCCTCTTCAGGCTCCTTGTGTTTCCTGATCAACAGTAAGCTAATGGCAGGATATTAGCAGGCGATGAGTTAAAAACTTGGACAAAGGAATATTCAATGTAAACATAAATATCAGGATGTGTGAAACTTGGATGTGTGAAATTTTAATTTACAAGGTCAACCATGAGAAAGGTACAGTCACACAACTGAATGTATATTCAGGACTCTGGATTATATGTTTTGCTCTTTGAGTACCCAATGCGTCAGTATTTAGACAACCCCTCAGGCTAATGTTGGGTGTGAGGCTCTTATGTAATCCTGAGTAAATAAATAATTCTCTGTCTTTTTTTTTTAATTTTTATTTATTTATTTATTTATTTTTGGCTGTGTTGGGTCTTCATTTCTGTGCGAGGGCTTTCTCCAGTTGCGGCAAGCGGGGGCCACTCTTCATCGCGGTGCGCGGGCCTCTCACTATCGCGGCCTCTCTTGTTGCGGAGCACAGGCTCCAGACGCGCAGGCTCAGTAGTTGTGGCTCACGGGCCCAGTTGCTCCGCGGCATGTGGGATCCTCCCAGACCAGGGCTCGAACCCGTGTCCCCTGCATTGGCAGGCAGATTCTCAACCACTGCGCCACCAGGGAAGCCCTCTCTGTCTTTTTAATTAAAAAACAATGTTTCTTAATAAGTCTGTGTCAAGTTCTCCAATCAGTCTCACTGTCTTCTGGCAAGGAGGAGAGTAAGCCCAAGAAAACATGCCAGCTGTGACCCCAGCATTGTACGAGGAACCCCTTTAGGCTGAGGAATATGATTCTTTGCACCTGGCGGTATCCGTCAAGATCCCCATTGGACCTGAGAAACACATTGATCTTTAAAGTGCCACACGATCATTTGAAACTCAACCATCTACTTGCATCCTACCAAGGAAGAACAGTTTTGATCAATTTAATCAATTTTTTGCCAAGGTCATATTGTATTTCATTAATTTACTGTCTAGTATCTTCCTTTATTAATTAGGGAGCTCATGAAATCAGAAAGAATTAATACCTTACCTTTAGTCACACAGTACTCCTGAGTGATTTTCAATGTTCCATATCCACAGCTATTCAATTTTATTTTCAACTTATACTTCAGAGTTCATGTAAACACCATTTTGTATTTGATTATAATCTTACTGTTACATCAGTTCCTTAGAACAAATTTTTTGAGTTTTTTGAGTATCTACTTTAAGGCCATTTTCAGGGAAGATTTCACCATGAATAAAACATAGGCCTGCCCTCAGTTGCTTGAATCTCCAGTCAGTGAAGTAAAGACACATTACCTTTTAAGAAAGATGGAATAAAAATAGAATTAAAAAGGTAGACTATAAAAATAGCCACCGAGCAGATTGTGTGCCAAGTGCCTAATATGTATTACCTTATTTAATCCCCTCAATGTCCTATGTGCTAGGCGTGACTACCCCCATTTCACAGGTAGGGAAACTGAGGTGAGAGATGTTAAATAATTTGCCTAGGGTCTTACTACTGTGGAGTGGCAGGAATGAGATTGAAGTCACTCTGACTTACTGTAATATATTGCCCTCATCTATACATAAAACATGCAGACACAGGGTTAAATCCCAAGAAAGAAGATAATAAATGCCATGAGAGGATTCAATCAATTATGATGGAACTTCAGAGGAGGGAAAGATATACTTGTGGCTCCAAATAATCAGGGAAATTTCACTGAAGTGGTGGCATTTAATCAAAATTTTAAAGTACAGATAGATTTAAACCATGTTGGAGTAAAGATCATAAGAGGTGGATGGGTGAGGAAAAGACATTGAGGGGAAGGGAAAGACACTTTCTAGAAAAGTGAATAATCAAATGTGACTGGAGTATGGTCCATATTAAGGAGAGTAGTAGGAGATGAGTTTGAAAAAGTAGGTTGGGTATAGCTGTTGGGAGTGTTTCATTTCTGGCTAAGTAAATTGTACTTAATTTGAGATACAATAGAGAGTTCTAGGAAGTTTTCAAGTAGGAAATTGGGTTAGCAGACATTTGATGCTGTCCAAAATATCCATAAGACATTTGGTCCATGCCAAAAGTTCTTGATATTTGGTCTTGTCCAAAGTGTCCATGAACATACTTGGTACACTTAGTATCAAGGACTAAATATCAAAGAATTTTTGGCATGGACCAAATGTCTCCATGGACATTTTGGATAGGAACAAATATGACCAAATACCAAGGACATTTTGGTGTGGACCAAATGTATTATGGATGTTTCGGACAGGAACTAATGTCCTGCAAGCAGAGAATGACGTGATCACAGCTGTGCTTTAGCCAGCTTAATCTAGGAATGCTGTGGTGGTCTAGAGGAGCCAGCTTGGTCAGGAGCATATTGGTTATTCCAAAGGAGTAAAGCTGGAAAGGTGAGGGTTGATGTGCAATAGGACAAGGCAGAGAGAGGAGTGAAATGTGTCTTCAAGATTCTTGAACCTGAATGACTGTAAGAATTTAATGACAGATAAATAATGACATCAGTAGGGCAAGATCTTAGCTTTCTATGTTTGCTTAGTTTCAGAGGGGGAGGAGATATTTATTTGCTTTGGTGGGAGATGAAGTTGAGGTGTTCATAGGGCATTGTCTTAGTCCACTGGAGCTGCCATAATTGGATACCATAGACTAAGGGGCTTAAAAACAACACAGATTTATTTCTCACAGTTCTGGAGGCTAGAAGTCCAAAATCAGGGTGCCAGCTGACTTGGTGTCTGGTGAGAACCCACTTCCTGGTCTTCTTGCCCTGTCCTCACATGATGGAAAGGGCGAGGGAGCTCTCTGGGGTCTCTTTTATAAGGACACTAATCCTATTTATTAGAGCGTCATCCTCATGACCTAATCACCTCCCAAAGGTCCCACCTCCAAGTATCACCACATTGAGGGTTAGGATTTAACATATGAATTTTGGGGCAGGGGTGCAAACATTCAGTCTATAGCAGACACCTAAGTGGAGATATCCTGAGGGCAGTGGGAAAATTCTGCTCAGAACTTACAGAAGTGGAACTAGAATATCGATATGGGAGTTGTCTGCCTCAATGAAGAGTTACAAGTGAGAAAAATGAGAAGAAACCTGAGGGAACAATCATAGGCAGAGTGTTATGACAGAAGTTTAAGGAATGCTTAATTTTGAGAATAGGAAGAAGGAATTCACCTGGAGGAGGAGAGGGCAATAGGAGGAAATGCTTAATGCCTTTCTTGAGAATCTACTGTGGACCAGAGCCAGAGCTGCATGCCTCAGGTTCAATAACCAGCAAACCTATGAAGCAGTACATATCACGTTCAGTTTACAGATTAGAAAACCAAGACTCAGAGAGGCTGATTTGCTTAAGATCAGACAACAGCATAGTAGGTGAGGGAGTTGGAAATGGAATCTGATGCTCCTGATTCTACCGCCTGTGTTTTTTTTCTAGGTAAGGATTTGCCAAACGTTCTGGAAAGGACCAGATAGTAAATATTTTAGACATTGTGGGCCATATGGTATCTGTCACAACTACTTCATTCTGCTGCTGTCATGCAAACTCAGTCATAGACAATAGTAAATGGATCTGGCTGTGTTCCAGTAAAACTAGATTTATGGACACTGAAATTTGAATTTTATATAATTTTCATGAGTCACAAAATATTATTCTTGTTTTGATTTTTTCCCAGTCATTTAAAAATATAAAAACTCTTCTTCACTCTCAAGGAGAGCAAAACCATGGCAGGCTGGATTTGACCCATGAGCTGTAGACCTTTGGAAAAGGTGTGATGGAGAAAGATAGAAATATATCAAACCACAGAAGTTTGCAGGACTGCGCCCTGATTATTGACTCGAGTCTTTATCTGGTTATTTGCACTGACACAGATTTTGTTTGATGCCTTCTCCTTGAGCCTTTAACAGTAAATTAGCTTAATTACAAACTTCTTAGCGTGATGGCTCTTCTGGAATTGGGGAGTCTCCTCAGGCATAAGTTGATCAGCTCTGTTTTCTCACTTCACTCAGCATATTTTCCTCTCCTTTTTGTCATTCTGTGATGAAGCCTGACCCCACACTTCAAGCCTTTTCTCTAGGGACCTGAGCTGCATTTTAACTCTGGCTCTTGTAGCAGAATCAATCTGCTTGTTAAGGATGATACAGTCTATCTACCTCCATAGTAATGAACTTCCACCATGAGAAGCAAAACAAAGATACTCACTCTCTTCTCATTCTTCAGTCAAAATCACTATTTCAGATTTTGTTCTTCTTGTTTCAAAGCCAAGTATGAGAATTTTGGGGCATTCTGCCTTTTACCTCCTATTCACTTCTTTGTGTAGTTACATTTTTATTTGTTTGAATGCCAATTCTTGGGACCTAGTTCTTCTCTCATACACACATACTCAGGCCTGAAGAAACTCTTTATTTCTGCACATGTGTGCTTTCCTTGGCTTATGTTTTTCTCAAGACTAACTTGTCCTTTTCCTCCCTACTTCTAGCAATGCAATTCTTCTTAGCTTTACGAATTTGGGGGAGATTATGTTTACTAGAAAAGACATGACTGAGAAAGAAATGAGATTCCTTGGTTAACTGGAAGAATATTTGGCAAGGGTAGAAGTTACATTTTACCATCTCCATTTGTCCAGTTCTTCAGTATTCTTCAAGCTGGACCACGCATTTTGAAAAGTTCACAAAGACGTTTCAAGGGCAGGGTCAACCATAATCCACAGTTTCTGGTGAGAAATCAGGCAAGAGTGCGTTGGAAGATCCACAGTCTTTCTTTTCAGGCTTACACTCTCCACTTGAGTCATCTTCCAGGGGATAGCTTTTCTTTGTTCCATTCCTTGCTGACCGCAGGACATTGATACCCCAGCTGTAGAGACCAATAAGCAGTGACTAGATGGTAGATGTAGATGGAATTGGCATATCCTTTTCCAGAAAATAATAAATGAAGGACAGAATGGCTCAACTTGCCTCACTGGCCACTAAGTTTACACTTTTTCTCAAGTTACCTCTTTCTCTTGCTTGGCTCAAAAGAGGGGGCCATATTAATCTCATTCTTTGTTGATCAACAGCATCAAGTGATGATATGGGCCATTTAGAAATCAAAGAAATCCAAAGAGAAGGTTCTGATTGAACAGTCTCAAATCATTGCTTTGAAAAGAGAGTATGAATATGAGTATGATACAAATATATACTCTCATGTAATGAGCACTAGTTATGTACCAGGCCCTTCACTGGTCCTTCACAGACTTGGGTTTATTTAATCCCCATTCTTTATATGAATTACTATTGTCCTTTTATGTAGATGAAGAAACTGAGATGCAGGGGAGGTTATTTACCCGGCTAGGATTTGAAGCAGGTATGACGGGGCTCCCAAATGTTACAGTAGATGACAAGGGCCATTTATATTGATAACCTTGACTTCATACTGAATTCATTTTTTTTGAGCTCTGGGACATCTGTAAACCTTCACGCAGGTGTAACTGGGAGAGAAAAGCAGCTTTCTCCCAGGGTATACAAAATAAAGCTACATGGGTGCTACCAAGCTCCTTGCCAGTTAGAATGGTGGTATTTGGGGTCAGAACCAGGGTGGACTCAGAGGTGTTATTGTTCCCATAAATGAATAGAGTTGCCCCTGGATGAAAGGGCTGCGGGTCTGTGGGCGTACACAGAAGGGCACCCCGGTCAACTAGGAAAGAGTAAACGCTTACTACCAGGCAACATTTAAATAAGAGACGAACAGACTTCAACATTTAACGGGCTGGAAGATGACGTGTTGTGTAATATTTTCAAAGTGGGATTCTTACATACATAATTTATCCCTGTAATTAAAAAGCCTAATTTAAAAAATAATACAGATGCAGCACATCATGGTGTGATTTCTTGCCACAAAAACAAAGTATTATCTTGATAATGCAAAACTATAATTTACATTGTGGCAAAATACAGTAGTTTCACCCACTGCATGATAAATATTGTCTAATTATTTTCCTCCTGATTCTCTCCTTATTCACTTGTTTTGTTCATTAGAGTCCAGTTGTCAGTGGTGGGCCGAGACCTCTCCATCAGCATCTGTGGGGTGAGGACAAAATTCAGGAAGGTCCCTTGGCTTTGTCCCATTGGGTAAGCAAAGCAAATGCCATCCTATGCTTCAACATGAACAGGTATGTCACAGAAGGTCTCCAGGGGGGCTGTGTTTGGTGTGTGCATGCATTTCATTGCAAATTCCTCAAGTCTGCTGCAGACGAGAGCTAGGGGCCTACTGTTACGGGGGTACCTTAGCCATAAATGAGCATTATATTTCTGAGTAGCCCATTCAATTCCCCTTGCTTTCCTCCCGGTTACAGCACCATAATTCTCTGCCGAGAAGGGAGTGTAAATAGCTCTCCCACCGCTGATGCCACTTAGCGGGCTGCAGATTGATGTGGATGGCTCTTTAGCTTTGGAGACTCTGTGTTTCACCTTCACAGTGCACGTGGCTTTCATCGGCCTGGGGTTTCGGCGCCTGAGATAAATCCTTAACTAGAGCTGGGCTCTCTCATGGCAACACATCAGAACCGGTGGACAGAAATCTCAAACATTTTAGAAATTTACAACTTGTCACTCTCTGAGGGCAATGATTTTAAGAAATGATGCCATCTCTACCCACCTTTGCATACTAAGTCTAAAAACCCCGCGCCATCTCTAACTCCAGCTAAAGCGCTGGAGGTCAGAGAGGTTAAGACAAGCTGAAGCTTTGTGCCTGTTTCCCATTATTATGCTAATCATATGCATGGTCTTTCTGCATTTACACAGTCATTTTCATGGCCCCCCAAAATACATCAGTGTTTCGAATAATGCTAATATTTAAAACAGTGACAAATGACTGAAAATTTCAAGTAAAGACTCACATTTTGCCCTTGGCTTGTAATGTTTGGGAGAATGGAGGAAAGATAGGACCTAAAATGTGGTTTTTACATTCTGTTAACTCTTTCTTGTTTGTTTTATTGTTTTTGTTTCCTGCCTTTGGTGTTCATACCATAAGATTCCTAACAAGCTGTTTTTCTACTGTGAGCTTTCTCGTGCTTTTGGTGGATGGTTGAAAATAAATTTTAGGATATATATTAGCATATTTTCTATAAAATTATCTTGGGTTTCTAAGAGTGGCATTCTCCATGAAGAATCTGCTGGTTTTGTGAGAGATTCCAAACCAATCATGATTTTTCCACTTGACGTTCTGAAAACAGTTATTAGTAAATTAGTTAACCTTCTCTTCTCTGGATGAAAACGTTCCAACTAATGTAACCCCTTCTCATCTTTTTCATTGTGTAACACATTCATTATTTTTTTTTATTTTCTTTGCTAAAGTCTGTAGATTAATTTCATCAAACAATTTTAATTAAGCCTGGTGCTATCCTAGGCATTTAGTACATGAAAAGCATAAGAAAAGGAGGAGTCACGTAGACAACAAAGGGTAATAGCATGTAATGCCTGTAACAGCTACATTCCTGAGATGAAAAACCATAGTAAAATACTACTCTGGAGCCCAGAGTGGTTAGTTTAGCCACATTGGAGGGGAGGTGACCAGAGACCTTCCCAGAAGAGGACCAGTGACTGTGGGCGTGAAGGAAGAGCAAAATCTCCCTGGTGGAGAACAGAGAGTGCTTTGCGCGCAGAAGGAAGGGAATGAACAAAGTCATGGATGATCTAGGTGGGAACTGGGGAGAGGGGAGGAGCCCGAGCAGCTGATGCAGTGGGCACCGTAGGGTATTTTAAGAAATGAGGTTAGTTAAGGGGGGTTGGGAACATCTGGAGAAAGGCTTTTAGTGATTCACCATGAATTTAAAAAAAAATAAATTAAGTATCATTCTAATTTTCTTCTAACTATCCCTCAAATGTGGTAGCCCTCATTATCCATATCAGTAATGCTATCCCTTAAATCGTAATATCCAATTAGTGTGCCTGACATCTCCCAAAAGGAAGAGAATGTCCTAAGCTTTATATTTCTTCCCTATTCTCCACTCAACCCTGGACTGTGCGGAGTGTACCCTCTTCCTTCAGCAGGTAGTACAAGAATTGACTCTGAAGTGTCCACTGTCACTAGAACAGTGGATGCAGCTACAGGGCCTTTGCACGGCTCTCTGCACCATATCTTGTGGTGGATATACTGAGTCCCCACCTGTCCTCAGGTTTGCCACATGAAGCATATTTCCTGCTTCTAGAATCAGATTTCTGGATTAAAGCATTGTTTTTAGAAAGCCACAGGGAAAATACCCTCCCTAGTGAAAAGGGAGAACATGGAGCTGTCCCAAACACAGGATTCTTTAGCATGGGACTATTTGTCAGCTGGATTGGCTATCTCTGAATACAGACCACAGGACATGTTGGGTTAACACCCAGTGGTCCTGCAGGTGGAATGCTAAGGCACTAAAGGGCAGGGAGGGAGCAGGGTCGCCATGAGATAACAGGAAGAAGGATGGTCTGAGTACCTCAGTGAAGCAAACTAGGCATCCAGGAGCTGGCCTCACCATACCTCCAGCCCCATCTGTCCCTGCCGTCCTGTTGCACAGGCTCCCCTCTGACGGTACCACCCTGCTGGTGCTTCCCCGAGCATAGCAGGAATCCCGCCTTATATTGCCATGGTTTGCTCATTCCCTTCCACCTGCCGTGCCATCGTACCATGTATGTACTGGGCTAACCCTTCCTCACTTGCTAACAATCCCGAGTTATCACTTTCTCCTCGAATCCTGATGGACCAGGCTCCCTGAGCACCTGTAGCATACCCAGGATGCCTCCCATAAGAAGATTTCATTTTAATAAATTCCATTTACTTTCAGGTGTCCATCCTGCTCCCAACTTCACTGACTACCCTCAGAACCTCAGGTCTGAGGATGGCAGGGACAGGAAACAAGACCAAAAATGGGGACAGAGGCCAGGCCCTGGAGGACCATATGGTTACAGAGGATTTAATCCTGCAAATAATCAGGAACCTTGAAGGGTTTACCTGGTGAATTAAAACTTCAGATTGATCACTTGGTTGGCTCTGTGAAGGGTGGAAGATCAAGGAAAAAGAGAAACTCTTGCAATGATCCAAATGAGAGAAGATACATTAAGACATTTGCAGTAGAAATATAGAGCATGCATCAGTTTTAATTCACTTGTCATTTACATAAAAATGTTTATTGAGCATCTACTTTGTGCCACACTCTCTGGATATAGAGGAGAGGTTAAGACTAACACCATGTTTATTTTTGTGAAGTTTACAATACAGTAGTGGAGGAAGCTATTATCCAAATAATTTGAGGATGTGGCATTGTGGCTGGGGGGAGATTAAGCATTAATCTGTTTATAAAGGTAAAAATTGAAGCCATAATTTAAGGCATGTGAGACAGGTGAAGAGCAAGGAATGAAAGACAAAATTCTGAAATGAGAAAATCTGAAGAGGAATTCTTAAAGTAGTCCACGAATGAATGGATGGGATGAGTCAGATGGGATGACCCGAGAGTGAGTCAGAGGGATGTCTCAGAAGCAAAAGGCTGAGCTAAGATGCCTCATTGAGGTCCTATAACTTAAGGATTAAGAAAGGTGCATTAGAGTTGTCAATTAGAAGGACAACAATGGAATCTGTCACAGTGGTCCAGGGTGGTGTTGAGGATGGAAGCCAAACTGTAGTTGAAGAATAAAGTGATGGGGAAGTAGAAGAGGAGAAAAGCTCACGGAGGTTGACTGGGGGCCAGAGGCGATGGGTTTCTTGGTTTGTTTTCATCTTTCTGGGAGTACTTCATCATGTTGATGGGCAGAGGCAAAGGAAGCAAAGTGAGCAAACAGTATAAATGAGAGGGCTGTGTGGCTGGCTGGCAGAGGAGATCAGCTTAGTTGAGTCAGGGAGGTCAGAGAAATTCCAGGCTATTGGTGTTGAGTCATTCACGTGCCTGCAGACATCACCTGGAAAGGCAGTAAGACTTCAAGATAGATGGAAAAAGTAATCTCTGTATAGTCATGGCATTTAAAACAGTGCCATGCACTTAATAGATATTGTATTATTTGATATGGCAATCCATGGATTATCGCTTCTGGGTTATTTATCTGGTCTGCCACTTTAATACAGAAGAAATGTTGGCTTCATTGAAGTTTTAGTGCAATTGTTCATTTGGGACAAGTTCTCCCACAATTCTCATACTTAATTCCTAATTAATTTCCGTTCCAGGACTCCACATCTTTGTTATTGAAATGATTATCTTGGGACACTGCCAATTTAGTTCTTCTAAGAAAAATCATTTCTAGAAATTCATTAGTAGGTTTAGCTCAAAAATAAAAATTAAGGTAAATCTCTGGTCCAAAGGAAGGATAGAGCAGGGGAAGTAAAGGACCATTTGGTGGGTGACGCCAACACCTGGGCTCCTGGACTGGATAACTTAGACTCATTTCTTTTCCAAATAAAATGCACCTTCCGTATTTTCCTATTGCATTTGTCAAACACATTCAGGACACCTTTTCTACAAATTGCTACCTTAGTTTCAAATTAAATAGTTTCAATCAGCTTTCTTTCTGTCCACAATGTCTAAGCAATACCAAATTTGGGGAATAGCATTTTAATAATGCCATAATTATTAAGGCAGCAGGTGGCTTGTAATGAGATCTTGAAACAGAACTGTTTCCTCTTTGTCCAATCAAAATCCACACTTTGCTGCACTGACGGGAAACACTGAACTGTTTTTCTCAGTTCTGGGGAGATGAATCAATGAAGATTCTGATTATTCTAAAACTTCAAGTTTCTGATTGAACCTGTTTTTGTGTTTTATGTGATGGCGAGATATTTTTAGGAAATGAACAACAACTACACTGGCCCAAAATTAGAAGAAATTCACACAAATTATTCCAAACCTAGTGTGAACAATTAATTCTGAACTACAACGAAGAAGTTCTATTTTTCAATTCTCAAGGAGTTTTATGGAGAGAAACCTGAAAATCTGTGAAAATGCATGCACTTATTCAGCATGAGAGTTCTAGCAATCAGGACTTTTAACAGTTTAGAAAGAGTTATTATTACCTTTTTAAACCCAAATAGATCTGTCAGGTTTTTGTTTTGTTGTTTTTGCATATAGCTCATCAAAATTTCTCAGAACTTACGTTCTCTCTGTTTCTGAAAGTCTTGTCGGTTTAGAAATAAACAGAAACAAGGTCCTCCAACAAAGAAGCAAATGCTCATATTGTAATTTATTGTTTTCTTAAAGTTCACCCTCATAACCTCTACATACGGGTGTGGAGTAAACAGATGACCATTGAGCACAAATATAGAAATACTTCTTATACTGCCAAAATATTAAGAGCTTTTGCTTGGTGGAATCTAGGTATTTTACTTCTTTTATTTCCTACATACCTGTTTGTTTGCAGATAGAAGTAAAAGATTTACAGAATGAGGTAATCTAGACATCTATGCTTCTAAGGTAGTACCATAAATGAGGTTTAAACTCTTTAATATAACGGATCTTACCTTGTCCACTCCTTTATCTCCTACTACATCTAAGACTCTTGCTCAACTGCTGATTCGACTTGCTACATAAAGAAAAGTCACAGGTAGGTGGCATGTTGGCCCCAATAATAAATCATGTTAATTTAGGTTCTGGGATTTAAGGGAATCAGTAGCATCTCATCGAGCACCCAGAAGTGGGGACTTTGTGATCCTCAAATCAATTCCAACAGTGTAGTGCCAAATGAGTGATGGAACTGAAAGTAGCCAACTGAACTCATCTTTTGCTCAAATTCCTTGAATCCAAAGAGTTTGACTAATTGCTTTTTCTTGTCTTGTTACAGAATCTATTGGAACCCATTCCCATCCCATAAAAATCAACAAGGAAAGCACTCACAGGAACCAGTGTCAAGAATGAGTGTTGGGAGCTCTGGAAAGGACTTCAGTGGGTCTTGAGTAGGAAGTAGGCTTTGGAGGTGAGGACTGTAGAGAAGAGGGCATCTAGGCAACTTGGACCTGACACTAAGGGCACTGGAACCCCGCTGAGGTATTTAAAACAGAAAAATGACATAAGGAAAATTGTATTTGAGAATAAACTTGAGAGAACAAAATTGAAAACAAGGAAATAATGCAGCAGGGCAGGGAGAGATGCCGGGAGCATGAACTAGGAAAGAATGGTGGAAAAATGAAACTTTTAAGAAATACAAAACTAAGCCAAATTGGTAACAGAGTGCTTAGTAGTGGGGACAGAGTGAAATCTAGGATTTGAGCAACTGTGTGGACAATGGTATTCAATCTCTATATGGGGCACAATGAAATTTTACAGCAAAAGTAGAATTTCATCACACTGAAAGAGGCAAAAAAAAAAAATCTCAGAAGGGTAAGTTCTTAAAGTATAGGGAACCGTACCCGTCTTATGCGGTGTCCCCTATGGAGATGTGGTGGGTAGTCAGTAAAATTCTGATATTCTCTCTATGTTCTGTTCATTCCTTTCCCATTGGGTATTGTCAGTTTTCCTATCATTTTTTTTTTCTCTCTCTCTCTCTCTCTCTCTCTTTCTTTCTTTTGCATCTTAACTTACATCTGTTTTCTTGAACAAGTTTTTAGCACACAGTAGAAATTCTGTTAAATGAATTGGTACATAAGTACCTCACATATTAAGATGCAATTTTCTTTCTGATACTGTACATTCTAAATATTGAAATCACACCTCACTTGTTAGACAGTGATTTGAGAAGAATTGCTAGTTCCTTATATGACATAGACACCATTTTTTCTTCTGTAACTCTTATACCCAGGGATCACAATCAGGATGAGAAAATGATTTAAGACATTTGAGCAATAAAGAAATGTAAAGATGTTAAAAGATGTGATTCTCCATAAGTATAATTTTAATAATAGCATTACCAATAAATGCCAGTTCTCATTTTACCATCATTATTTTAAAACGAGATGAAGAATATTAGCTCATTTATTTGAATGTGATGGAAAAACATAATTCCTAACATTGTGAGTGATATTATTAACATTTTAAACAAAAGTTGTAGTCTTTCTTTTAAATATATTATTATTATAAATCTGTTTCATTTTTAACATATCCAGGAATCAGTATCATAAGCTGTCCATTTTCCCTGATTTTATAATGAAAGTAAATTAGAAGATAGAGTTTGCTTGGCATAAATTTGCTTTACTGAAAACTATTGGAATGCCTCTGCACCAACGGCAAGACATAACTGAAATAATATGATTGCCATTATCTGACTTACATTGGAAAGAAATAGAAGGAAATAATTCTATGTCTTCTTCATGACCATTCATTCATTCTCTCACCTGCTCATTTATTCTTTCTTTTCTTCAGGAAATAGTTATTGGATGTCTATTATGTGTGGACGTTTCTGGCCACCCAACCACCATTCCCCCTTTTAAGAGCCCCCCGAATTTTGGGGGGGACATTAACTTCCCTCCACTGTTTGAAACCTTGCTTGGCTGGTAAATCAAAGCATCCCTGTTCCACCACAGAAGCCCAAGGACTTGATGGAGGAGCCTCTCTCCATGTCTTTCCTTTCACTATCCTGGTGAGTCCAATATGCTGGCATGTGACCTAAACTTAGCTGCTTACACACTCTCTCCTGGAATGATAAACTTTGAGGAGCGTAACATATTAACAGAAATTTGATTAGAACAGGTCCCTTCATTCTAGTGTTGGTGGCAGGAAAAAAAGAGGGGGCAGTCTTTGCATATTTCCTGTCTCTGAAAGCTTCCAGTTCTGCTTGTTTCCTGCCTATTATCAAACCTGCTCTTTCTGCCTTCTGTTTTGTCCTTTCTGCGAGTACCTTATTTTTCCATTGACTTCTTTTCTCCCCTTAATTTAGTCAGAATTAATTTCTGATGCTTGCAGTCAAAGAACCCATGTTAATGAAGACACAAACCCTAAATCTAGGGAGTTTATAGGCCAGTAAGCACACGCTAGATCTTTAGATCAGAATACTTTTGAATGACAGTGGATATTGTGTCCCCTTCAGCTCTATTTTTCAAGCCACCAGGATTCCAGACTTGTCAGATACCATGAGCACACACAGTCCCCATTTACACAGTAAGTGCCCAGCAGTGTTTCTCTGAGTTGCTCTGCTGCTTAAGGGGAGTTGACTTATCACAGATAAAACATGAAGCAAGGATGGTTTCATCCACATAGCAATGGTCAGGGCTAGCACTAAAGTGACTTAGATCTCCTTGAGTTCTAAGTAATTGATGGCGGATGTAATCTGCTACCACAAAGACCGAATCTAACCACTCAACAAGTTAATGTGAGGATAAATTTAATTTTCTTATCAAAAAAAGCCTACTATACATTATTTTTGGCATTTGATTCCCTTAAAAGATAATTTAAGTCAAAGGAACCAAAGCATTCAATCCAATTTAATGAGAAATAAATCTATTAGAGTCTATAGTTGTATTGGCTTGAGGAGGTAAAGGAGAGTAAGTTTAACTTTTTTCTAAATGGATATTACTGGGCTACTTTCTCATGCAGCCTCTGCACTCAAGTTGAAAGAGATTTTTGCACTAATGCCAATAATGGTTTTAAATAATATAAATACTAGCTTGAAGGTGGATACTAATGCCCTCTTTGGAAGTATTGTGGTCTATCAGGTCAATAATATTCATTTAAAAAATCTCTTCAAAAGTGTTTTCATACAATAGTCCCTGAAGATAATGAAAGGCCCATTATGGTCTCCCGAGTCAATCATCTGTGTTTTTAACACATATTCCAAAATTCATTTCTTTTCCTATGTCAGTGTCTGTTTAAATGATTTCAATTAATTATTGTTAAGAAGAGGAGATGTAATCAGTTTGAACTTTATCTTTACCTGGAATTTATCATACAGTTCTCAGGTTACTTCTCCTGATATCTTAGGTAGATCATTACCCATAGTTTAGAGCAATGGAAGATGGTAAAAATCATGTGTTGGGGTGAAGCAAGAGGAAACTTTTGTGGGAATAAAAAATAAAACAACCTAGAAAAATTGGACAAAACAAGTTTGTGTGCTCATTTGGCCAGATTGTTGCAGATAATTTCAAGTTTTCTGGATATTTTTTTTTAAAACTTAGCTTTAGAAAATGGTTATATCAGAGATGTTAAGTGTGGCCAAACAACACAAGCATGACCAATGGGCTCAAAATAGCCTGTTTTGAGCTATAATTTCACATTTATTTGATTTGTGAGAGTAAGAAACACTATACTGTTTAAAATATAGACATTTTAAACACAGTTTATATATTTAGCATCTGACAATTGAGACTAAAATTGCTTATACTTTTATAGAAACTCTGCCAAGGTTTTAAGGACTAAATTGTTAAATTTATTCTGGAGGGAAGCGCTGATGATTTGAACAAGGTTACATTTATTTTTCAAACATCTTGTTTGTATGTATGTATGCAGGATTTAAAGCGTTGGTATTCTGTAATTTAACTGTATGATTTTATGCCGACTGCACTTTTGATGCTCGTGCAAATGAGATGCCTGCTCTCCTTGCTTCTCTGCTGAACAATATTTCAATAAATATTTTCTTCCCCTTCTTCTCTATTGTGGTTTTATTTTTAAAAACTTTTAGCTTAATTATTTAACCTTGGTTTCTTTGGCTGGGTGGAAAGAGGCTAGCATTTCTGCTTAAGCCCTGTTATTTGAATCTGACAAGGTTCACAATTTCAATTAAGCTGGATTTTCTAATCTGTTGGTTATCCTCTGCTGTTAGATCTTAAGAACAGAGCAGCCCTCGGGAACTGTGAGAGCTCACACAGCCACGTAATGAAAAAGGATGGATGAATCCTGGATCCTGGATCCTGGAGTGACCTGAATCTATAGCATGAGGGGAAATGATGTGGCCATGGGGGTGCTGGGAGTCCTGCTTTAGTAGGAAGATTCACATTCTTTGAACCGGGCACAGAAGCCATTAGTTGTGGCTAGTTCTGGACCTGTGGTGTACCAAGATCAATGATGTTAGAAAATAATGACCAGTGAAACTTTCAAGCCCAGGGCAAATTCAGACTTCATAACCGCCATGCCCTGGTTGGTACCACCCCACTTATCTTACAAGATCTGTGTCCGAGTTAGCAAGACCAATCACAGAAATTAGAGCTTTTGATACAATTTATTCATTCATTCAAGAAAGATTTATTGAGGGCTGACCATGTACCGTGACCTAACAGTTTGGGAAAAAATGGGGAGCAAAGACTGGCCCTACACCCTGCCTTCGTGGAGCATCATGAGAGAGACATTCATCAAAGTGTCATAGACAGAAATGTAGAATCACAACCCGGAGGAGGAGACATAGTAGGTAAGAAATGTGGACATGGTCAGTAGACGCTGCCCCAGGAAATAAACAGTTTGGATGAGAGCTGAAGCATTATTCAAAGTTAACAATAATGATAGTACTAATGCTAATATTTCGAGTGATAATAAGTAATCTGTTTATTCTATGTTTTTGGGCACGGTTTAAATGTAATCATTCATTAAATCCTCATAGCAGCTCTGTTAGGTAGATATTGTAGTTAGTGTCATTTAACACAAGGGGAAACTGAGGCACAGAGAGGTTAAGTAACTTCCCCAAGGCCACATAGCTCATAAGGGAAGAAGTGATATTTGAATGAACACAGTCTAGCTCCAGAGTTCTTGTTCTTCATAGTTACATGTGATGCTTCTAAGCAAATACAATCTGGAATTGTAGGCCCTTTACCACTAGAAAATAATTATAGTAGTGAATACTTATAAATTTGCAGGACACCACTCTAAAACTTCTGATTCTGTTAACTCATTTAATCGTTGAAATAGGACTCCCAGACAGGTTCTGTACAACCTCTATTGTACCAGTGAGGAAATTGCAAAGCACCTTCAGAGTTCTTGCTCTGAGTCGCTTTGCTATGCAGCTTTTCACTAAGTAAGTAGTAGACAGAAGTACAGGACCTTTCCAACCAGGACATAGAGGGTGCCAGCTGTATCCTCGTGGACAAAGGATGTCCGGAAGTGCTGTTTATAAGCAACTTGAGAGACCTCCTAGAGGATAGATTAGGTTATACTGAAAATTTTTGCTTCAATATTATAAATATGTATATACTCTTATCTGAATAATAGGAATTCATGATAAAGAAGAGGCTATAGAAGACAGCCATGGATCAAAAATGTAGCTCTATAAACCAGCCTGTTGAGTAGATGTGTTAGGAGTAAACATATACAGATTAAACCTAAGGGGTCCACCGACTGTAATAATCTAATATCTCTGAATCTAGAAAGGCTTTTTAAATAATTCTCTGAAAAATCAAATGATTTTTAAAATATTGGACTTTTTGTATATCTCAAGACATTTACAGACAAATTTAGCTGACATGTAGTATTGTATTAATCAAGAGCATTAGTTACAGGCATGATGGCCATTTGGTTTTTTTAAAATTAAATCTGCAATTTGAGAATGTAAAACAGAAATACTTTATTAGTTAATATTTGTGTTTATAATTTCACATTGCTGTACACAATTTCAAAGCAAGTTCCCAGAGACAACATACATAATACCATATTCTCTTCTAATATTGGATTCATATGCTTTAAAAAAAAGTTTCATGTTAAAAAGAAAACACTGCAGTCATGTTAAAGCTTGGTTCTTTGTTTTGAACTGATATTCAGAGAGAACACAATGGTAGCAAAAATTTACTCTATGACATCCGCAAGTTCAGCATAACTGAGAAAAACTGGATATTATTCAGAGATTAAATGGAACCTCATTTGCCACAGTTAGTCTAGATTGGTCTTTACACACCTAAGAATGAGAAGTTACACTTCTAGTGATTTAAAATTCATTATTCATAATCCATTATGCCAAACCTTTTAGTAAGAGCAGGTTCTTACCTCCTGTCAGGCCAAACAGAGCCATGAAATAGAAAACTCTTTTCTGTGAATTCTTTTCTGTGAATTCAAACTTCTGTTGGTGTAAATCTATTTCTAGGTGTCCTCATCGAGTGGGAAGAAAATTCGCATCTCTCTCTATTAATCTGTGACCAGGGCTGGGGCTGGGGGCACACAGAAACTGAGATACAGACCCTCATATACGGCTGTGGGTGATCCTAGACCCCCAAGCACCCCTGAGGGTGAAGAGGGGTGAGTTTCTTCTAACTGCACAAAGGAAGATGCAGCTCTATCTACAGAAAATCAAATCTAAATTTTCAGTGGTGAAATTTCTTACTAGGGTGATGATTTTATTCTTAGACTTTTATTATTCAGAAGAATAGGAAAATCAAGAAGTTAGGAAAATATGATTCCAAATTAAGAAGTTAGGAAAATCTGATTACAGACACACATACAAGTGCATGTCTGGGGTCCCATGAGACACACATTACGTTCTCTTTAAATACTTAAATCTGGAGATGTGTTCCTACACAGTTGAGAGGCATGTTCTTAAAAGACATAAAAATTCTGTAAGATTTTTGAGGGAATTTCAGCCCCTTTGTTGTAAGAAGGTCATAATCCCAGACTCTAAATCCCAGGTTTGTTGTCCCTTGATCCTGGTCCCTCACAGATCACAGGGAGCTCTTGGTACACACTTGAGGAGTGAATGCAAATATATTTGAACCTGACATCTCTTAGTCTTCCCATAGAGAACTAAAGATGCACAGAGATGAAAACTATTCACGGAAAAAGGTAATTTTTTAACGTGTGTATTAGTAGGAAGCCTCATCAATATTTTCTCTGTGAATAGCATGTAAATTGATTTCCCCATCATTATTAGATTATGTCTAGCTTTTAAAAAAGTCATTTAAAAATCATTTTAAAACCAACTGCAAAAAAGTTATAAAGACCTGTCTTCTTTTCATCTTATCGGCTAGAATTTATGAAGACATCTCCTTCTTCCTCTAAGTGACTGATCTCAGAAATTCACCGACCTTTACTTAAACCATGTGAAAATAAAAACCAGGCACAGCATTTCTATCACGAGGGTCATCTTTCTTTCTATTTCTTTCACTATATTTGATCATGGACAATGAGATATATAGATGTATAGAGACATGTACATTTGCCTTTCCACAGAGTTCTCAATAATATATTGTCCATCATTCATTGTGACAATTTCAGTTTTCTCCAGGTTGATTTTCTCCATCTCATTTCTTTCTCTCATGTCGACTCTGAAGGCTTCTGCCTAGACTACAAATTTTTTCCTCCTTTCTAAAAATCAGTTCTGACAAAAGGCTATGGATTTCTATAGAGCTGGCCTTTTTTGAGGGAGTATTTCTTCTTCAAAACACTGAGGACTGCCCATTTATATTTTGATTAGGAAAGGATATTTTTTCTTCAATAGAATTGCCTCATCCATTAAGAGAAGAAAAACATAGCTCCTTCTCTTCCCATAGATCTATTGACAGACAGTTGAATCTCTTTAAGCCACACATTTGCCAAAAGAATTCATGGGATTTACTGAGTCAGTGATTCTTATTTTACCCAGTATTCTGAAAAGTAAGGACTAAAAGCAGAGCGTTGAGCTTTGTTTTATAATAATGATGCCAGGGTTGTTTATGAGGGTCATGTTTGAATTACATATTCTTTTATGCTTATAAATCAGAGGGGAATAGGAGCTACCGTCGACTCATCAACTTTTTTAATTCTGTGAAGCAAATTTCTCTGGAAAAACGAATATAAATAATTAGACAATATCCAATTAAGGTCCAGAGGCCAGAGCTAAGGCCTCAACTCAAAAATCCACAAAGCACATGTGATAGTAGAAATTTTAGTTAACATACCCTATTACCATAAAATTAATGAGAATAGTATAGTGTAGGAGATTTCAGCCCCCTCCAACTAAGAGCCTTTTGACATAACTTCTTTTCTTTTTCTCAGGAATTTATTTTTATCATAAGACTTTATTTTTATCTTAAGACATAAGGAGCACTTCTCAAATTGAGAACACATTTCGGTTTGTATTTGTCTTTATTTGAACAGAGAAATTACTGTGTTTCCAACAATTAAGTGAGGAAGTGCTCCACTCTTGACTGATATAGAGGTGCTAGATGTCTCATAATAATTTATAGTTTTATTAGTATGTTAAATTGCTAAAGACTTGTATGTCCATTATCTCAGTAGTGGTCTTTACATGGTAGTTATGAAGTCCACTTTACAGAGAAGGCAGTGGGGGCTCTGACTAGTTAAATGAGTTGCAGAAGGTCACAAGTAGATATCAGCTGAATGAAATCTGGGTGGCAGAATGAGTCTTGAGCTGACATGGTCTCTCCTGTGCTCATCACCTCCATAACTTTATCTTCTGCCAATTATCCAGGGACCTGCTGGAAATTCCCATGGTTTTTGTCCCTCATCCTGACCCTTGGCTTGGCCAAAGGGAAGGAAAACAAAATATGAGGCAAGAGAAGAATGGAAATAAAGTCTGTTTCCTGTGATCCATGACAATGTTCCCTTTGGATCTAGTCTAGAGATTTTCTCTACTCTTTTACAATAAAATAATATATTTTAATATCACTCTCCTTCATCTTGCTAGAAACTCTGCATCAGGGACAGATCTGAAAAATATTTATGTGTCTTTCTATACATAAAACTGGAAACTAACCCTCTATGTATCAGTTTTTGCATACAAATAAAATTGACCAAATGCTACTGGGAGGAAGGTATTTACCAGCTTCTGAACAATAAAAGAAAAAGGGCTCCAAATATATTAAAGCCTAAATTATACAGCACCCACAAGTAGACACAGGCAAGAATAGTCTACAAACTGTGCCCTTTATGTATAATTCAGTACACAGATGATTTTTATCTCACTAAATCAGAATTCAGTAAAAAGCGCTAAAGCTTCATTATTAACCAAATCTCCCCAACTCCCTATTAAATGCTGATGCTACTTTTCACTTCCACAATTTAGAAATTACTTTCATGGATACATATTGAGTATGCTTAATTTTTTTTTCTTAAAAGTTTCTTGCAGTCAAATTTATATGGGAGGCAAGTGTCATACTTGTAGTCTGGTTCTTTTCAAAATGAGAATATCTGTTCATTTGGTTGCCAAAGGTCCTCAGATCTTCCAAACTAGAGACAAAAAGAGGGAAGAAATAATTTTATCTTTTATCCATTCCATCCACATTCCGATGAAGTTTTAAAAAATGTTTATTTTAGCCAATATGAAAATTCAACTTTAATAGTTTTTAAAATGCAGATTTAAAACAACAAAGAAACACAAGTTTTAGCCCATCAGATTGGCAAAGTTTATGAAGAACGATAATGCTCTGTGTCGGCTAGGCTGTGGAAAAATGGGCATAATTACACACAGCTGGCAGGAATTTAGAATTGGTACAGCATGTCTTTAGCAACATCTGTCAAGATATATTAAAATGTACCTAGCTTCTGACCATTTCTTGGAATTCCTAAGGAAAGTATCAAGATGTGTATAAAGATATTCGTTCAGAGATTTTTCTTGTGCAGTTATTTATAGTAAGGAAACTTACAAAAATACCCAATAATCTTGGATTAGTTAAGCAAACTGTAGTACACCTGTATTATGTTAAAATCATGTTGTACAAGAGTACTGGACCTAAGAAGATATTCACCGTATTTATGTAGTATCTTGAACTGAAAGAAGGAGTCCATAAAACAGTACATAGTATGATGCTGTGCAACTCATCATACTATGATGTGAGATGTATTTCTGGAAAAAAATACACCAAAATGTTACAGTGGTTTTATCTGTGTAGTAGATTTCAGATGGGTTTTCTTTTTTAATTTCTTTATTTCTCTTCTTTCTCTCCTCTTTATATCCTTCCTTCCTTCCCTTCTTTTGACTCCTTTTTTGTAATCTGTATTGTAAGGAAATTTGAAATAAACAGAATACCCAATGGCATTGGGTATCTACAATGTAAAACGATGCATTGTTTAGAGCACACTTTTATGTGTTACCTGATTTTTAGCCTTTAATTGGCTTTGAGTTATTTTACAGCTCTGTTAATTGTGGATAACTGAGAACAAGGCAAAAAAACCTTTTTCTTTAGGCATAAAAATAATTCTGTCTAAGGGAGGTTCAATTGTCATCCCTTCTTTCTGTTGGTAAGAACAATTTGGTATCTAGTTGAAATTCATTTCAATGTTCCTCTAGATTAATTTCTGCTTCTTTAAATTTTCCTCTGAACTGGTTGTAACATCTTTCCTGGTTCTCTCATTTAATTAATATGTTAAATAGAATATCTGCCAAATGTTCATTTTATTTGTATGAGAATCATGATTTTACCTTTTCAGAAAATTACCCTTTAGCCTAGGTTCCCTACTCTGATAGATTGAGCATGTATTTTTTATTAGAACAACAAAATAACAGCAAATGTGATTTAAAAGAATAGTGTGCCACAGTCCACTATTACAATGTCGATCTATTATTTTTATAAAACATCTCACATTAAAATTTCTTAACATCTCCACAAATCAATTTAATGAACATTTATTGGCTGTATAGTCTTTTTAGGTCAATATACTAAATTGGAGAGCATATAAAGATTAAGCAGACTATGGCCATAATATTCAATGTCTTATAATACCTACTTTTTTCATACAAAATAGCAAAATGTCTTCTATTTTGTTATTAAATATCTTAAAATATCAACTATTTCAATATCTGATTATTCCAAATGGTTTTGGCCATTTTTGGCTTAATCTTTAAGTGACAGAAATAATGTAAAGCTGAGACGCACAGAAGCTACTTAGACACAGCGGCTGTTGATTTATAGAATCAGTACCAGCAGGTTCCTATAATCTTACATATTCACAAATTGCTATTTGCCTTCAGAATCTGGCCATTAACATATAGTCTAAAATAGAGCAAAGAGTTAGATATGGTGAAAATAAAAAAAGAATAAGACACATGATTTGGGGCAGAGGAGGCAATTCAACTGAGATTATGCATAAAATATATTACATACTAGGTTGGAGAAAATACTGGTTCTGGTCATCCCAGAATTTGTTTCAATAATACATGATCTTTTGTGTGTACGAAGTGAATCTTTAAAATTTTTTCTTGTTCAAAGTCCATAACACAGAATGAGAAAAAATATAGAGGGAAATGTTTCTGATGGGTGTTTGGGAGACCTGCTCCACCCCGTTGCCCTAAATTCTTCTCCCTTCTTCCTCCTCCCTTCCTCTTTCCCTTGGAGACAGGGAGGGGGGAGGATGTGGATTGGCCAGGAGAATTAAACTGGTAGCTCTTCCTGCACAGGAGGGAAACATCAGAAAGGGGATGAAGGGCTCTTTCCCTTTCTCAGGATGACTGGCTGGACTTCACAGCAGCTCTGGGGAGCTTTTGGGTGTGGAAACTCTGCTTTATAGGGAAAGTGCTGCTTCTCTTCCTTGGTCACAGCTGGTTGGGTGCAGATTGCTGCCATCTGACTTCCAGGCACAATGCATCCCATCCTAAGGGCAAAAGCAAGAATCCAGCAAGATGTCACCTTGCACTCACAGTTAATAGAACACATCATCCTAGAACTCTCATGGCATCCTAGGGAGGGAGACAACATTAAGCAAAGGTGGGGTCATAATATTTGCATATTATTAGATTAGTTAATATCAACAGCTTCACTCTTTCTACGGCACATAAGTTAACAATCTCTGATTTATTCCGCAAGATCTAGAAATAAACAATTGACTTCAGTATTCATCACACTGTATTTGGTGTCCCAGATGCAATCCAGCTGGTGTGAAGCATAAACTCTACCAAGAAGCTACTTCTCTATTGGAATCACCTTTGGTTTTGATAATTGTATCATATTGTAGTTCTTACTCTTTGGTGACATCTGGTAGAAACAAATTTCTTTTAATTTCCCCAGCTTCAGCAGCAAGCATTTTAAACACAGAGGTCTCCAAAATAAATATAAAATGTACTCCACAGCAGGCAGAAAGCCATCATCAAGATTTCCAGAAGTGCCTCTCAATGCTCTTTGAACATCTTGAAGTCCTCCACCGTGAGAAGTAAAGGCATGTTAACCTTCAATTAAAAAAATTTTTTTAAACGTCTTTATTGGAGTATAATTGCTTTACATTGTTGTGTTAGTTGCTGCTGTATAACAAAATGAGTCAGCTATACATATACATATATCCCCATATCCCTGCCTTCTTGCATCTCCCTCCCACCCTCCCGATCCCACCCCTCTAGGTGGTCACAAAGCAAGAGCTGACTTCCCTGTCAGCTAACTATTTCACATTTGGTAGTGTATATAAGTCAGTGGTATTCTCTCACTTCATCTCAGCTTACCCTTCCCCCTCCCCATGTCTTCAAGTCCATTCTCTACGTTTACGTCTTTATTCCTGTAATAATAAGGAATACCTTTATTCCCTAGGTTCTTCAGAACACTTTTTTTTTTTTTTTTTTAGATTCCATATATATGTGTTAGCATACGGTATTTGTTTTCCTCTTTCTGACTTACTTCACTCTCTATGACAGACTCTAGGTCCATACACCTCACTGCAAATAACTCACTTTCATTTCTTTTTATGGCTGAGTAATATTCCATTGTATATATGTACCACATCTTCTTTATCCATTCATCTGTCTATGGACACTTACGTTGTTTCCATGTCTTGGCTATTGTAAATAGTGCTACAGTAAACATTGTGGTACATGACTCTTTCTGAATTATGGTTTTCTCAGGGTATATGCCCAGTAGTGGGATTGCTGGGTCATATGGTAGTTCTATTTTTAGTTTTTTAAGGAACCTCCATACTGTTCTCCACAGTGGCTGTATCAATTTACATTCCCACCAACAGGGCAAGAGGGTTCCCTTTTCTCCACACCCTCTCCAGCATTTATTGTTTGTAGATTTTTTGATGAGGGCCATTCTGACCAGTGTGAGGTTACACCTCATTGTAGTTTTGATTTGCATTTCTCTAATGATTACTGATGTTGAGTTTCCTTTCATGTGTTTGTTGGCAATCTGTATATCTTCTTTGGAGAAATGTCTATTTATGTCTTCTGCCCATTTTTGGATTGGATTGTCTTTTTGATATTGAGCTGCTTGTATATTTTGGAGATTAACCCTTTGTCAGTTGCTTCATTTGCAAATATTTTCTCCCATTCTGAGGGTTGTCTTTTTGTCTTATTTATGGTGTCCTTGCTGTGCAAAAGCTTTTAAGTTTCATTAGGTCCCATTTGTTTATTTTTGTTTTTATTTCCATTTCTCTAGGAGGTGGGTCAAAAAGGCATTAATTTGTAATCTGTGCATTAATTTTGTATCCTGCTACTTTACCAAATTCATTGATTAGCTATAGTAGTTTTCTGGTAACATCTTAGGATTCTCTATGTATGGTATCATGCCATCTGCAAACTGTGACAGTTTTACTTCTTTTCTGATTTGGATTCCTTTTATTTCTTTTTAGTCTCTGAGTGCTGTGGCTAACACTTCCAAAACTATGTTGAATAATAGTGGTGAGAGTGGGCAACCTTGTCTTGTTCTTGATCTTAGTGGAAATGGTTTCAGTTTTTCACCATTGAGAACGATGTTGGCTGTGGGTTTGTCATATATGGCCTTTATTATGTTGAGGTATTCCCTCTATGCCTACTTTCTGGAGAGTTTTTATCATAAATGGGTGTTGAATTTTGTTGAAAGCTTTTTCTGCATCTATTGAGATTATCATATTTTTTTTTAAGAACTTTATTGGAGTATAATTGCTTTACAATGGTGTGTTAGTTTCTGCTGTACATCAGAGTGAATCAGCTATACGTATACATATATCCCCATATCTCCTCCCTCTTATGTCTTCCTCCCACCCTCCCTATCCCACCCCTTTAGGTGGACACAAAGAACAGAGCAATCATATGGTTTTTATCCTTCAATTTGTTAATATGGTGTATCACATTGATTGATTTGCATATATTGAAGAATCCTTGCATTCCTGGGATAAACCCCACTTGATCATGGTGTATGATTCTTTTAATGTGTTGCTGGATTCTGTTTGCTACTATTTTGTTGAGGATTTTTGCATCTATATTCATCCGTGATATTGGCCTGTAGTTTTCTTTTTTTGTGACATCTTTGTCTGGTTTTGCTATCAGGGTGATGGTGGCCTCATAGAATGAGTTTGGAAGTGTTCATCCCTCTGCTATATTTTGGAAGAACTTGAGGATAGGTGTTAGCTCTTCTCTAAATGTTTGATAGAATTCACCTGTGAAGCCATCTGGTCCAGGGCTTTTGTTTTTTGGAAGATTTTGAATCACAGTCTCAGTTTCAGTGCTTGTGATTGGTCTGTTTGTATTTTCTATTTCTCCCGAGTTCAGTCTTGGAAGGTCGTGCTTTTCTAAGAATTTGTCCATTTCTTCCGGATTGTCCACATATTTGCTTGTAGTAATCTCTCATGATCCTTTGTACTTCTGCAGTGTCAGTTGTTACTTCTCCTTTTTCATTTCTAATGTTATTGATTTGAGTCTTCTCCCTTTTTTCTTGATGAGGCTGGCTAACGGTTTATCAATCTTGTTTATGTTCTCAAAGAACCAGCTTTTAGTTTTATTTATCTTTGCTACTGTTTCCTTCATTTCTTTTTCATTTATTTCTGATCTGATCTTTCTGATTTCTTTCCTTCTGCTAACTTTGGGGATTTTTTGTTCTTTCTCTAATTGCTTTAGGTGTAAAGTTAGGTTGCTTATTTGAGATGTTTCTTGTTTATTGAGGTAGGATTGTATTGCTATAAACTTCCCTCTTAGAACTGCTTTTGCTGCATCCCATAGTTTTTGGGCTGTCATGTTTTCATTGTCACTTGTTTCTAAGTACTTTTGATTTCCTCTTTGATTTCTTCAGTGATCTCTTGGTTATTGAGTAGCATATTGTTTAGCCTCCATGTGTTTGTCTTTTTTACAGATTTTTTCCTGTAATTGATATCTAGTCTCATAGCGTTGCAGTTGGAAAAGATACTTGATATGATTTCAATTTTCTTAAATTTACCAAGGCTTGATTTGTGACCCAAGATATGATCTATCCTGGAGAATGTTCCATGAGCACTTGAGAAGAAAGTGTATTCTGTTGTGTTTGGATGGAATGCCCTATAAATATCAATTAAGTCCATCTTGTTTAATGTATCATTTAAAGCTTGTGTTTCCATATTCATTTTCATTTTGGATGATCTGTCCATTGGTGAAAGTGAGGTGTTAAAGTCCGCTACTATGATTGTGTTATTGTCGATTTCCCCTTTTATGGCTGTTAGCAGTTGCCTTATGTATTGAGATGCTCCTATGTTGGGTGCATAAATATTTACCATTGTTATATCTTCTTCTTGGATTGATCCCTTGATCATTATGTAGTGTCCTTCTTTGTCTCTTGTAATGGTCTTTATTTTAAAGTCTATTTTGTCTGATATGAGAATTGCTACTCCAGCTTTCTTTTGATTTCCATTTGCATGGAATATCTTTTTCCATCCCCTCATTTTCAGTCTGTATGTGTCCCTAGGTCTGAAGTGGGTCTCTTGTAGACAGCATATATATGGGTCTTGTTTTGGTATCCATTCAGCCAGTCTGTGTCTTTTGGTGGGAGCATTTAATCCATTTACATTTAAGGTAATTATCGATATGTATGTTCCTATTACCATTTTCTTAATTGTTTGGGGTTTGTTATTGTAGATCTTTTCCTTCTCTTGTGTCTCCTGCCTAGAGAAGTTCCTTTAGCATTTTCTGTACAGCTGGTTTGGTGGTGCTCAATTCTCTTAGCTTTTGCTTGTCTGTAAAGCTTTCAAATTCTCTGTCAAATCTGAATGAGATCCTTGCTGGCTAGAGTAATCTTGGTTGTAGGTTTTTCCCTTTCATCACTTTAAATATATCCTGCCACTCCCTTGTGGCTTGCAGAGTTTCTGCTGAAAGATCAGCTGTTAACGTTATGGGGATTCCCTTGTATATTATTTGTTGCTTTCCCTTGCTGCTTTTAATATTTTTTTTCTGTATTTAATTTTTGATAGTTTGATCAATATGTGTCCTGTTGTGTGTCTCCTTGGATTTATCTGGTATGGGACTCTCTGCGCTTCCTGGACTTGACTGACTATTTCCTTTCCCATATTAGGGAAGTTTTCAACTATAATCTCTTCAAATACTTTCTCAGTCCCTTTCTTTGTCTCTTCTTCTGTGACCCCTATGATTTGAATGTTGGTACATTTAATGTTGACCCAGAGGTCTCTGAGACTGTCCTCAATTCTTTTCATTCTTTTTTCTTTATTCTGCTCTATGGTAGTTATTTCCACTATTTTACCTTCCAGGTCACTTATCCGTTCTTCTGCCTCAGTTTTTCTGCTATTGATTTCTTCTAGATAATATTTAATTTCATTTATTGTGTTGTTCATCATTGTTTATTTGCTCTTTAGTTCTTCTAGGTCCTTGTTAAATGTTTCTTGCATTTTTTCCATTCTATTTCCAAGATTTTGGATTATCTTTACTATCATTACTCTGAATTCTTTTTCAGGTAGGCTGCCTATTTCCTCTTCATTTGTTTGTTCTGTTGGGTTTTTACCTTTCTCCTTCATCTGCTGTGTATTTCTCTGTCTTCCATTTTGCTTAACTTACTGTGTTTGGGGTCTCCTTTTCACAGGCTCCAGGTTCGTAGTTTCCTTTCTTTTCAGTGTCTGCCCCCAATAGCTAAGGTTGATTCAGTGGGTTGTGTAGACTTCCTGGTGGAGGAGACTGGTGCCTGTGTTCTGGTGAATGAGGCTGGATCTCTTCTTTCTGGTGGGCAGTACTGCGTTTGGTGGTGTGTTTTTGGGTGTCTGTGAATTTATTATGGTTTTAGGTAGCCTCTCTGCTAATGGGTGGGGTTGTGCTCCTGTCTTGCTAGTTGTTTGGCATGGGGCATCCAGCACTGGAGCTTGCTGGCTGTTAAGTGGAGCTGTGTCTTAGTTTTGAGAAGGAGATCTCTGGGAGAGCTCTTGCCAATTGTTATTACATGGGGCCAGGAGGTCTCTGGTGGTCCAGTGTTCTGAACTCAGCTCTCCCACCTTAGAGGCTCAGACCTGACACTGGGCCAGAGCACCAAGACCCTGTCAGCCACATGGCTGGAGTGCCTTCCGAGTTGAGGAAGCTGGCCTGCAGTGGCTCTCCTTCTGCGCTCCACATTAGAATCACCTGCTTCTTCCTTGTTTGGCCCCAAAGGCAGTGTTTCACAGAGAAAAACAGTAGCCTTGAAAATAGTCACAGCTCTGAGATGGATTTTTTTTTCCTTTGTGCTTAGTCGGATTTCCCTTGCTCACAGGGAGCCACGTGCAGAGGCCTCGTACCTGGCTCTTCTGACCAGAGTGTCTAGTGCAGAAATCCAATTAAAGTTTTTAGACTGTGCCTTCTACTTTGTTTTTCTCCTTTGTTTATCAATCGTGCTCTCTACTTAGCATTTCCTATCAAATCTGAATTGTGGCATTTTGGTTACTTCTTTTCATTAATTCTCTGTGTGCATTTAAAATTTTTTTTCTAGAATTTTCAAATTAACATCCCATTTCAGAACTAAAATTTGATTGATTTTCCAATGCTTATATGTTTTTCTATGGAAAAGTAGTATTTTTTAAACTATTGAAAATCTGAAAATACTGAAAAGCATTGAGGGAGGGAAAGAGGGAAGAAACATTTGTACTTCTTAACTGCTATTAACATTTTTGGGTATATTCTTATGAGTTTTCCTCCTAAACTGATAATATTCAAAATATTTTTTCTCTAATACTGCTATGTATAGATTTATGTTACAAAAATAGAACAAAAAGGGTCAAATTTGCTGCTTCTTAACTGGTCCTCCAGCTCTGTGATTACTCTGCCCTCTTTTGCATTTATTCCATATCCATCCACCAAAGACCCATGAGAGAAAAGGGACACTGAAAAAAATAGCAAATAACATTTAAAGCTTATGCATGGCTAGAGGTTTTTGTTATGTTTGCTTGTCAGTTTGTTATTTTCTGGCCAGGATGGAGGGTGTTCCTAGTTGTCTCTGCCTTTAAATATGCCAAGGAGATGAAATTAGAGCTGAATAAAATCTGGCATTCTAAGTGATCTGAATTTCTTAAAATATTTTTTTTATTTTAAAAATACATGCACATTACGGAAAAATTAAAAACACAAAGAAACATATCTATATCTATCTATCTATTATCTACCTATATACGTACAGTAACAAACACTAAACAGGATATCATCTATCACCCATCTCCTCAGAAACAATCAGTGTCACTCCAGTATATTTATGTGTTCAATCCATAAATATTTTTTAAAATGTGTACTTTATGTCGGACTACCTTCTAGGCATGGCAGTAAATAAGAGAAAAATTCTCTCTCACAAGTCACTTACATTCTGATGGAGAGAAACAGACTTGAAACAGAAAACAAATTATGAGCAAAATCATTTTACCTTGTAATTAGATTGCTATGAAGATAATAAGCAGGGCGTATGTAACAGCAGGGTAGCTATCTATCAGTCTATCTATCTATCTATGTCATCTATCTATCTATATCTGGGAGTATTTTCTGATTCATAACTACTTTGAAATTCTTGTTCTTCCATTAAAGGAACTATATTCCCTTCTATGGGGAGAAGTAGGGCCAATTTCAGAAATATCTTACAATAGGTGGGTGATGTCAAGTTTTCAGCTTCATTCCTTGTCTGTTCAGAAGTGACACAAGGTTAGTTTCTCTTAATCTCTGACCCATGGAAGGATTTGAGGGTTCCTTGTACCTTCTAAAATAGTGTGCAAACTTTTATATTTGCAGAGTCTAAGGGGGTGGTCTAGACATCTTTTTAATCCAACATTCTATGCATCATTGTTACAGGAATATCCTGACAATATCAGGGTGCATCAATATTTATACTAACATCACATCTGGTACATTTGGATCAGTTCAGGTTTGGAGCAGTATTTTAGAGTTTCAAGTAAATTTTGTTCCTAGTTCTCTTGGAAATCTGCGTCTCTTCTCTGTGTTGGGGTCTTCTAATCTCGGCAGATTTTTATTTCTGCTCTTGCAGAGTGGCTTTTTTTTTGTACAGTTGCTGTGCATATGAATCAAAAATCACATACACACACAATCTAAGTTCTGATGAATTCAAAAAGCAGAACTAAAAATGGCTACACAATCATATGCTGTGGTCTGGAATATAATAATTTTAATTACTGATCATAAACCAAATAAAGTATGTGTGTGTTGAAAGCTATGAAAATGAGAAGCAGCTGCCTTAAATCCTTATGAGAACAGAGTTTGTGTAAACAAACAAACAAACAACAAACAAACAATGATGAAAGTGGCCTTGTTTTCAGTATAGTGCAGCAGAACCTTTTTGATTCCTTTAGGTACATATTTTTTCATTATGAAAAATAAATGAAATCATCTCCTTGTAACTCATTCTTCCCAATGGAAAATGTAATCAATGGTAACTCTACTTATGTATGCAGAATTTTATACCTCATTGACATTCTCAAAATGAGATCTCCAGAAAGGAAACTCTCCAATTCATGTCAAGGAATTTAAAGTACCTTCCTACTGACATGTATTACACACTGAAACCAACACTGTGTGCAAAAAAAAGTTTGTGTTTCCTCACTGCCATGTCATGCACGCCCACTCATTTGTTTTTCTAATAGAGTGTTGGCATCAGTTCCCTGTTCCTCAAATTAAAAAGAAGAGAGTTTCAGATTTTAGATTAAGAGAAGAAAATTCATTGGTTTAGGAATAGTGACGAGGAAGAAAAGCCTTATGATCTCAAGCTGGAAGCCTGCTGACTAATTATATGCTCTATCCAATTATGTAACTATTATTCTGTGCATGGACAGGCACAACTCACCCTATACTCTATACTCTATGTGCATATCAAATTTCTGTATGTCAATTCACATTTAAAACCTACTTTAAATGCTCACTTGCCCAGGCTCAGTGAGGGTAGGTAACTGGTCTACCCTGTTCACTGTTGAGTTCCAAGTATTAGCACAGTGCCTGGCATCTACAGAGACCTTAAGAGTACTTATTTGAATGAATAAACAAATGAATAGATTAATAAATGAGTTAAATAATGAAGATACTAGGAGATATTTCCAGTTAAGACTTTCAATGACTTCTTTAATTTCTAAATTGTGTAAATGTATACTTTCATGATATCAAGTTCTCAAAACTCACTTATGTACTCTAACGATTAGAGACCTCCTTTTTCTCGGTTTTGTCTGTAACTGCAGTCAACTGAGGCTTTTGTGCAATATCTCTATAAGAATTCATTTTCTATTTAGATGTGGAATGACTGGGAAAAGTTGAAGTTTCTAGCTGCTGACCATGGCTGACCTCATAGGATGGTGTTGGCAAGCAGTATACAGTCTGTACAATTATTCTAGAAGCTCTTTAATTATACTCCAGCATGATTTAAGGGTGGCTGAGGATGCCAGAATCAGGAAGGGACAAGGGTCTGGGGAAACCTACCTGCTTCTGGAGCTGACCATCAGAAGTCAATGGATTTGTGCAAAGGCAGTTAAGGAGCTTAGGCTTGATTTGGACACAAATGGAAACCAGTGATATAAACTAGTGGTTGTAGCAGAGTGTTGGCAATCAAAGATGCTCAAAATTAAGCTGGTGATGGTTATGTGATTTCAGGCCCAGGGCCTAGGGAGGATCTTGCAAGACAAAGGCTGACTTCATAATAAGACATCAATCCTGGAGCCTGTATTTCGACCTGACTCAATATGACACAGTCTAGGGGCAGGCCACCATTTAGAGGAGGGGGCATATAGGCACCAACTGGAAATTCAAGATCTGCCCTATACCAGCTCTGTGATACTGAGCCTAATTCCAGATGGCATGGCTAATTTCATACTTCACGTGGAGGAGCTGTGAGTCTCAGCCTGCCTCCTGCTCAATTCTAGAAGAGCTCAGGGACCAGGAGGGACTCACCTGCAGGGGAAGGGCACTGAGCACTACAGCTGTGGTTCAAGAAATGGAAGGACCGACGAAGTCAATCCATCAAGAAGTTAGCACTGGGTCTTTGTTCCTAGAATTCTCATCCATTTGTAAAGAAGGTCTAAATATGTGGCGATCTGTCAGTTTACAGCCCAACGTTATCCCTCCCATAAAAACCATGTTTCTCTTCCCAGCTTAGTGTTCAGGTAGGAGCTTGTCAAAGAAAAAAAAAAAAACAAATAAATCTGGACTTAGTGAGGAGAGACTTTGTTCAAAAGGATTATTGCAAGAGGAGGAAAGGGTCTATTGCAATAGGGTGAAGGCTGGTCTGCAGGTGTCTCATAAGTTAAGCAAAAGGAGTTTTTGCTGTTGTTGTTGTTTTATAGAGATGAGTAGACAAAGCTAGAGAGAACTGAGTGTGAGGAAGTGGGATGGATGAAAGGGTGGCATGGCCGAATAGAAGATCAGAGAATGTTTTACCCCGAAGCCAGCCTGTTCTCAGGAGAGACTGTTTGCTGGATCCAGTCGAGGCTGGGCTAAAGTTCAGGTACCTGGGGGAAGGAGAGACATTTATCCAAAATTTGGTCAATAAGTATTTTGTTTAGAATAATTAGCAGTTCAGGTAATCATTAGCTAAAGAAAGAATTTTGAGTGTCTGTTTCTAGCCTCTTCATAGATAAACAGGCATCTGCCAGTCTTACCTATAATACACGAAGAAGGGTGCTTCTTTGCAGGAAGCTTGCTAGAACACGAAATGGTGGAGGGATTTCTTTAATCTTCGCTGATCCCAAGGTTCAGGTGAGATTCCACACTGTCAAGCTTAACTTCGGGGTGGGTTTCTCTTTAGCTGGGTCTCACTCCACCCCAAAGGGCCATGGGAGCTGCTACCTATCCTGGTCTCTGCTTCAGGGGTCCTTAAGTCTCAGGTCCACACCGTTCCGGTTGCCCAATGAATAGGGGAGAAAGGATGATTTCCTTGAAGTTACTGCTGAAAGGCTTTTTTATTAGCCTGGTCCCTGGGCACCAACGTGGCCAAATCTCTAGCCAACCAGACCACTGCAGGTAAACTGCTGAACTTACATGCATTTATAAAATTCCCTCTCTACTGCATACATTTCCATTAGTGAAATCCATTTATTGGGCTAAATATATTGAGGGAATTCAGAATTTTCATACCATGAATACTACATTTCTGAATAACTGACTGAATGTTTTCTCTCTTCATGTTAGTACAAGGGGTTGACTCGGCCAAGGTCATAAGAAATTATCCTTATAGTGATCTAATGATGGATGAGAGAAAGGATGGGATATTTGTGTGCAGATGCAACCATCAAGGAGTACAGTAGTTGTTTTTCTTTTCCCCTGAATACATTTAAAAAATAAAGATCCATAGGGTGCCAGGCCACTGGCCTGGGAGGCAAGAAAGGCTAGCTCTAATCCAAATATACCGTTCTGATTAAAAAACCATTTTTTTATTCATATAAAGTATTTATTAGGTATTGGATTTTATAAACTGTTTGGTCCCGGAGTCTTTATTTTAAAAAGGTTATTCTGAATGCATTACCAAGTATCCTGTGGAATATTTCACATAAAAGGAAGCAGAAATGTATAAATGTAAACAGGCTAATTGTATGCAGATATAAATTATGGATGTTGGTCTTATGAAAAAGCGTCGCTGATTTGCAGGGGTCTTACTCAGCAGCTCTGCATCTTGTCTGAGGGGATATTTAGTATGGCTGTGATGTGCAGAATTTAAAACAAAACTTTAAATCCTGGAGAATAAAATATAGCCCAGTTGTGCTAAGACCACACTGTTGCGAGAGTGAGCTTTTTCGTTTGTTTTCCTGCTGTCGACGTTGACTCATCAGCTCTGTTATCCCCGGCGTGCTCTTGTCTCCAGATGCTGTGCAAAAGTGAAGGTTTGGTAAGAGTGGTTTATGGTTATGTGATGCTTCTTGATGGTCACTGCAGGTAACCCTGTTTCCAATTCTCTGTGGTTTTCTTCACTCAAGCGGGTGTGTGGTCCTCACAAGTAAAGATAAGACAGGGAGACCTCTGGAGTCTCAGGTGACATAGGTTCCTAAAGCTTCTTTTTTCCCCCATTCACAAAACAAGTACAAATATAAAACTTACGAAGTGCACCAAGTTGAGTGGTGCAGATGGAAAGAACTATGACAGGACTATACCCCTCATGGGGTATAATTTGCCGTGCCACCGCCAATTTTTATCTAAGTTACACCAACAGGTTTAGCCTTGACTTAAAGACACTGCCCCATCCCATTCCAAAGCACTGAGAAAATATGGAAAATGAACGATTTCATACTTGTAAAATAATTGGCCTAATATTTTATGGTGTATGACACAAAATATTAGAGAGATTTCTGTGGACAGCATAAACCTTTAGCTGACATGTGATGTAAATGCTTCATAGTAAATAATTGATGAGCACAGGCTTACTCTCCAGGCATCATCTATCTACCTGTTAGTCCAAGGAAAAAGTATAGACTGGAAATATGAGCAAAGACCTTTTATTCTTATTCTAAATCGTGAGTAGTAAACTTGGTGTTTAAAGTCAACAGGAGTTTCCAGGATATACAAAAATAAAATATGTTTTAAAATAATTTTTAATGTAGTCTAAACAAGGCAGCCTAGGTATTAACTCTCTGGAGGGAAGGAAACATTGGATAGCAGAGTTTTCCCACGTGATAGAATAAAAAACATAAAGTTTACAGCTGTGCACAGGATCTGCTCTTTCCCATGGGTTGTAATGTTTGTCACCAAGGCACTCATCAAGAGGAGGATTTGTTCTGTGGCTCAGACTATAGACCAGATTATCTGGAAGATGTTTGGGCTCAATCTTTCAGTTTTGTAAAAATTTGCTCTCTCTCCATATTGCTTCTCTTTATCTACCCCAGTTGAAGGGCTCCTCTTAGTGAATTTCTCTTCTCAGCAACTTCAAATTTTCTTAGCCGGGATACAATATCCAGGGCATACCCAGCCAATTTAGTGGGTTATGTAATTTGAGTAAACTAGTTTGTGTCAAAGAGTTCACATATGTGTCTTCCTAAACCAATATATTTAGGCTTCCATTAGGAGCTTCAAAAATATCCTTTGAGCTAGCACTGTGAGGTCGTCTACTTGGCAAACATTCAATGAGTGCTAACTGCAAGCCAAAATGTTATGAAAATATTCTCTTAATAGCCCTGCAAGTTAGGCATTAGCCCACTATTAAAAATAGAAATTAGGGTCAAATTAGGGTCCAGAGATTAAAGATAGAAATTAGGGTCAGAGATTAAAGATTTGCTGCTGCACTGTGCTGCCCTTTATCATTCTTCTTTAATGCTGAGTTTACAAAGCACTCAATCAAGTAGAGCCCAGAAAATGATTTGGTTAATTTAAGATGTGTGGACAGCCAAATCTCATTCCAGGCTGGAGGCCTGATAATCAGGTTTGATCATCTCTCCTGCCTAAGTTGTCCAGACAATCACCAAAGAGACCCTTCCTTTAGGGCTATATAGAGTCAGCTCTGTTTGAAGTTTCGAAAGCTGCATGTGGCCATTCTTTTCACAGCAAATAGAATGATTCCTCAAAATGTTGTGATATATTAGGTCCATATATTTAAAATCTTATTTCATAGTATTTATTCAGTACTCACCAGTTCGGGTCTGAAGGAGGGTTCTGAAAGTGTTGGAGGATGGCCTTACTTTTTGTTGAGCTGGCCAGGGCTTATTTCCCCTCCCCCATTCCATCCCAGCAGGCCCAGTAAGAGCCCCCCTGAGGTAAGGATTCACTCTGTGGGATAATAAGACTCATGAGTAAATGATGGATTATAGGGCACAACTAAACCCCTACTTGGTTAGACAAATTATCTCAGCTCAGAAAAGTGGGCTCATTTACTGAAATCCAAAGTTTAAAATATATTTTTACTACTACGAAGATAGCTCTGTAATATAACCAAAAAACCTGTTAATAAAGATGATTGTATCTGAAAATTATTGCTATAATAACTAGAACTCTCAATAAAATTTCCAAGAAGCTTGATGGCTTTTTCTCCCTGGATAGAAATTATACTTGTGTATATAAGTTTTTTGATGTTGTAAAAATACTATAATAGGATTCTGGAAGGCACTTCCTGTGGGGCACATAGGAGCTGAATTATCAAAGGGAACCCCAGAAAAGTGGGGGGAATTCATATGAACTTGGAAAGACTTAATGAGCTCATCCCTGACCTTTCATCTACCTATAGTCTGCAAATCAGCTGAGAGCAAGAGTCATTTCAGGCTGAAACCTGGACTTTGGTGGGCAGCCATAAAAGAGGATGTAACCTTTGATTCAGGAAAAGATGAAAAACTATTTCTGGTTATTGGAGGTGCTAAAGTAATGCAGACATCCCCCAGGCAAGCAACAGCCCTGAACTCAAGTTAACCTAAGCATCTGTGACAGCAGGCTTAGGTATGAGTTTAGACTAGTAAGTGACAAAGGAAGTTTTATCAAGGCATCAATAGCATTCTTACTCCTCATGTGACTTAATTCTCAAATTGAGTTTGGACCATGAATTTAGACTCTGCTTTATCATCAAATAAATTAAATATGGTAATTTGGGGATGGAGTCCATTCTATTTTTTTTTTTTTTCAGATATACTGCCCTCTTTGGTTTCATCTCAAAATCAAAAGACTTGACTGCCCATACTTAGATGTCAAAACCACCTGATTCTACCATCCTTATTTCCAGAGTCAGGTGACTTAAAATTTCAGATCCTAAACATGAATTATGAGTTATTTGACACCCCCCAAACACACTTATTTACATGTATTATATATATGTTATATAATATTCTGTAACACTTCACATTCAAATGATGAATACATTTAGTAATAAGCTAAATAAAAAGAGGGCATTTTGTTGAAAAAAAATTCAGTACTTCTGTGCTTGGTCAAGAACCCAATAGAGATAGTTACAAAATGAAGGTCAGAAGTCCGCTGACTCAAAAATGCAAAATATGTGTATGCAAATGATGTGAAAAGAAGGCTGTGCTTGTCTTGTGAAGAATACGTCTGCGCCTTATGGCCGAGAGAAACTATTTGGGATCAGTTATTTCTCTGCATGAACAAGGAAGCTTAGAGTGTGTGTAAACTCATGGTTTCTGTTGATTTATGTGATTTGTGCTTAATTTATTCATCAGTGAGTACTGAATAAATACATATGAAACAAGATATTTAAAATATGTGGGCACAATTTATAAAAATTTTGATTACTCATCCTAACATTCATAACCTCAAAACTTAGAATGTGTCATTCAGAATTCAAAGATTTCAACCCTTCTGTTATTACGTCACCATCCTGGACAGGAGAGGGAATACAAACGAGTACTTGTGAATTGATTGACTTATTTCAGGAGTATAGCTCAAACTACTCTTTTTTTTGAAGTACAGTTGATTTACAATATTGTATTGGTTTCAGGTGTACAGAAAAGTGATTCAGTTATATGTATTTTTTCAGATTATTTTCCATTATAGGTTATTACAGGATTTGAATATAGTTCCCTGTGTTATAGAGTAAATCCTTGTTATGTATCTATTTTCTGTATAGTAGTTTGTATCTGTTAATTCTATACTCCTCATTTATCCCTACCACCCTCCCTTTCCCCTTTGGTAACTATAGGTTTGTTTTCTATGTCTGTGAGTCTGTTTCTGTTTCGTATATAGATTCATTTGTATTATTTTTTAGATTCCACATATAAGTGATATCGTATAATGTTTGTCTTTCTCCGCCTGGCTTACTTCACTTAGTAGGATAATCTCTAGGTCCCTCCATGTTGCTGCAAGTAGCATTGTTTCATTCTTTTTTATGGCTGTAGCTCAGACCACTCTTAATAACTAAACATATTCATTCTTAAAGTTTTTCCCACATATCTATTGGCACGATCCTATTTGCTATTTTTTTTTTAGCCACAAAAGTGTTCCCTAATCTTTATAGGAGTGCCCCTAGATTTCTTCAGCCTCCAATTTCCCTAATAATACAAGGAGAAATCAGATGCTGTAACTAGGAACTGTGCCATCCCTCTGGGCTTTCAACCCAGGTTCTACCAATGACAGTTTTAAGATGAACGCTCTTACACCTCATTATTCCAATCTCCACCACCTCTTCTTGAGAATGAGAACACAGGGATGTGAACAAAAGTATAAACTCTTATTAGATAGGATATTCTTTCTTTCACAATACAGCCAATTTTAGATAATGATAACCTCTAATTGTGTTATTAATAAACACATAAGAATTTAGTTGTGATTCGATCCAATATCTATTTACCTATTGTGACTCACTGTCGGTGCACGGCTTTTTTTCTCATCCCTTGATCTCTTTACTTACAATGTTATTATGTAAATTTCTGTTTGAGTCAGCCCAAAGCAAAGCAAATTGAACTGCACTAATGCTTCTTACTTATGTATTATTTTATAGTTTATAAAGCATTTGGAGAATGTTTATACATTTATTGTCACCATAAGTTTGCAAAGTGGGGTAGATGAATGTTATTAGGCCTATTTTACAGATTAGGAAAATCAGAGAGGTGAGTAATTTGCCCAAGGTCACAAGGCTAGTAAGCGGCAGAGCAAGTAGTCATGTCCAAGGGCTCCAAACTGTGGGAAGAGTGTGCATGGGGTCCACCTTAGTGCACAGGGAAACGAAAGTCACTGTATAAACATGTGTATCTCCTTGAGCATTAAATTCACTCAATTATGTTCTGTTTATTTCCCACTTCCTTCCTTCCTCCCTCCCTCTTTCCTTCCCTCCTTTCCTTCATTCTTTCCATCCTTCCTTTCTTTAAACAAATATTAATGAGGATTTACAATGTCCCAGACGCTCCTCCAAATATTGAAGGTACAATGATGAAGAAAAAAAAAATCAGGCTAGGCTATGGTATACTGTGGAATCAAGCTGAGCTCTCAATCACACAACAAAAGTTTATTTCTCGTTTATGGAAGTCAGAAGAGGCTGGAGGGCCTCCTTCTCCTTGTGGCCATGAAATCAGGGAAAGGTAGCATTCAAGCAGTCATGACGGCAGGGGAAGATGGGAAAGAGGAGGCATCTTGGCTGTTAACTGTTGAATCCAGAAAAGTCACCAGTCACTTCCACTCATGGTCCGCTGGCCAGTGTAGTCCTATGTCTCCCACCTAATTGAAAGGGAGGCTGGTGGGCACACTCTGTGCCGTAGTTCTGTCCTCCTGTAGCTTTTAGTCTGTGGGTGGGGGAGACACAGATAATTAACAAGTAAACAAATTAATAATTGCAAACAGTGATAAGTACAAAGAAGAAAATAAGCCTTAACAGGTAATAACAGATAGAGCCCTCCAAAAACTGGCAGGTCAAGAAGGTCTTCTCTGGGACTGCAGCCTTGTGAGAAGGGACCAGCTGAGATGTGCCCGGACTCCTGACCCATAGTATAGAAAGTAGAATAATAATTCAAATACTTCCCAACTTAAGAGAGACTCTTCACTAATCCCCACAGAACTCTTATACGCATCTCGACAACCCCCCATCTGCCAAGGGTAAATAATATCTGGGATTTTTTGTCTATCACTATTTTGCTTGCCTTCATAGATTTGCCACACACGTGCGTATCCCTTAAACAAGGTGTCAATGTGTTTTGCATCTCTTTGTACTTTGTATGGATGAATCATGCTGAAGGTGCTCTGAAAATTGCTTTCCTTGTTCAATATCGTGTTTTGAACAACAATATCATGGTGATGTGTGTCACCTTTAGTTCATTATTTTTTTCCATTGCTGGAGAGTATTTTCTCTTGTGTCAATAGACATTTGGGTTATTTGTTTCAAGGTTTTGCTTTTCTATTATTATAAACATTGCTAGAATGTACGTTCTTGTCCATGCCTGCAAGTAGAGGAGCTGGATCATAAGTTATGCACATTTTCAACTTTCCTAGAAAATGTCAAATTATTTACTGAAGTGATTGTATCAAATTACACTCACACCATTCGTTTATGAGGTTGCCCACTATTCTGCACTCTTGCCAAAACTTGTTACCATTAAGCATTTAATTTTTGCCAATCTAGTGGGTGTGAAATGATACCCTTTGGTTTTATTTGGCATTTTCATGATGAATAATGCTGTTGAGTGTCTTTTGGTGTGATTATGGGCCGTTTGAATTTCCTCTAATGTGAGGGGTCTCCAGAAGTCATTGACTGAATCAGTCAGGGTTCCAGAAGGAAGCAGATGGCACACCCATCCTGGGCAATTCAAGAAAATTTTAATAAAAGGATGATTTACAAATATGTGGGCAGGACCCCAAAGCAGGTGACAGTGTTGTTACTAGTTACACTCTTAGGCCTGAAGATGGATGGGAGGAGTCAATCAGAGACAGGAATGTGACCTTCTGTGGAGGGTGAAGGCCTCTGGTGGTCTCAGGTGGAAAGAGGTCGGGGGAGGGGAGATAAATTGGCTGATGTAAGTCTCTTCGCTCCTCCCATCTCCTGCCAGGACTTCCATGTTTGAGCCCTGCAGTGAGCACGGGAAGCTGGGAGCCTATTGCTGTGGTTATAGGGGCCCAGGACAGGGAGGAGACCTTGGAGAACAGGCCTGGAGGGGCAACATGGAAAGTCTCCAGTCAATTTCTCTACTGAATTGGTTGAGCTTATCTTAGGGATTTGTAGGTGTTTTACATACACAGATGATTCTTTAGCCTCTGACTGACCCATTTCTGTGTGAGAATCTCACTGATTTACAAATACCCATTTCATATTTAGTGTGAAGTTTCTCTTTGCATTGAGTCAAAATTCACCTTCCTGAAACCTCTCATGACCTCTTTCTTTCCTCAGTGCTCCTCCCCCTCCCTTTTTTGCCACCCATATCAGATCGATGGTCCCCATGGAGTTTGTAGCCCACTAACCACTACTGCCCACTCCCATTTCACATGAATTGCTATCAAACCAGGTCGCCTCCATCCTATTCATACACAAATGACTTTTAAACCTAAATTCTCACTCTACAGTTCTACTTGCTATATTTTATCTTGTTTGATTCAAATCTTAGACATGCCTTCCTGTTGGAAACTGTGTGAATTTGATTCTTTGCTTAAATGTAGCAGTCTCCTTTCCTGGCCTTGTGTCACATACAATCTTTATTAATGTGGATTTTGATTCAAATAAAGTCACATTCAAATTTGGCTTACAATATGACTTTGTACAAATTTCTTATCTTTTCCAAGATTCGTCTTCTCATTAATAGAAAAGCAATCATATCGGTCTTGTAGGGCTATTGTTCATTATTTTCAAAAAACTTTAAGCATAGAGAGAATTAATTAAGATAACATATGTGAAAACACCTTAACAATAGAAACTCTGTAGTGTAACGGAGACATAGTTTTAAACATCGAATGTTCTTTCCTTTTGTGTCTTACTGAGTGTGAGACTTTTGCCCTAGCTCACCTCAGCACCCATCTGCCTAAAGTGATGCTGGGATTTGTTATAGCTGAAAGGCAGAGAAAAAAAGCCAGTCAAAATAAGATTCTGCAGCGAGACACTTTCCCAGTCATTTGGCCTAGAGAAAATGATTTGTTCTCCCACGTTCCTTTTTCTCCTTCTTTAGCTAGCTAGAAGACTCAGTCCACAGCATTCTCCTGTAGTTTAGGAGGGAGATCTTGTCCACCATCAGGCTTACCTGGAATTAAAGGGAAAATATGACCTAGGTAAAGTTTAAACAAACAAAAGCCTGCCTGCTTTCCAGCCCTAGGGTTTATGGGAAGACATGAAAACAGTGCAACTGTCAGTTACATAATTCCTTGTTTTCCTCTTGGAGCTTTGTCCCAGAGGGGAGCAGGTGGTTTAAATAAAATAAGGGAGCCCAGAAGGCAGGGATCTTGCCCTTCTTCTCATTTGGGATGCTGGGAGGAGGCTCTCATGCAGATTGCCCTACACCAATGTGGAGCAGAGTTACAGCAACGCAGATTTGTGCGTTCAGGCAAAAGAAGGCCCTTGTGTGTAGCATCCCCACGTTGTCCTTGCTTCTGGATGGGCTTGGACATGACCCAGCAGTCACCCTGAAAGTCTGGCTGGGGAGCTTCTCCATGGGGGTTGCCAGAGCTGAGGCATGCATAGCGGCTGTCACTCGGGCTCCAGAATAGACCACTCAGGTTGGGAGTGAATGGGTGGCCAGGTGGCCCTGAGCTGACCAGTCCAAAGGTGGCCAACACAAAAGTCATTTCAGCTTCCTATTTAAACTCCCAATATCAGTCCAGAGAAGACAGAAGTCACTTCCTCTGAGAGATCGACTCTATTCTGTCACCGTGAGGGCGGCAAAAGCCCTCCACACCCTCTACACTCAGAGCTTAGGGAGAGAAGGACTCCCAGTCCTTAGGGACTGTTTCAAAATGGAAGAGCATTTCCTTAAGAAGGGTTTGCTTATATGAACATAATAGACTGGGTTCAGACAGAATTGGACTCCTAGTTAAATTTTCCCCTACTTACCAGTAGATGGAATCTCATAAGAGAACAGCTACAAATAAGATAAACTTTTTATCTTCGTACAACCATGGTGTAGTTTTTTTTTTTTAAATCCCTATTCAGCAGACATTTAGTAAATGTTAATTTCCCACATTTCCATCTTTCTTCATAAGCAAATTTTTAAAAAAATGTTGAACAGACGTGGCCTAAATGCAAAATGCTAGATTTTTGTTAAGTATAGATGAAAAGCTCACCCTTAATAATTTCCATTTTTACCTCTTATTTTCAATTTACTTCTCTTTTATTTTGTTGCTTTACTTAAGCTAGAAACACAACTCAAACTGGCTTAAACAAACAGAAATAAAAATGTAATTTTTGGATTCTAGGGATTTATGTCAGATATAGTTGGATCTATAGTGTATGAATGCTCGGTATTTATTCATTCTGTCTTTTAGCTTTACTTTACCTCTATGAGCCTCAAGCCCAGACTGGCTGTCTCTATGTGGGAACCTCTAGAAATTCTAGGTCAATCATATTCTATCAGCTTGAAGGCCAGTGCAAAAAGGATATTTTTATGCCAATAACTAAAAAAATGTCCCAGAAGTGAGTTTTGTTGTCATGTCTGGGATCACTTGCCCACCTCTGACACAACTGCTCTGGTTAGTGGGATGGAAGACCTTTGCTTGGCCAGGCCTGGGCCAAGGGTCCACCCCTAGAGGCTCGATGTCAAGGCAGCTTCATCTGAACCATATGGATTAGAGATGAGAGGGGATGGTTTCCCAAGGAAGATCAGGGCGCTGTTATGAGAAAAGGGGACTGAATGCTGACAAGGAAACCCTTACAAATGTCCACCATTCCCTTTCACCACCACTCTTCTGTGCATATCTCACTCTCTGATTCTAATATGTTTCCCACAGTAAGTTTCCCTTAAAAATTTTCCCAAAGGAGGCTCCTCTTGGAAGTTTCCCCTCGAAGATTCCCAAGAACTTTCCCCCAGAAGGTAACCCTCAGAAGATTCCCTCAGAAGTTTCCCCCGCATGGTTCCCTTCAGAAGGTTCAACTTGAAAAGTTCCTATAGGAAGTTTCCTCTCAGAAGGTTTCTCACAGAGGGACTCCCTTGAAAGTTTCCCGCCAGAGGTCGTATGATTGTAGCTGGCACTTCTTTACGTAGCATGCGGTATAATTTATCAGGCCTGTAACCCTGAGCTTCCCATATTCTTGACTGGAGAATGATCTTCCCCTCCCTGCAAAAGGCCTCCTCCTTGACTGAACATTCCATGGTAGAAGTGGTAAAGTAGAGCAGCGAGGTCCAAGGGAGTACCCCTTAGCTATCCAGTCCAGAAGAATCAACCATAGGTTGCCAACAGGTAGCAGAGGCCACAGTCAGATCCTCCCTACCTCATGCTTTCTGGTCTCTTAATCTAGGGCTTACCTCCCTGGTATATGTACTTATTTTACCTTTTCTGGATGCAAAGCATTCTTGATGAAAGAGAAAGCCAACTAATATTGAACGAATAAAGAAATAGTGGCATGAAAGAAGCAAATTATGTGTTGAATCAATCTGCCTTCCCTTTATTAACATTATCATGTTTACCTCAGCAGTGGAGACAGTCATTGACTGGACTGCTAGGAAAAGCTCTAAAAGACATCTTTGTAAAATGCTTTTTACCCCATCAAAAGCCCAGCTCCTTTTGGACTGAGGCTTCTTGCATTTATTACGGGCTTTAACATAGGCCTGTGAGATGAGCACCATCTACACCAGAAATGATGAGGTCTGAGAACAGGACAGTGCAACCTGACTCCAGTCAGCCTGTCCTTGCAAGACTCGGCATCCGCTTTATCAAACATGCGGGTGCACTAGAATATCTCAAAGGTCCCTCAGCAGTAAAATTCCATATTTCTGAGACTATGGCACTCCTACCTTCTAGCTCTTCTGAGAAATCATTGTGAATCCACCCTGGTGTCAGTGCTCTCCTCGGGCTGTCTCATCGGAATCCCACCCTTTAAGAGGCGAGAAAGAAAAAGCAGCTCTGACGGACAGTTGTCTGCTGGTCCCTGAACTGCTGCTGCTACAGCATGGCATTCTCCACTTCACTAATTTCACAAACACCACAATCAGACCCCAACAGGCTAAGGCAAAAACGAGACCCTCTACAATCATGCCTGAGCACAGATCAAGACTAAGAACACTGTGCAAATCACCAAAATGACCAAGGATCCCCTCTTTTGGCTAACATGGGCGTCTGTTGCTTCTTTATCAATTGTGGCTTTAGTCTTGCTCCATTCTTCCCACCTCCTGGATAGAAATTGTGAAAATACCCAATCATAGAATTAACCGCACTTCCTGACACTACCCATTCCAGAGCAAACTCCTGTTTCCTTGAGCCCTAAAACCTCCTAAAACAAGCCCAAATCCTAAAGAGAACATCTCTAAATGCCCCCCGGCTCCCCATGGTGTTGGTATATAAACCAAATTTTGTTGGACTATAGATGTGTTCTGGATGGTCTTTGGTTGGTGGGTTTGACAGAGGTTTCCAGCTCTCTTACGTCATCTTCCATGTTCGTCTCTTAGTTTGGTATCACAGCCTCTCTTTGGAAGCACACGTTCAGAACACCAGAGTAGGCGTTTGACAAGGTTCAGTTTTCTTTTCCTTTTTTCAGGAACTACACAGCTACTGGTCACTTTGTCACCAGGCCTTAAGTTCCTTCCACATAATTAACTGGTTTTTCTTACTTGAGATGAATCACTCAAAAGTGGTTTCTCTCCTTAATTTTGTTATCTTTCACCTCTAACTTCAATATAGGAACTTCTAGGGTGTTTTAATACATGTCAGTGCCCAGATTTCACCCTCAGAGTTTCTGATTTAAGTGGCCTTGGTGGGGGGTCAGTCATCACTATTATTTTTAAACTTGCCAAATGATTCTGACATGCAGCCACTGTTGCTGATCATTGTTCTAAGAAAGGAAATTGTCAGTATGTCAGATGTCTGCTTTAAGCTAACTACGTCAGGTACTACCTCGCTTCTCCTTCTCTGATGTTTCCAGCCTCCCATCCTGAGCCAAGACCCTCCACATCCAGTCCTAGACCTCCAACACCTAAGGCAGCTTGGCTCTCTGTCTCCCCACTGGCTACCCTGTGGTTGGGTGCCTTTCCCCCAAACACCTGCGCTGAGACTTTGACTCCAATTCAATGTTCCTCCTTCGGTCCCACTGATGGGACTGAAAACCTGTCTTTTGGTAATGTTTCCACTTCTTGAATTTTGGGCCAGTGCCAGGATCCCTGATCTCCAGGGTAATCTCACTACTCTAGTTCTAATGTGTTCATCCCTCCTTTTCATCTTTTAAATTCACAGATTGCCTGGGTCCCTGTACCAAAGGTTTGCTGGAACAGCAACTCACGATTGCTGAAACGCTTGGAGCCCACCCCTTGGCTGCTCAGCTCAGCCCCAGAAGCTGGCTGGGCTAGCCTCCCAGGGATTCGTGTGGTGGCAATGAACATAGGAAGGTTCAACTTTGGCTCCAGTTTGTTGGGTGCAGCCCAGTTTATGCCTGCTTTTCCAGCAGGATTATTAAGCACCTCCTCCCATGATCCAGAGTGTCTTGGTTTGGCTGACAGGTTCACCCGTACTACAAGGCCAGTTATGATCTGCTGTGAATTGCAGCCTTGATTCAACAAGTATGACACAATGAGTTTTCCACCAGTTGTTCCCTAGCCCAGTCTCCCATCACCAGGATATTTTGTCTCTTGCATGTCTTGGAAAAAGATAAAGGAGCTCTGTCTCCATTTTTCATGTGACTAGAGTTTCAGCATGTTTAGGGCAAGATTAGGTTTTCTGCTTTTGTGTGTGTCTGCTTTGGTCAGCAGGGCAGTGCGAGACCCACAACAAATGATCAAAGAACATGAGCACCCCCATGGTTAGTTTCTCAAAATTCAGTAACTGCAGCATTAAAATTGTCTTCTGTGGTGTGAAACATCTCCAGATCTTTAGTTCCCGTCTCTAGTCTCTGCTTCCTCTTCCGCTGTTACTCTACTTTCTGCTTTAGAGTTCAACATCATCTTCATCAAGTCTCCGTTCTAATATCTCATGTGGGTTGGTACTTATTTCAGCCTTTAAAAATTTTTTTCAGGTTTTCTTTCACACTGGCCCTCTTTGACCTTCAGCTTTTAACTTAATTTAATTAATTAGTTAACTAAATCTAGTCAATGTGGGACATTGGGTGATCAAGTTTTGGCCCACTTCTTTCACAAACATTATTACAATTTTTTTAGATTTTATTATGAATTTTTTTTTTTACTTTAATGAGTAGCCTGTTAATATGTTCTCATTTTTACAGTCTGATGAATTCTTTGTGCTGCCCTGCTACAGTGATTGGCTTATATCAGACAAAATATTTTTAGTTACTAATGTAATTTTTTTGGTTTCTCCGTGAATTGCTGGGGTGATTCGCTATTGGATAATAGTGCTACATTGGCAGACTTTCATTTCATTTTATGGTGTGTCCTTCCCTCCATGTTTGCTTCAGATGGCCTGCAACATATTCATAGGATATGTGGAGCCCTGAATATTTGGCTACATTACTTCCTGCCTCAAACATTGTCACCCAGCATGACAGAATGACAGAGCTCCCCTGGGATAGTAAAAGCAGAGAGGCAATATTAACATTAAGAAGTAATATTATTATTTACTCAGCATCATCATTTGAAGATGCATGTGGTTCAGTAATCTCAGTAATCTCAAAAGGCTTAAAAGCACAATGACAGAATCTGTAATGTTTGTTAACAGACAAAGATAAATGATAATTTAGTGGTTGGAATGCTGGGGTAGAACAGAATCAATTTGGATTAGATGTATATTACCAAATTGAATACCTTTTATTTCTGCATAATGTTGGATCATGAATCAGATTTTTATTTATAACACTATAGAAGCAACTGAAATTCTGAGTTGCTCTAAATTACTATTAACAGAAGAAGTACAACAGGTTTTCATATTTCAAAGAGAACTAGCTTACTTAGGGTAACTAATCATAGTTTTAAGAAATTTGGACAATGAATCTATTTTCATCTGGGGATAATGTTGTACAGTGTCAGAGGGAGAATTGCCTTACATCATACTGGAACTATGACAATTCACTTTTTTGTATATGGATAAAGGAAGCTAGAATGGACTGTACACCACCTAGCAAAAAGGAAAGCATATCAGAATACACATGATTGCTGAAGACAGTTGGAATTAACTAGGTCTAACTTGAAAAGAGAAGGTTTTGAAATATTCAGTGATAATGATACCTGGCATAAGCCAGAAAGCAATAAAACTTTCCTCAGGCCTCCCAGGAGGGAAGTTGCTGGTGGGGACTTGGGGATTTGAGGGATATTCATGAATGTGTTTAGGGAGTGAGTGTTATATCAGGTGGGAACTGTCAGTTCAGAAAGAAGACTAGCCCATGGAGCTGATGTGTCTGATCTCCAGTGGAACTGAGGGCCCTGAATTAAGTATGTTTTCTGATAAACTAAATATTTTAAGATTTTTTTAATTGAGAGTAATATTTAAGTCATTATGACATATTTTTCTCTACTATTTCCACTTGATATAGTCTATCATACAGGTATCTGAGAATAGCTATTAATACTGAAATACTATTTAAAGCAAATGTACATGGAGCATCAAACAATTACTCACCACCACTATCCCCCCTCCATTATAATTATTGAAAGCATTTGCACATGATACATTGCAAAGTGCAGCTCAAAGGCAGTGAAATGACTTCAAGGAATATGCTTTTAAAGGAATATCTACAGAGACTGAAAAAAATTAAGTGTATCCATTAAAGAAACCCCACCCTTACACAAATAAAGAGATTTATAACATTTCAAAGGCTATAAATAGTATTGTTTACTAAAGGAATTTTTTCTTTAAAATCCTTTTCATTAAAAAGAAATATATGAACCATAAAGTAGGTTGGGGCAGTATAAAAATATTTAAATTCATACTATAATTGATTTTTCTCTTTATTACTTGACTATTAACTATTTTTATTTTAAAGCATATTTAGTTAATTTTTATAAGATGAAATTTCTGTAAGGTAAAATGTAGTTATAGTAACAAATATTTCTATTTTAGCATCTTCTATACTTTCTATCAAATTTATTTTATTAAATGATTTCCTGATTAGTTTAATACCTTGTTTCATGATCTCAAAATTCACTATTTTAATGTTTTAGCGATTCTTCAGTGTCCAGGAAATTGTTCCTATTCATCCAGTTTTTATAAACAAGACCTCTAATATATAGTTTCCCTGTGTTATAGCAATTTCCTAAGGATTTTGCTGTGAAGTAACTAGCATTTGGTTTGGCCTATTGGTCATTTAGTTTCTTCCACTAGTCTTGGCTCATGATTGACCCTTTATTCTTCCTTCCAATGCCCCACTCAAAGAATTAATGTTTTCTTTACCTGAACTTTCTTATGTTAAGTGAATCTGAGATAACTCTGATACTCCCCGGATTCAATTATTTTCCATAAATATTCAGTATCTGTTTCCTCCTATCTCTCAAACTTCATACATTATCATTTATTTGAGGCATTCAACCTCTCCCACCCATTTTATATGTAATCATGAATCTCCATCATTAAGATCTTTTCAATTCTCTTTTACACATGTAGTATCTTTTCTTTATAAGATACTATGCGTAAATGTCATGGGGAAGGATAGAGCATAAAATGTTTTGCCAAATATGAAAACAGAAGTGAACAGGGTATTGGACATGGGGGAAGGTATAGAATTTGAGAGCTTTTTGTTTTTGTTTTTTAATACCTACAACCACCCATTTTGGACACAAATGATTATTCCTCATATTATAGATATTTTTTTAAAGGCTCAGAAAGGTAAAAGAGCTTGATAAAATCATACAACTAATAAATGACAGCATAGAGATATAAAATGAAATTTTCTAAAATATGGTCCTTCTAGAGTGCATCACCTTTTTCTGTGGACAAATAGATTCCATATCTCCTGGTTGCTGGTTCTTAAAAGCACACTGTAGCTCAATTACACTTAGTTCCAAAGGTCATAAATAGGCTGAAGCTTGATTGCCTTTGAGATAAGGTCAGGTACCTTTCAAAGGACAAGCTGTGTGCTAGCAGGATATCAGACAGTTATCATGTTTTGACCGGCTCTACATGTAACCCTGAATTCTGAGGTATTATGTTCTACTAGGGGATAAAGTTAAAATACAGTTCTGATAGAAGCCCCTCCATATGTCTGATTTTAAGGGAGAATGGCATCAAAAGTTCCAGGGTTCATAACTTAAGATGACTGGTAAGGAATTTAGGATGTTTTTGATTTTAAGAGATTACCAAAAAATGCTTGTGGCTCCTCTGAGCCTGGTTTAGCACAAATCACCATGAGAAATTCCATAATTGTCTTTCTATATATGAATCAAAATCCCCCAATATTAACAAGTTTTGCTACATTAAAAGAAAAAATCTGCATGGTAAGAAAAATAATGTCAAAAGACAAATGACAAACTAAGAAAAACATTGCATTTCATATCAAAAACAAAAGATTAAATCCTTAATATACAAATAACTTCCATAAAAATGGGCAAAAACATGAACAGAGTTTACAGCAAAATGAATACAGATAGCCTTCAAACATATGGAAGGAGGTTCAACTTCAATGATAAGAAAACAAAAATTAAAACTACCTTGATTTCCTGGCTGGGGTGTTTCAAGAATTTCAAATATGAAAGAATAAGATATGGGCTAACACAAGTTTGTTGGATTTGGCAATTGGGTGGTCACTGCTGGCTTCAGTTACAGCAGTTTCTGAGCTATGATGGCTGGAAAAGCACAGAGGGTCAAAGGGAGAGTGAAAAATAAAGATGTGGACAGAGAGTTGCAACCTCTTTGAGGAATCTGGCTGTGAAGAGAAGGTAAGCAATAGAACAGGTTTAAAGAAAGTACAGAGACAAAGGAGTGATTTTTTTCCTTTAAAAATTTAAGACTAGAGAGATGCAAACATGTTTGTAGACTAAGATCCAAGAGCTAGGAGAGGGAATTTCAGCTTTTGGTAATGGAGGTAATTTGGATCGACCTCTCTATAAGGATTAGAAAAGTTGAACCCAAAGTAATCTGCTTAAAGAACTAACAAAACAAGGAAGAATTATGAGGCCAAGATCTGATAGAAGATGGAAACCCAGAAAGATGATCATAGCTTTTCCACTACGGATGTCCATTGATTCTAGGAGATTGAGAGGTTGAGAAGCTGAGCAGGCATTTGCTAGACTTTAACAAGTAGGATGACATAAAATAGAGTCCAGGTACTACTGAAGTCCAGGGTATCTGGTAACTCCTGAGGCTTAGGGTAGGGAACTAGAAGGACAGCATCTTAGGAATAAGAGATATTCCGCCCTCACTATATGAAGTTATCCCCAATTGCTAATGCTCAAAACTACCTTCCAGAAATAAACTTAAATTTTCTCTGGAGAAGCATCATCCTAGGCCTTAAGTTATTTCTATTAATTTTAGAATAAAATGTCAAGCATTCAGTCAAAATAAGTAGACAATCAAGGAGACATGACAATATGAACAAAATCCAAGAGAAACAGGCAAGGGAAAGAGATTAAATGAAAATCAGATAATGGAATAATCAGAAATAGACTTTTAGATAACTTTCTCAATATTTTCAAGGAGATAACAAATAAGGAAGATAATTGGGATTGAGAATTATGGCAGAAAACAGGAAATCAAAAATAAAAATTTCAAAGCTGAAAAATACAATAATAATAGTTAAGACCTTAGTGAATGGTTTAGCAGCATTTCAGACACAGCTGAAGAGAAAATGAGCAAATTAGAAGATAGGTATAAGAAAATATCCAAAATGAAGCATGGAGAAACAAAGGGATCAGAAATACAGAGAAGAGGCAAAAAACATCTAAGATATAAACAAGAAAGTTTAATATAAATGGCACTGAAGTCCCAGAAATAAAAGAGAAAATGGCTTAGAAGCATTATTTGAGAATTTTCCAAAATTAACATAAGCTATCAAGCCATAGAGTCAAGAATTCTTACAAATCTTGAGGAGAATAAATACAAAAATACCACATCTACACACATCAGAGTAAAATTAAAGACCAAAAAATTATTACAGTTAGAAGGGAAAATATCAAATTATCTTGAAAGGATCAATTATTCAATTGAGAAATGATTTTTCAACAGAAACAATTCAAGCCAAAGACTATTTTCAGATAGTACCTAAAATTCTACCACCAGTGAAAATATCCTTGAAGAATGAATGTTAAATATAAACAGTTTCAGATAACAAAAACAGAGGTATTAACCATCAGCAGATTTACACTAAAGTAAACACCAAAAGATGTTTTTCAGACAGAACGTAAATGATTACAGATGGAAACTCAAGGATGAGGGAAAGAATGAAGAGGGTAAATATGTGACTGAATAAAAATCATAATTAACAAAACTACAATGTATAAGTTGGGAAGGGAGAAAATGAACACTTTGTCTGGAAAGCTGGTAAAAATACCAAGTACCACTAGATTTTTATATGTCAATGTTTTTATCTCTAGCTTAACTCCCTAAATAATAATAAAAGTATATATAATGACTAAACAAAATAATAAAAAGAAATCTCCCAAAATATAAGAAAGAGGAAAAAATTTACAATTGATGATGCAAATAGAAAGCAAATAGTAAGGTGGTAGATTTAAATAAAAATATCAACCATCACATTAAATATAAATGGAGACTAAATGATGCAGTTAAAATACAAAGATGAACGACTAAATTAACCAAATAAAACAAGCACATGCTTAAAAAAAGAGATATACAATATATTAGGATACAGAAATAATGAAAGTAAAAAGATAGGAAAAGATAGCCTGTGCAAACGCTGACTAAAATATAGCAGATTTAGAAACACTAATATCAATGTAGACTTTAAGGAAAAGATCATTAGTATAGATGAAGGGGGAAATTTAATAATAAAATATTTAATTCATCAAGAAGTTTTAACAATCCTAAGTTTTGGGTGTACATACAGTGCATGTATAAAAGAAGCCACAAAACATATAAAGCAAAAATTAACAGAATTAAAGGAGAAACAAATCAATTCCCCATCACAGTGAGAGATTTTTAACAGGTCTTTTTGAGTAAATGATAGAATAAGCACGTAAAAAATACTATATTGACAAATGTATTCTTTTCAAAAGCCAGAGAGAGGTTGAAACTATATGAGAGCAGGAGAGAGCCCTTCACATGACAGCCCATGACTCAGCCACATGGAACTACTTGGGTCTCCTAAATATGCCAGTTTTTCACATTTCCACGTTTTTCACTTTTTGTTCTCTATTACTTGAATGTCATACTCTTTTTCAATTGGTGAATTCTTACTGATTTTTAAATTTAAATTCTCAGTTTAAGTGTAATTTCCCTTGTTATTTTCCTCTTCTGGGCTTTTTCAGAAACTGGATTATATTATGGCACATGTTGCGTTGCAATACAGGATTTATTTAGACCTTGCCCATGCACGCTTTGAAGGAAGGCACTGTGGCTTACAGGTAGATACATGTAGCACAGTTCTTGATATTTACAGATGCTCTCCAAGTGTTTACTGAATTATTTGTTAGATCACAATCCTCACCCATTCTCCCTTTTTTACCTCTATTTTGAAAGTAAACATTTCCTTCAAAAACTGTTGCATACATTGCTTTGTTTAAAGTATTTTAGACTATTGAAAGTGTACCTACAGCTAAGTTTATAGAAGTTTTAGAAATATTTAGAAACATGGAAACACTGTGAGTCGCTGGAGCGTGTAGGAAACTCTTGGCTGCGTTATAAATTTCAACGTTAAAGCCTGAAGACCAGTCAATATGGAAAGTGAAGGATGAATAATTAGGAAATTAGTTAACTGTACCATTATCAAGGGTTAATATTTAAGTAAGGCCTCCTGCTTTTGGCAGAAAGCAATTAATTAGAATGGATGGTGCTTGAGGTCTGAAAGAATGATATGAAATGTGCCATAGCTTGTCAGCTGACCTGTATACACCTTGGTCTTTGCAATTTCAGCCCATGGAGAGGAGAGTTCTCTTTTCTGGTTACCTCACCCAGGAGTATTCCAGGCCACTACTAGACTAGGCAGCAAATGAACTACTTTGCTCTGAGAAGATGATGGTGATTCTATCTTCTTTGGGAATAGTCAAGGGAAACAAAACAAATAAAATAGGAGGTTATAAAATAGCACCTTCATTTTTTTTAAACAACACTACCTCATTTGTGATTATTAAATGTTTGTGTGATTTTAAAAACACGTTTTCTCCCTACTGTATCTCCTCACTGTATCCTCAAGTTAGTACATTATCAGGTTCATAGTCTGTGCTCAATAAATGTTTGACTGAATACATGAGGAAATGAATTTCTCACTCTGAACTACCATTAAAGATCTTGATTTTAAACCATAAAAATGGAAAGATGTTTTCCAAAAAACAAAAACCAAAAAAAATTATAATCTCTTTAAATGGAACATGAACTTTTGTTCCCAATTTTATTTTTGAATCCTTTTCATTTTCTCTAGTCCAAATTTGGAACATGACAAGTTTCAAAGTCGAATCTTAACTACTCACCCCCAAAGTGGCTGACTTTCTTTGTCTGATAATTTGGTACAGATTTTCTTCTTTCAGACATCTCTGAGTCTTTCCATAGCCTCTCCTTTCTCTAGAAGTTTCCTCAGCACAACTCTTTCTTAATAGCCTGACACGTCTTTATCAATCATAGTCATAAATCTCCATTAAAATTTTATTTTTCTTTGTGAAGAGCTTGTCTTTCCTTCCTTGTCGATCATTAAAGTTTTAAATATCCAAAGGAAGACATTAATTTTTCAAAACTAAAAAAATCTAAGAAGTAGAAAAAATAGACTTCAATTTGGGTTTATTATCTGAAGACACGACATTCAATCCCAATTACAAAATGAAAAGCTTTTTCACACCTTATACTGTCCAGCCATAAAGGTATAAACTTTTAGTAAAATAAATAGAAAATTAATTCTCCTGATTGGTGTGTAAACATTAGTCTACATTTCTTTTTGTGCTGCAGGAGATATTCCAAGCTATTTGTCTTTTTAAGCTTTGCAAATGTAAAATAATTAATGTAGGTTACCTTAGTCTATTACAAATTCACCTTACTGTCTATTAACATATCTCAACTCTAACTCAATGGCACTTCTACCTGTATTATTCAGTTTTCATTATCCCATAATCCAGGGCTCTCTCCCAGCACACGATAAAACACAACTATTAGGTCCAAACTCAGGGATATCTATCATCTGGGACATGGATTAGATCATCAAGTTATTTCAGCAGGCTAAACCAACTGCCACTCAATCAGGGCGTGAGGCTCTCACCAGTGCCTCTTCTAGCTACAGTCCATGATTTAAAATTTCTGTATTTGTTTCCTATTGCCTCTAACACCAACTCAAATTAACTTTCCAAGGTACTGTTCATTTTTAGTTAGTCAATAAACTAGCAGTCTAGGTCTTCTCCTGTATATTTTCATCCAAATGAGGTTTTACAAAACTCTATTTCCCCAAAGGGGGTTCATACTGAGCTGAAGACAAAAATTTCACGTTTTATCAACCTCAGGTCAAAACATTTGTCAAAATCAATTGTCTTTCTTGTAACCTTTCTCCTTATTAAGGATTCCTGCAAAAAATACATGAAACCACAGAATAAACATGGTAGCCTAGAAAATTTTAGAGTTTTAAAGCCACCTTGGCAAAAAACAATGGACTATGGGTTTGAGTTACTGGGGTTTATCAGAGCACTTCTTAAAATGTCAACAAATTGGAAAAACCTAACTGTCCAGCAATGGGGGATGAGTTAAATAGATCATAATGTATCCATTCACTGGAATGCTGTGATCATTAAAACTGATGATTAAAACCTATTTTTATTGACTTGAAAAGCAAATCAGAGAATATTTTGTTTGCTGTGTATTTATAAAAATTAAGGGAAATTATTAATGGTGATTATTTATAGGTTAAACAATTTCAAGTAATTTTATTTTTATTTTATTTTTCTGAATTATTGATTTTTATTTTTTATTAAAAATGAACACATATTCTTCTGCTTCCAGCCATGGTGGAGATGGAGAAACAGGGGCCAGAATTACCCTCCCACTTCAGAGAGCTGAAAAACTAGATAAAATATACGAAACAGTTGTTTCAGACATTCAACAATAGGCAGTGCAGTACAGCAATCCTTGAGAAGGGGAAAAAACACATGAAGTGAGTTTGACAAAGTCTCAGCTGAATGCCTGGAGTGGGTTTCTAGACTGCAGAACAGGGAAGGGGAACCCAAACTGAGGCTATACCCTTGAGTTGAGGAGACACAGTTGAGAATTTGGGGAGGACAGGGTGGCTAGAACAAGCAGGGAAGAGTACTGAGACAAGAGAGTAGCATAGAATGTGAGCTCCAGAAATCTGCAGGAGATTCTTCTGGAGTCTTCAGCTCAGTACTAGTAAGCACATGCTGTGAGGAAACTACTTGAAGTCAGGAAAAGGATCACAAGAAAGGAGAAAAGTCACACCAAGATGGAGATTGTTCTTGTTCTCAACAACTATAGGGGGGAAATCCCATAATGTACAGGTATTGGTTTTAGTACTCAAAAGGATATTGTCTCAGTAGTGGGGCCAGATTAACCCCAGATTAAAGACTGTGCTTGTCCTGCCTATCAAAACATAAAAGCAAGATTCAGAAAGATCAATCTGCTTCTAGGTAACTACACCCCAAAACAAAGCTCAAAAGTATTTAAAAGAATTCAGTATTCAGTAGAGTAAATCACAATGTCTAGCATCTCTTCAGAAATGACAAAGTTATCAAAGAAGCAGAAAAGATAAAAGATCTGTAATGAGGATAAAACTCAACTATTAGAAAAGACATAGAAAGGAAAAAGATGGTAGGATTAGTACACAAAGACATTTTTTAAAATTGTAAATATGTTCAATAACATTCACAAAAATAGAGGAAAGTATAGGCACGTTAGGGAGAAATGTAAGATTAAAAAGAGATCCAAATTGAACTTCTAAAGTAGAAAATACAATGTCCGAGATGAAAAATACATTGGCTGGGGTTAATAGCTAACAACAGTGATAAAATGGAATCATTAAAGATATTCATTTGAAAGAAGGCAGAAGGAAAAAACGGAACAAATAATTGATAGAATAAATAGAAACTAGCAGGATGGTGGATGAATACTCAAATTAATGTTCACATTCAAGGTGTATACTTTAAACACCTCAATTAAAAGGTAGAGATTAACAGATTGGATTTTAAAAAGCATGTCTGTAAGATTCCCATTTTAATTATAAAGAAATAAATAGATTAAAAGCAATGGATAGAAATTGATATACCATACTAATACTAACAACAACAACAAAAAAGCTGAAGTAGCTATGCTAATATCAGGGAAAGTAAATTTCAGAGCAAAGAATACTGCCAAAGACAAAGACGATCATTTCATGGCGAGAAAGAGATTGATTCATTAAGACATACATGTTTATGTACCTAGTATCAGAGCTTCCAAGTATGTGAAGCAAAACTGATGGGATTGAAAGGAGAAATAAATGAATCTGCAATTATAGCCAAAGATTTCAGCATTTTTCCTCAATAATTCATTAGCCAAGTGGACAGAAAAACAAGGGTATAGAAGACTTTAGCAATATTAGCAAACAACTTGACCCAATTGATATTTATAGAACTCTATCACCACCAATAGCAGAATACACATTATTATCAAGTATACACAGAACATTACCAAGATAGGCCATATTCTGAACCATAAAAGCTCCCAATAAATTTTAAAGTATTGAAATTATAAAAAGGATGTTTTCTGACCAAAATGGAATTAAATTAAAAATTAGTAACAGGAAAATATTTGGAAATTTCTCCAAAATTTGCAAAATAAACAACACACTCCTAAATAATCCAGAGGTCAAAGGAAATTAGAAAGTATTTTAATTAAATGAAAATTGAAATGTTACCACAAAATTATGAAAGGTGAAGTTATATAGTGCTTAAGGAATTTTATAACATTAAATGCTTATATTAGAAATGAAGAAACATCTTAAATCAATGACCTCTATATCTCCTGTGAACATAAAACATATACTTTTTTAAGATTTTAATGAAAAAATTGCAACAATATACAGCATAATATATCATGACCATGTAGATTATTCCAGGAATGCAAGGTTGATTTAACATGTAATACATCACAATAACAATCTAAAACTATGTAACTCACCATATCAAGAGTTGAAGGAAGAAAAAAATCATATGGTCATCACGATAGATGTAGAAAAAGCATTTGATGAAATCCAGTGTTGATTTATGATTTGAAAAAAAAAACCTTCAGCAAAAAAGAAATGGGAATTTACTCAGTCTGATAAAGGACATCTAGGAAAAATCTACAGCTACATTACACTTAATGATGAAGGCCTAGGTGTTTTCCCTATAAGATTGGGAATCAGTTAATGATGTGTGTTCTGACCATTTCTATTCCATAATGTACAGCTGAGCCTATCCAGTGCAGTAAGGCAAGAAAAAGAAATGAAAGGTATCCATATTGGAAAGTAAGAAGTAAAGCTTTCTTTTCAGATAATAGGATTATTTATGTAGAAAATCTTAAGAAATCTACAAAAAGGCTTCTGGAACTAATAAGTGACTTTAACAAAGTTGCATTCTATAGAGTCAACACACAAGTATCAACTGAATTGCCATATAGTATCAACTATATTTTTGTACTTCAATAAAGCTGTAACAAAATGACGACAGATATTATCTGTAAAATAAAATACAATAAGTTCATGGTTTCCTGTTCCATTTCTAGCTGTTTCTGACTAGTTATGTGAGCTTAGGCAAGTAATATCAATATTATATGTTGAGTCAATATACTTTTCTGTAAAATGGGTTGGTAGGATGAGCTGACATTTAAGGATCTTTCCTATGACTTTGTAATAACATCAGCTACCTTTTGCTGTATGTTTATTAAATACCAAGCACTGTACTTAGTTTACATGACTTAGAGAAATTAGAGACTTTTAGAAACTTAGAGACATGACTTAGAGAAATTAATGACTTTTCCAAGATTACAATGTGTAAGTGGAGGATCCAGGGTCAAACAGTTCTGCCTGACTCTACAGCCTGTGCTTTCAGTCAATCTGCTCTACACCTATAAATGCAATAGTTTGACCAGTGTTCCCTTCCTAGTAAACTTCCTAGCAGTTTCGCTTCAATCTGTTCTATTACCTACGAGTTGACCTATCCAGTCCCCTCCGATTTTCTATCTTTTCCCAGGGTTTAACATCCAGTGTAGGTTATTTGTCATGTGATTTGTGGAATTCAGCAGCTCAGCTCTTATTAATGTTAATGTGAGTCATGGAGCAGAACTCAATCCATTGCGCTGAAGATATATACTGATACAGTTTCATCACTAACATAACAGCTTACGTTACACAAGTTTAATATAATTCTGAACCTTACTCTTTATTTTCTATCATTGCCTTTTCACTCGAGAAGAAAAATGGAAGGAAAAAACCATTGGATATAGGAGAATGCATAATTTCTTCCCTTATGGAATTCAACTTCCCTTAAAAGAAAATGTGATATAAATCCCTGAAGAGACTTCTCATAGGACAGATCAGTTATAAGCTTTCTCTGTCTTTTGCTTGTGTATATTTCTCAAGAGACAGCATATATGTATTATAGATAATCAAATGAAAAAATACCATGCTAATTAATTAATTAATTAATTACTTGAGTTCATGAAAGAGATGAAATAGGTTCATCAGAAAATTTAACCACCACAAATCAGCCCTGGACCCTCTTCCTGTCTTAAGTAGGCATATCGCTGCTGAATTTGTAAAAGCCTGGAGAGTGAGCTGATTAACAATAATCTCTTTGTCTTTAGAGCAACACTCATTCTTTATTCACATCATGGCTTACAATTTTTTTTTAATGGGCCCAAAATAAAGATTTCAACAGGTCTGTAGAAGAACCTATTGCCAAACAAATTCCACAGAAACAGCACAGCCTGCGGAACCAACCAGATCTGACTGTACCTTTTCCTTGCACTTGCCTCCCACTGTCCCCCTACCTACTTCTATCTTGCATGGTTCTCTTAGTTCTTCATTTCTTAGAAATGAGATACTAAAGAAACTCAGAGGTTGCGGGCCAGGCATGTCTTTTACTCCCTTTGTTTCCTTCATTCTAAGTTGCTCTTGGAATGAGGAGTCCCAGGCATTTGCTGGCAAAAGTCTCTGGCTTACTGCTTGGTGTTCCTCTTACCCTGAGTTATCTTGTATCAGGTACTCGAAGCAAGCGGTGTTGGAAAGACTTTACAAGTAGGAAACACATTTATTTTGATTTTACTATTTTTGTGATGTTGGAAGGCACGTTTCATTTTTTTTAACTTTTAAAAATAGCTTCATCAAGGCACAGTTGACATACAATATAGTATATACATTTAAAGTATACAGTAGGTTTTGACATACGTATAGATGGTGACACTATCACCACAATCAAGATAATGAACATATCCATCACCTACAAAAGCTAAATACATATGTGACTTATTTTTCCCTTTACACCCCGTCCCCAATCCACCTTCTTAGCCTTGTCACCTGTGTGATAGAATTCTTTTTTTTTTTTTTTTTTTTTGTGATAGGATTCTTATCCTGGACAGCTGCAGAGCAAACTTAACCCACAATGTGTTTTGTTTGACTATTACATTGTATTCAAATTTATAAATCAGTTTTTAGTATTAAAAATTGGTAGATTTCATATAAAAGTCCAGATTTCTGTTTTTGTTTCTTAAATTCAAGCTCTGGCACTTCTGGGTCAGCCATTCAGATTGCAACCCCGTGGTTGTCGTCCTCTCTAGAAAAAGCTCATACTCTCCTGCTCCTTCAGTCTCCACAAGGCTTGCTTTACGTGTTGATGTTGTTTGTCTGGCCTTTGAATTTATGATTCCTGCCACTCAACTTTCCTTCTATCCTAAGCACTGGCTTATCTTTTTTCAATCCAATTCTCTTTTAAAAGCATTTTGTGAATGCTGACCATGTTCAAAAAGCTCTATAAGCACTGTGGAGAATAAAGAAATGAATAATAACTAGTGCAACTCCTCGAGAATCTCACAGTGCAATGCGAGCAACTGAAAAATATATGAACATTTTGGGTAATGAAAACAGCTCAAATAAAACCCCAGAGATTGGGACGTCAGCCAGTGTATTCATAGAACAGTTAAATATACTACTCCTGCCTGAAACACAGTTTTTGTGGAGCTGGGCATTGGAAAGTTAAATATGACATTGTAGAAAGTTTAAATATTGGAACTGAGGAGTTTGGGTTTGTATTGCATAGAGGTTATAGGGAGCCATTAAATATTGTAAAGCTATTATTCAAATCAGTGATGAATTTGGACATCTGCTGTGTGTCAGGGTATTGGCTCAGCACTTACACATAGAATTTTAAGGTTAAGGTAAATTTTGGCTTCTCTCTTTCTCTCTCTCTTTCTCTCAAACAGATATTTGTTAAAGATCCCAAGGGTAGTTTTAAATTAGTAACAGGATACTGAAGACCCACAGAAAATGAGCCATCTCTACAACCCAGAAAATTCAGTCCCCAAGGGTAATTTTGTGGTATATTTGGGATTCATGTGGCCGTATAATGCTGAGCACATTGTATTATTTAAACAAATTTTGTTACATGTGTTTTGATCTTATATAAAAAGCAACTTCAACCTGGTGACCTCTGGACCACTGAAGATGTAGACCATTATATTGACTACTCCAGTGAATCAGGTTGTATTTAAAAGCCAGGCCTGTAAATCAGTATCTAGCAAGAGAAGACAGGGCTAAGACCCACAGGGTAACTGTATTAAGACTCTTTTCCTGTCTTCTTCGCCACTCTGATGGATGATAATAATTTTCTTTTTCCCTTCTGATAATAAATTTATGCTTTCTTCTATCAGTGTGAAAAGGTTTCCAGAGTTTTTCTCAGTTCACCCTTGATAAAATTATCCTTTGGAGGAAGGTGATAGAGCTCTCTGCCCTGGCCCTTCAGGGATGGACCCTCGGGACTGAGTTCTGCCCTACTCACAATGTAAGGCAAAGAACAAGCCTTGAGACACTCTTAGCAAAGCTGAGCATTCATTCTCTACATAAGGCAAAGAGCCCAAGGTCATAGTCAAGGACCAAGAGGGTAAGCAGATGACAGCATTCCCTGCTGAGGAAGCTCTGGGGTGGCTCAGGAAGCCAACAACATAGCAGCCTGATGGCCCATGCAGGTGGAGACACTGGGCAGTCTGATTTGCCTTTCTGCTTCCAGCAGGGAACCAATGCTGACCAAGGAATCTTCCTGGGCGCAATCTCTCCAAGAGCAGCCAGGCCACCTCTCAAGTCTGCGATGCTGGCACTGTACAGATGGCCCTGTGCATGCTCATTTTGTCCCTGTGCTCTGTGGTTGGGAGGGGATGTGTGAAGCTGGGGGTCGCAAAGGAATGGAAGTCAAATATGACATCGTAGGAGGTTTACATACCAGATCTGAGGAGTCTGGGTTTTTATTGCTTATAGGTAATAGGGAACCATTAAATATTGTAGAGTGAGGGTCCACCTCCCCCCCACCTCTCGCCCTGTGGATGTTTCCTGACACTAAACTATTTCATTTTGAATCAAAGGGAGTTTTGTGACATAGTCTTAGATGGATACATATTAAATAAGGGGTCAATTTTAAGTTCTTGGCTGGGTCATGTCGGTGTGTGATGGTGCAGGGTGGATAGGGGACCAGGAGCGACAGCAGCAAACAAAGAATCAAGACATTTTGAGAAGATTTAAAGAGAGCTCTGCTCTCCTGCCAGTTGGCCATCTCTGGTCCCCACAGCTGACAAGGAGAATATCCCTGACAGTTTGCAATGGAGAGATTCCTGCCTGGATACACTGGCAATCTCACTCTGCATGAAAGAACTTTCAAGAAAACTGTTAGGGAGAACTCCTAGCTGGAGAAGTTAAAATACTTAAGAATACAATTTCATAACTGAAGAAACCATGAGCTGAACATGCTCACAATGATAATTTGAGGTTTAATTAATTAATGACTAAGGTACTTTGGAAACACAAAGGACTATATAAATGCTAAATATTATTAAATGTTAATAGCCTTGTTCTCAAATAACACTGATATTAATTTAAATTCCTAAACCTTATTATCAGAATGAAATGCATGCTAATGAGGCTTTCCTAATAAATATTTTGTTTATGATGTATTTGGAGTGGTATTACTTATCTTGCTAGAGCAAGTATAAATTACAGCACATGGCAAACGGGTTGCTGCCTTTTCTTCATGATAATTAAAATGGAAATGTAGAGAAATACAATGAATACATTAGGCAAAAAATTTGTGTTAGAACCACTGAGTTTCACTTTATGACCCAGCCAGTGATTTCATTTCTTCTTCAGGTAGTGGTTTCGGGGTCTTGTTTGTCCACTTTTGCCTTCTTAAATTCTCTTAACAGAACTTAATGAAACATATTCAAATTTTAAAGAAATTGGGTAAAAATCAAAATTTTCAAAGAATTTTCTGAAAATCTCATGTCATCCTTTGAGGTCACTGGAGATATCCCGACTGCTTTCAATCAAACTTGGGGACTTTGTTTTTATACTGCCTCTTGCCTGGGACAACTGACAAGTCCCTATCATTGCTACACAGATGTAAGGCTGGTTTGCCTTGTTTTGCATTACATGCATTGACTGAGTTATAACACTAGAGCTTGCTTCTTGGGGCATTGAATCATTTTCAATTAGTGAAGATCTCAGTGAAATCCTCAGGTAGTATGTATTCATACATTTATTTATACATGGTTTTTTCAAACTGCAGTGGCTGCTTCTGTTTAGGATATAGTTGGCTTAGCCTGAACTCTCTTGAAGTTTAGAAGTCTGAAATTATACATACTCTGGGATCATAGGAAACAGAAAAATTTTCTTTTAATCCTCGTCTTAGTAGTAGTATGCTATACGGTACATGCCTTATTTAATTCAATCCTCACAAAAACTATAAAGCAGGTAATAATATTATCCCATTTAAAAAAAGCCTACTATACACATTTATTTAGTGTGGTGGCTCTCTAGCGAGGTTTAACAGCCTGATTTTGAAAATAAATACATATTTATATTCTTTAGCTTTGGTTTAGAGTTATCCATTTATAATTTAGAATAATATAAATTCATTATTGTATAAAGACATTTTATAAATTAAGGCTAGTAAACCTTCTTTGTTATTTTGGGGCAAATAATTTTCTAATTTCTCTTCTAAATTTTAAAATGTTCAAAGTATTAATGTTAAACAAACATATTATGTTTACTCATATCTTAGTGATCTCTTCCCTTGTTTCTGAATTCAGAAAGTCTTTCCCCAACGAAAGATCAGAAAACTATTCACAAATAAGTTTTTTCTAGCTCTTTAATGATTTGAAATTGCATAAAGATATTTTTTCTCTTGTTTTACATTTAACCTATTAATCTATTTGAATTTTATTATGATATAGAGTGTATGGCCAAGCCCCAAATAGAACTTTTTCCTTCAGAGGATTAACCATTAGTTCTAAAATTTTTATAAGGTACGATTAGAGCTTGGAGAAGAAATGAGGTCCAGCTGTGTACCAATAATTGTGTGAAGTATCTCTCTGCTGCATTTAACAAACATTTTTGCAGCACAGAATAGATAATACTAAAATGAAGTAATGCTTTAAACGGCTGCCCAGCTTGGGAGGTTTTGGCTGACTCCTCAGAAGGGGCAGAACTATGTTCTCAAGTCATTAGCTTGAATGTTTGAATCCCTTGGGTATGAACAGCAGATATGGCTGTCCTAAAGGACCAAGAACCTTGGCTTTGTTGATGCTCCCATCATTTTTTTCGAAGGCCAAGACTTAAAGTCGCATACTGAGACAGAAAGCTGGGGAAAGTCTCCAGACAATATGTCAGCAATACATCAGCCTGGGGGGGGGGGGCTGCAGGATAGATGATCTTTATGTCAAATGCCACTTCATACAGCCAGAATACTGGCTACAATCTAGTCATATAGGAAATGGACTTGTGTTGCCTAATTGATTTTTTTCCAAAGTGTCAATTTTCAAGCCTCTAGGTAATTGCTTTGCTGTTGAACTTAAGCAGAAAAAAAAAAAAAATGCTGATTTCTGGAATTATTACTCAGAGGATGAAAAAGAAATTAATGTGCATCACATCAGGCATCTAGCAACACTCACAGCAGCTAACATGCTCTGAAGTGCACTAGTGTAAGTGTGTGCATGGCACATTTTATATGTATTTCCCCATTCAACCTTCACAATAATTCTATGAAGTAGTGACTATTATCACCTGGAATAATTCATCTTCATTTTTACAGACACCTACCTATGAAGTGGAGGACCCAGGGTTTGAACTTGATTCCAGACTCTATGCTGTCACTATATGGTCTATTTGAATTATGTACAATAAGTAATTACTAATACCTAGAATAAATGAATAAGTTAATTATTGAGGAAGTGTGTAAAATAACATTAGTTATCAATTTTTAAGAGCCACAAAATTATTATAATTACCATAGAAGAATTTACTCATTTAATACAATTTATAAAATCTATTTCAACAACTTTAAAAAGTAAAAATACTGTAGTATTTAGTAAAAATACATCTTTGGCTAATAGAATAACTGAATAAACAATAAGTAAATCTCCCAGAAAAGACCATATCCAATTGTCATAGCTTAGTAAAATCAATTCTGAAGAAAATAATTTAATTCAATCTGCCCATTTAAAGATTTTTTAAATATAGATTATGAAAAACTACATGACAGTGAAGCAACTGAGACTATCTTAATGAATGGCCAGTGAAATTTAGCTCCTTGAAACAGCTGATCATTTTTGCTGGGTTTTCTCTTATTACATTTATGTACACATTAAAAGGAGTAAATGATGCCTAAGAGAAATACAAACCAAAAAGTCTTCATGGAAATGGATTATCTGTCACCATTCAAATGTAAGTGGGAAACTAATCAAAAAGCAGACGACTGAAAATCTTAAAGAAATATGTAGAGTTCTACGTAATATAAATATTTTTAGACTCCATTTGCAAAAATATAATATGTAAACAATAATTATATAAACAAATAATCAATAAATTCCACAGGTAACTATTGAAGAAGCATTACCTCTATTCATGTAATCTTAAAAAAATCATCCAATGAAAAGAATATAAAACTATGATACATAATACAATGTCACTACAAGCTTATAAATTCAAATATTTAAAAAGCATGTTGATTTAGAAATATTACTTAAAAAACTAAAAGATAAAAAAGGAAATGATGAGTCATTATTCTACTCTTTATTATTTGTCTAAGCTGTAAACAGAGATTTGTGGATCAGGGATAAGGAAATAAAGAACATAAATAAATCTGCCAAGGTCCCTAGCATGGTAGGTGATGGTAGACGTAGAGATACAGATACAGGAAAAATATTAAAGATTGACAGCATCATGATAATAATGACAGGCAATCCCAAAAGGATGGTGATCTGTTATCGATGCCACCATCTGATTATCAGGAAAGTAAATGTCACAGCATCCTGACTAAAGTCTTTAAGCAGGGCATAAGCGAAGTGCTTTTGCATATTAGCCTAGTATTTTTATCCAAATACGGCTCATTGAAGAAATCACAACACTTTAAAGAGGCTACATGGAAAGAAAGATGAATAATGTGTCTAAGGCAATGGTCATGTTATTAAAATCTTGGGCAGATTCTTCTTTGTGCTTTTCTGTATTGTATAAAATGTATGTAGTGAAAATGTGGTTTGGGTAATTATTTAAAAAAATAAGTATGTCCTTTCATATAAATGACTAGCCTTTTACCTCATTATAAAGAAAATTACATAGTTGAACTCTAAAATTAAAGTTTAAAAAAATTCCGAACCCAAATCTTTCTAATCAATTATATATTTCATTCATGCACTCATTCATCCAAAAATTTCTGCTAAGGATACACAAGTTGCCAGTTTCTTTTGTCCTCTTGGGGCAGAAAGTCCCATAAGACAGAGTTCCTGCTACCCAGGAATTCAGAGTTTACTAGGAGAGATACATAAAGTAATCAGAAAAGAGTAAATGAAATATAATGAAAGATGCTGCATTGAAACTAACTGTAGCAAAAAATAAAAAAGGGTGTGGACAATTCCATTTGGGTGCCCCAGGGAAGGGTCTGCAGGGGGGGGAGACTGCTAAGCTGGATAGGAATGAGGTGTCAGTCACTGGTGGACCAGGGGTGAGAGATTCCCAACCGAACAAAAGGCACTTCCTGAGAGTCGAGAAGTCACACTAGAGAGACAACCTGTTAAGAATTTCTCATTGTTCCCACTCTCACCCCTCTTCGCCCACCCCAAAGAAAAAGATGAATTGAAATTAGATGCATAGAAATGTTAGGGGGTATCAGTTCCAGATGCCGCAGTTCTTTCAGTTCTGGCTCTTAGGAGCCAGGCAGGGCGAGAATGGCTGTTGCCATCCACTCTTGGAAGAAGGCCTGTCATCTTTCCTCCACGAGGCTCCTCCATTGCTCTCTTCCCTCCTAGCACTTGGCATACGCTTCTTTACATATAGCCAGAGTGCCATGGGTTTGGGAACTGCTCATCCTTGGCAGGAGGCTGGCCTTCTGCATCTCCATGGGCTCCCTTTTCATAGGATTAGAGGTCTTGATGGATCCAGGGCCATTCCTCTTATAAAGAAATGCACCCCTTGACCCTCTCCTTTCAGCATCCTTCATCCTTGCAGAAACGCAAGCAGGAGATAGAGGAGACTTGGGAGAGGAGGTCAGCCTACCTAACCCAGGCAAAACGATCTAACTGGCTCCCTACAGTCTAGCCCCAAGTTCACCAATTTTCATATTAGTGTTGGGGCCAGAGACCCTGCTAGTAGTAAAATGCACTTTTGCGTTATGTTGATCCTTATTCCTGTATTTCTCCCTGGGAAGCTCTCAGAGAGTGTTTGCTGTGATTTCAGAACTTGGACGTTCCCAAGTTTCCTAATCATACAATGTCTGTCTGTCTGTCTTTTTCTCTTTGCAGGTGCATCAGCAAGGATGATGTCGTAAGGGGGCCTTATATGTCATTCTGGGGGATTTAGGTAGGTGCCTAGGTGCCCACTGAAGGGTTTTAAGCCAACTTATCAAATAAGCATTTTTATAAGATCATTTGGGCAGCTGTAATGAGACTAGATTGTGGGGAGTGACAGGGTTGGGTAGTGATACAACAGGCAGAGGATGAAATGAAAGGTGGTAAGGACTCCAGCAAGGGAGAGGAGGACAGTGGGGAGTCATAATGACCACAGTGGGGAATCTGATTGGGAAACTGGAGGATACGACTCACCAGCTGGAGAAACTGTTCAATACAGGAAAGACACTGTGTTATATTTTGAATATGGACAGTTCAGGATGCCTCTGGGAAATAAACGTGCTGACCTCCAGTTAGGAGATTTGATACATGGCTCTGGCCCTTGTGAGAGAGATAAAAGCACATGAGTGGTCACTGAAGTTGTGCATTTAGGTGAAATCAACCAGGGAGGGTATTTGGAGCACTAAGGCCAGATAGTTAAGAATGGAAATGTTGGGAACATATATTTGTAAGGTAAGTGGAGAAGAGGAAGAGAGAGAGAATAAAGAAGACTGAAAAGCAATTTTCCAAGACATAAAATTCTTCTAGAATTTCTCTGTGGCTTTAAACCAGGGATCCGAAAACTATGGACTCTGGACCAAATCCAGCCTGTCAATTGTTTAGGATTAAAAAAAAAGAGTTTTGTTGGAACCCAGCCACGTTCTTTCATTTACATATTGTCTATGGCACTTTCATGCTTCAAGGGCAGAGTTGAATAGTTGTGTAGTTGTGATAGAGACCGTGTGACCTACAAAGCCCCAAATGTTTACAGCCCTTTACAGAAAACTTGCTGCTTCCTATTTTAGACATGACATGGTCACTGTTTTTCTTAAATGTCAGCTATAGAAAGAATGGAGAGGACAACTTTAAGATCTTATCTGTCTCTGTTGATCTTTGCAGCCATTAGGAGAACAGAACTCTGATAGCTATAAAATAAGTTCATCAATTCCATGGTAGACTGGAAACAAAAACTGGGGAAAAAAAGCACAAGATATTTTATCAAGGTGGACGGTGACCTCATAATCAATGTCTAATTATAAGGAGAATTAAACAGAATCTAATCTTTGGTTTGGTGGCGTTCACTCAATTTTGGGCAACAATGCTTAAAGATGTTAAAACATTGAGGGTGATATCAGAAGACACTGAATGTCTTGGGAAATGTCAGAACAAAAAACTAAGAACATTTTTTAAATGCCTATGTATAGAAATCCAGGAACTGAAAAAATCTAGCTGCGAAGTTAATATATGTGTGTACAAAGGCACAAGGCAAGAAATTGATTAGCAGATTGAAGGTGGTTGCTGTGTACAGAGGCCTAAATTAGGTTAGCAGCTAAAGGCTGCAGGAAACTCTCACAGTCATCTTCTCCACCATGGCCCCAGGCTTCCTAGTGAGGCATTTTGACAACTAGGTACCAGAACTTTTTTTTTTTAATCATGAATGCTGTTAGGAGAAACTGTGATTTTTGCACACCACTGACATAATACCTAAAATTTCCTATTTAAAGTATCTAAAAGTATTTGGAGCAACATTTGTGAATTTAAGAGAAACAAAATAATCTATCTTCTGGGAAAGACTCAAAGAATTCAAGAGAACTCGATGAGCTGGCCTTGAACTTTTAACCCCTCTTTTCCCATGTCTGCTATGAATATCTACACTTAGAAGCTGGTGCTTATTGGCTGGAAAGAAGGAATACTAATAAATTCATTCTATTGAAGGCTTTATATAATCACATCATTTATCACACCATAAAGGAATAAGTAGATGGTTACTTACTATTTCTTTTCGACAAAGCTGTTTATAGAATTTTTGAGATTTACTACAAAATGAAAATGCAGGACATCTTGTTCAAAATGCAGGAAAAAATACCACTTAAGATACTGAAATATACTCTTTTTCCTTTCTTCCATGATCTTGCTCTCAATTGATCTTGGTGTTTTAATTTGTTATTTAATATTTTTCTAAATAAAGAAAAATTAAAATTTTAAATCATTACCATGTACTATTTATCATTACATTGTACATTACCAGCTTAACATGTAAATATGAGCATTTAATTAGTATGTAGAATCACCGAAATTACAAAAATAGTACAGGCATATGTATTTTGTTCTTACCAGAACAGTAGAAATTCTGCACAAAACTAAAGCAACTGGTTTTATTTTCACTTTTTGATATGTGCACATTCTAATGACATTCTACTTTCAGCTCAATGGTGAGTAAGGAAAGACTGAAAAGGAAGGGAGCTGTGGATTTCCCTATCTTTCCTTGTCCTCCTACGTCATCATACGTGGTTGGCTAATAGGGAATTAACATGTGTAGTAAAGAATACGATAGAGTTCCTTGGTCGTTCGGGTTTCTTAGGAACCACCACAACTTTCTTTCGGCATCTGAAGCAAACGCTGGTTCAAACGAGTGTCCCTCAGGACTGTCAGCGTCCCCAGTCAGTCATGGTCATAACAGCTGACCTTACTCCCACTGGGTCTCCCCAACTCCCACCCATCATGGGTCCACTGGAACTCTGTGCTCAGGGGACACTGTGAGTGCTCTATGTCAACGGCAGTCATGAATAGCCTACTGTGTGTCCCCTGCTCATACACATGCTGAGCTGTGCCATTGGACCTCCCAAAACACAAGTTCAAAGGTAAAATTAAGAATTTTGGAAGAGTGACAGCAGAGCATTAATCCACGTGGAGTTCTTCTAAGTGGGGGCCCTGTGCGACGGTACAGGTCCTATGTCCCAAGAAATCAGCTGGGCTTCAGGTTTCAGTGAGAATCCTACCCAGACCAGCCAGTGTCCCATCATCTCTAGAGCCGTCGGCAGCAGCTAGGAGCTGATGTTGCCTAGACTTCAGACCGATTCTCAGCCCCTCGCTCTGTGTCTGCCTTCTCCACATCCTGCTGCAGCCAAGGTAGTACACAGGCACCCACAGCCTCACAGCTGGCTCACTGCTCAGTCCTCGCAGATCTTTCAGATACACCGAACAGACCTCCCTAAATATGATTTGTTTCTTGCTCGAGTGGCTCTGATGAGGCTGAGACTGGGTATTATGAACATCCAGCTATCAAGAATCAACTAGGGGTTTCTGGTTCTTAGGCACTCAGTTCCTCCAAAGAGACGCCCAGCCCCATGCCTGCCCAAGCAGAGCAGAACCCCACTGGAACTTTGTCACTCCTGTCCCAGCTGGCTTTCATTCTACCAGGATGTCGTGCTGCTTTTGTAAACTCACCCATGCTCAGGCAGGCACAAGGATCCAGTACTCAGATGACATCACCTGCAAATGTGGGTACCCCCCCATCAGTTTTGTGGTCCTGTTGCCCTGTAAGTGAAATAATGTGACTGTGTAGCCTTGTCCTTGAGTCTCCCACAAACAACCACGTTTGGTTCATTTTGTATTAGGTACATCACAGACCTTTAACCCACTCTGAACTTATAACATCTCATCTCCTGGGTTCTAAGTGTCTAAGATTTATCCATATTGTCACTTCACTCTTATAGGGGACCAGAATGTGCCATCTCAAAATACGCCACTTTGGCATAAAGATTATTTTGAGCTGGAGGCAAATGGAAATCAGTAGATGCAGAGAGATGCCTTCCCAGAGCCTCCTCTATCTGACTAAAAAGCAGAAACTTGTGAAAAATGGAGACTGCCATAAATCTCCTCTCCCAGGGAAATGTTATGGCAATGGGAAGGAAAAAAAAAAAAGGAAACTTGACACCGAGATGGACCTGCACAAACCAACCTTGCTCCCTTTGTTTCCCCCATGGATTCACCTTTCTACAGTTTGCCATCCTTGGAAGCCTAGAACCCTTTTCCTTTGTCTTGTCACTTCTCTACAAATTTATTGTTCCAAGATACTGTATAATCCCAAACTCTAACCACTGCTTTGAGTTAGTCATCATGGGGTTTTCCCCCGGGTGATGCATTCTACACTCATTAATAAACTGTCTCTTATTAACCTGTCATTTGTCAGTCTAACTTTATAGGGCTCCAGCTGGAGAACCTAGGAGAGTACAAGGAAAAATAACCCTTTTCTTCCCCTATACTAGCTTCCAAATCACCTAATTTAGTGCCTTTCAGTACTCCCGTGTGTGTGTGTGTGTGTGTGTCTGTGTGTGTGTGCACGTGTGTACGCCGGTGCCAGGGCACAAAATAAGCAAGACAGGGTCTCCACTCTGAAACGTTGGTGGAATGATCAAATGCTTGTCCTGATGACCGTAACTCCATCTTCCTTGAGTCTTATACCTTAGGTCTTATACAGTATTCATCTACTCTGTGATTCACATATTTTTGCCTGAAGATCCTCTTGTGATGAGGAAGAGAACTGAGGGCAATGCTAGAAGCAGCTGCCTGGTGAAATTGCTTTGAAGTCTCGAGTTTTAATCTTACAAATTCATGTGAATTTTGCGTTCTATCCATAAATAATCCAAATTTGTTTTAATATGGATCTGCTTTAATTAAGCTTGTTAAATTACTTAACTTTCCTTTCAAACTTTTCAGGAAAGTTGATCCTCAAGGAAGGTAATTACTCTGTGGCTTTATATAGCACACCCCAAAATTTGTGACCCGTACATTCACTTTATGCTTTCAATTTTTGATTTGTTCAACAAATATTAATTGAGCACTGACTCTATAAAGGTAACATGCTAGGCATTGAGGATACTGGGTTGAGAAAACACAGACCCTTTTCCCAAGCTCCCAAAGCACAGAGTCCAGCATCACCTAAGATGGGGAACTGAGGTAAGGCTAAGGCTATTTCACTGGATTCACAAAATATGTTACCATTTTGTATTTTCAATAACTGAAGCTCATGAAAAGCAGGAACTCAGGTCTTCTGAAACCATTTGTTCAGTGGTCTTTCCAATCCTTAATACTGACTTTATCATTCTTCCAATAAAATATGTCTACATGGGTGCGGTTGGGGGGGTGGGTACCAAGATTGAAGAAAATAAAAAATACGTTTATTTTTAGAACATTTATTGCTCTAACCAGAGTTGCCATGTGGATTCCCGAGTACAGATGAACTCCTTCTCTGGTCAGCTGAACTGAGTTTAATGGCTATGAAATAATTCAGTGCCAGCAGACAGGATGGGCCAATTGACCTTGCTCCTTGTATTCCATTTCAGGATTTTTATGAGACTTTTCCACCTCACTGGAAAGTCGTCTTAGTCAATCAACTTTACTTATTTGGTTTGGATCACTTTCCTGAGGTAGATTAAGATCCAAGTGTGCTTTTGTGTTTTTAACTGTATTAATTGCTTGATCAACTTCCATTTCAGCAAGGCTCAGCGAAGTGCTTCCTGCTTGCATCTCTGCTTCTCTAAAAGCTGCTTCTCTGCTTTTTCCTTTTCTTTGATTAACCCTGCACTTGCCATGCAAATCCTACAAATTTTGCACTCTGGCAAGTAAATTACATTTATATTTGAATTCCGTTAGAAACTTTCATGCGTGATTGAACTTGTTTATGTTCCTCCTTTCTGATCGAGTGTGTCAGATCTAAAATCTGTCCCTGACTCAATGGTATGGGAAAGAAGTCTTATCCTTGCAGAATAATTTCTAAGTAATTCAAAATGGGGAAAGAGGAGGAAAAAACAGTGTTAAAAATTCACTTTTTTTCATTTTAGAAGCAAATGAATTCCTAGAACTGAAAAAGGTTTAATTAAGCATTTTGAAATAATCATCAGTAACCCAATGAAAAAGTAATATATATAAAACCATTTGTATATTTCCAATCCTTGTACTGAGGTAGCAATGTTAACACTTTAAAAGTATGTATCTTTGAAGGGCAAAACAACAATCAAATAGCTCCAGATGGATTTGGATAGTCAAGAGGTCCATGTAATCAATAAGAATTTACCTCAATCTTACCTCAAATAAAATATTGTTCCTGGTATCTATATAGACTTTTTTAAGCAGATAAGAAAGCATGGCATTAGGTGAAAATGGATAAATTCTTTCTGGAGAATTATAAATAACGTGATTGTATGAATAAATAATCCATCTTTCATTTTAGTATAATATTACTAGGTATGTTAAATATATTTTTAATATTCTAAAATAGCACATAATTAAGAATTAATTGATTTACTAAAGCATTTAAAATTTTTATATTCTCTTACCAAAGAAATACAAATTACTTTGGAGATCTCTCCCTACAGAAATGACTGTTCACTTGAGAAGAAGAATGAAGAACATTAAAAACATAATTAGCAACAGATGATAATTTGACCTTTCTCCAAACTCCAGTTACGTAAGGCTGAATTTTTATTATTTCTCATGTCCTACCCCTAATTTCTCAAATTCTCAACAAATGAACTCAACACATTATATATTAAAAACCACCCATTGTCTTTCCTTTGGTCCTATCCAGCTTTTCCAGTCCACTACACTCTGATCAAACTATTGGTCCCCAAACATCTCTACACTTCTAACCTCATGCTGTGGCCCATATATTTCTAACTGCCCTAAAGTAGATTCCCCAGGATCTACACCTACTACCGTCCAGCCTACCCTTCATTTCTCAACACCAGTACCAGCTTCTCTGTGAAGTGGTCCCTGAAAGTTCTCTCCCATCTTTGAAACACTGTATGTGGAATATTCTGAAATGCAACATTAACAAAAAGTATAAACACATGGGCTTTGGTGTCAGACTTAGATTTTCACTGTAGCTGAGCACTGACTGTATGTCCTTGGGCAAACTACCTGACCTCTCAGACTCCGTGTTTTCTCATCTGTAAGATAGGAACAGCAATACACATTTTATTGTGGTGAGGAGCAAATGAGAAAACTAACATAGGACTTTTGGTCCAGTGTCTGTGCAATAGGAAGGGCTCAAGATTAGTAGCTGTTATTATATTATTACTATCCCTCACATTTCATCCATGACAAATTGTATTCGTTGGGAGAGGACAAGTCTATTTCTTTAACTAGATGGTTTTGTTAAGCAAATGTCTTATGTTTCTTTGCTATTATCCATCACAATGTCTAATACAATATCATGGCACTTAATAAAAATTTCTTAAGTGATAATTTCTTCTGTGAATACGTTAAATGGCTATTCATAAGAAAGAAAGAAAGAAAGGGAGAAAAAAGAAAGAAAGAGAGAGAGGGAGGGAGGAAGGAAGGAAGAAAGAAAGGAAGAAAGGAAGGAAGGAAGGAAGGAAGAAAGAAAGAAAGAAGGAAAGAAAGAAGGAAAGAAAGAAAGAAAGAAAGAAAGGAAAAGAAACTCAGCTATTCTCCTTTCTCACACAAGTGTGTGTGTGTGTGTGTGTGTGTGTGTGTGTGTGTGTGTGTGTGTGTCTGGCAACTTCTGGAACGGAATGTCAGCTATTTTTGTATTCCCATAGGAAACATATCAGTGCTTCTAAAGATTGGTCATTCTCACCAATAAACAAAATGTAATTAAAAGTGCCAATACTTTTACACTATTACCAGATAGAAAATAACTCAAAACAAATTTTCTTAATAATAAATTCTTAACAATTTAATCTAGTCAATGATATTTAGCTCGGTATCAAGTTTTCAAGCTTTTTTTAGCTTTAGAAAAATTATAATTTCTGAGTAACTAAAACTTGAGAAATAAAAGACATCTTGCTAGCATAATTTGTAAAGCATTCAGTGGTTAAAATAAGAAAAATTAGCCTTTGAGTGAAACTTAAAACACATTTGTCAAAAGCTAGCAGCCAAAACACAGGAAAGCAATTTATCCAAAATTAGATTGCTTTGAAATCCTAAGGTTAATGGAATCAAGAGAGGGAAAAGGTGGTGAGATAATTTGGCATCGTTAAAACCTTCAACGTAGATGGGGGATAATATAAGTTAACTACATGAACATTAACTGACATCTTAAAATGCTCCAAACAACTGGGAGCTGTTAGAAGAGGAACATAGAGTGATTTTTGTACCTGTCTTTTAGAAAGATAATGTGAAGCCCATTGAAATCTCTTTCTCTAGTAAAGGTTTTTTAACTTATGAATAACTGGACTGAAAATCCAAGTCTACAAAGAGAACACGAGTTTATCTTAATAGGAACACAAGTCCAATTTGTAGAATTACTTGAAAAAAAGTGAATTTTTAATTTGAGTCCTTGAAATATATCTCTGGGTATTATTGGGGGCTTCTGGAGTGACAGAGGGAAATGATGAAGAAATAGAACTATGGTGTTTGGCCATAAGGCTGACTCATAGAACCTGCATCATTTACTTATATTAACGTCATTCATCATTTTATTTATACTCATTCCTTCATTCATTCATATTCAAATGTTTAAATGTGTCTTAAGAAGTATGACCATTGCAACAACTACAATAACAACACAATGGAATCATGGATTCTGCTTTCCTTAAATGGAGATGAATAATAACCATGTTTACAGGTTTATGTTTATGTTCCCTTGGATTGTACTTAGTATTTAATATTTTTAAGTCAAATAATTCTGTTAAAGTGTCTTTTCTCCCCAGGGACCCCTAAGAAACCAGAAAAGTATAAATTAAATATACCAGTATCCAAAGATATAGCATTTATATTTTTTGAAAAGAGTAATATTATTTGTTAGAGATCTTGTTCGGTCATTTATAAATAGTCGCCTTTGTAAAGCAAGAAATAACCTTGTTTAAAAAACCACTGACATTGTTGTTCTATTGTCACCTACTGGTAATTGAAAATGTGTTTTTGTCAGTTCTAGCTAAGATGGAATGTAATTCCTTCTAAGATCTTGATCTTAAATTGGTAGCAAGAAAGCCAAAGAGGAAAAGCAAGAAGTCTTTACTTGTTCTTTGCACAAGTAATTTTGTACTGCCCTTTCTGATAATGTGAGTTATTATTCTTACTGACTCTTGGAAGGCAGCAATAGGCTTCTATTTTTTTTTTTTTTTTTTTTTTACAGCTCTCAGCTCTGTTTTACTCAATTGATATGGAAGTGGGTCTCTGCCTGGCTTTGGAACACACATTTGTAATGTTTATTTTAAAATAAAATCCAGATTGCTTTGTTAGAACAAGCATCTACACACAGTAAATAGCTAAATCCTTGCCACAATCTCTTCAGCTTTGTTTTTTTTCTGCGAGACCACAGATTTGTTCTAGAACGTGTGTAACCTTACAGCCTAAAGTATAACAATGATTGCAGAGAATTAGTCTTAGTCTCAAAATCATGGATCCAGAATAATTCAGACTGTTACCAGCCTCAACTGGAAAACTACCCGAATCTGATGTTTCAGAATGATCACACCCTGCAATGCTTATCTGTATCTCAAAGAGTGCAAACAGAATTTTAATTACACTTGTAACACTGCCTGAGGTAATCATATCACAGAAAATACTGAAGAGCTGTCCTGAAATTCTTTTTTTTTTTTTCTGTTTGAGGGAGGACAGAGGACAGCTAGAAATGAGTAAAATTCTTTCTTCATCACCAGAGAATCTGAAAAATAAACAAGCTGATTTGGAAGAGATTATACCTTCTCATCAGTTAAGGAGTCACTTAATCTTGGAATTGGGATGAATTTATGAGGTCACATAAGCAAATCTTTGCACGAGAGCAACAATTCTATCTTTATTATTCTGGGTAGAGGTCACCCTGACTCTGTTTAAACACGTCTAGAAACTGGGAGTTCCCTAGTTAGCAAAGCGGTCCAGCCCAACACTTCTATAAAGAGTTCTAAATGTTCAAGAGTTCCCTGTATCGAGGCAAAAAAATTCACCTCCCCTAGAACTTCTTTTTATTGTTCTTCATGCTGTCCTGTGGAGTTAACAGAGTGAATCTAATTAACTCTTGTTTCACCCGACCGTCTTTCAAATATTTGAAGATACCTACCATGACCAGTGTTTGTGGGGCAGTGGTTCAGTGCTGTTCATTTTATTTCTTTTGATTTCCTGCACGCTGCAGGGATCCACGGATGGGGTGAGCTCCCACCTCCTTTGTCTTTTTAACCACAATAAAGGTGTCTTTTAAAAAGCCTACTCTTCTGTTGCCTTTGTGTAAGCCCTTTCCTAAGTTAAGTATCACACCTACTTCAGCCCTTCAACATATATGATATTTTATATCTAAGTATATATGGACTTTGATGTTTAAAATGTGTAATCAAGAGGCATATAAGCATTTGGACTTTTAAACAAAAGACCATATTGATGATACCATGTATGAAATAAGTACACATACAGTGTAGGTTAAAAATTAGAATCTTAAATGCCATAGTTTGTTGACATTTAAAAATTGGTTCTTGTGGCATATGGCTGTTGGAAATATAAATCTGAAGCTGAACTATCACATGTTCAACTTCTTCAAGGTAATATGATAAATAAGAAGCAGCACTGATCTGCATACTCATTTATCTAGTTGTTAGTAGAAGGAAATCAGGTAGATATACGTGTAGGTGGGGGTCAGATCTGCAGTACGTCATTCTCAAGAATGCAAATAAACGTATAGTGCATGTTTGGGAAGGTTTCTTGGTAAATTTATTTGCTGAGGCGTTCTGTCATCAACATGGCTACATGAATTATCTGAGCCTGCAGATACTCTTCTGAAACCTGAAACTCCTTTGTGCTATGGACCTAAGAGACATGGGGGGAGAGGGGGGCAGTGGTGGTATGAACTTGGAAAGGTCAAGAGGAAACTTTCTAAATTCTAGACTGTGAGATTTCCCCTGCGGTCCAGTGGTTAAGACTCCTCACTTCCAATGCAGGGGGCACAAGTTCAATCCCTGGTAGGGGAACTAAGATCCCATATGCCACATGGCACAGCCAAAATAAATAAATAAATAAATAAATTCTAGATGGTGACAGGTGGGTGGGCATTCATCAAACTAATTGATCAGTGAATTTCACTGTATATAAACCAGACTTTGACTGGAAAATAAAATTTAAAAAAGCAAATGAATTTTGAAGGAAACTTTCTGAGACCACGTTAGAATATCTGGACATGGCTTTGTTTCCTTGCAAGTGAACCATCACCACGTGGTTTTCCAAAAGTTAATATCTGAGGAGTGAAATACTCAGGATTGTAGGAGCCGGGGAAGGAGGAAACATTAATTTATTAGGGACCTTCCACATATTCAGAGGATGAAACTTGATCCTGTGGCTGCAATGGTGCATAAATCCCATAAAGCTAGTCAGCCATTGGCTAATGTTCTAAAATCCCTAAAGCATTAGTTAGAGCCAGAGAAAGAAATCCCATTTAACTGAGCATCTAAGATGCTTTACTGATAAAGCAAGACCAACAGCTCTGTCCGAGGCATTGCAGCATAGAATTCCCTGAAACTAATGGGATTGCCATACTTTTATTAGCCTTTCTTACAAAGCGTCCATTTAATGAAGATTTGGATAGGAATTAACTTTTTTTTTCCCCTTTGGTGCCCAAAGAACTTCTATCTAGTTAAGGTCACTCCACTTGAAAGTATTTTCCTCGTTACTCCTCAAATGCATCAACGAAACAGAGATCTCAATTTCTTGCCTCAATAAAATGATGCAAATCCCAAATGGGAGAGCTCGATAAACAATGCATGAAGAACACAGAAAATATGCAGAACCCAGTTTCCTGCACCAACTGTAAATACAGTCTCATAAAGATTAATGATTATAGAAAATGTTCCATCAGATAAGACAGGAAGAGTAAGGGCGACAATTTTCTTTTACATAAGATTGTCACAAAAAAAATCCTGGAAGGTACCTACATCTATAATTTTCTCTTTCTTAAGTGTTATTTAAAATACAGAGTCAAAAACATATTAATATTTAGTATTTTCAAAGGGTTACCTCAAACAAAATTTTAGAGAACAAAATGTTAATATTAATTTAGAATCATTATAAGAATATGGCTTAAAACGTTTTACTCTTATATGGTATCCACTATCATTTTGGAGCCAAAGTTTAGGAAATTAAGAAATATCAATTATCAACCGTCAAAGTATGGATTTAAATGTGCAAAATAGAAGAGAAATATATGACAAGATCCTTACTTCAAAGATATTATCTGCTTAGGAGAATAAAATTAACACACATAATCAATATTGAAATGATAATGAGATAAACTGTTAAATAATCTGGTATGAAATGTAAATGTAAGGGGACATAAATTCTAAGGAAGTAAGGGTCGGTATGGTCTACAGTTGTCATACACAATGTCATGGAGAACTAAGGCTCTAAACGGCCTGGAAGGATGGCAAGATCTGAATTGGCACGGTTGAGGAAGAAGAGCAGTTATCTGGGTAGCTTTGGGGTTGTAAGGAAGGGATGGGGCTTATAAGTGCTGAAGAAAGGAGGAAGATGTGACTATTTTAAAGAAGAAATGGATCTTTAAAGAAGGAGGATCTTCAATGCCATAGATCTGATTTGATGTGAGAACTAACCGACAATTTGGGAAGATTTCTGAGTAAGGTAGAAATAGGATGGCAGTTGGAGGAGAAGGCAAAGCAGAGTAGAACAAGTCTTAGACTTAAATCCCAATATCTGGGTAAAACTTATGTTTGCATCTCAGTGTTGAGCAAGGTGAATGAAGGATGTCGAAGACTATAAATCACTACAAACACACAAGGTAGTAATGTTTTAATACCACTCTGAGAGTAGTGTTGGCGGGAACAAAGAGGGTCCAGAGGCAGTTGAGCGTTCGTGAGTGAGGGGACCTGATCAAGTTGATTCATGATTCTATGTGGAACTGAGGACTTAAATATAGGAACTGAAATTATTTAATTTTGTATATTCTAACATCTGGTTTCTATCTAATGAGGTAAATATCTTTCCTGCTTTAATAGTCTCAAAATATATTTCATGTCATAAACTTGTAACTCTGCAGTAGCTGGTATTTTCTGTACAAATACTATTTGTCATAATTTGCTCAATTATTGCCTATCAAAACCCCACACAACTAACACTCAACAAAAAGTTAATGATGTCAACTGTGTCTAACAAAAATATGTATTCTAACAAAACAAAATAACAAAACAAATATATATATTCTAACAAAAATATATATTCTAACAAGGTTCTTACAACTAAAAGCAGCTAAAACCAACAAAAATATATATTCTAACAAAAATATATATTCTGACAAGGTTCTTACAACTAAAAGCAGCTAAAATGCCCACCAAATAGCAATAAGTTGATAATGCTCTAGTTTTTTCATTTTCATCTGAGGGATGAACGTGAGAGAATTTCCAAATCTAAGGTGCTCATCAGATGTGACATGGGAAAAGATGAAGCACATTCTAAGGTTCTTCTATCTGACCATCCAAGAGAATGGAGACTATTATGATAAGACCTTATACAAAGAAAGCCAACATTTTATCCCTAAAAGAAAACTAGCAAAGACTACTTAAAAATGAAATTCCATTAGGAAAGAGAAATAAAGTCCTGTTTTAAATCCATATAAACTGCAGAGGCTGATAGTTGGGAATATAATCTGATGGCCTCTGTATATTTGCACACACACTGTTAGTGGCAAAAAAATATCAGGTGTGTGTATTTTCTCTTTATTTCAGAGAACCCTATGAATTTAAGGCAGGCAAAGTCTATCACAAAAGCTTGCAATAGCAATAAGAGATAAGAACACTAGTAAAGGAAGGCCTTCCTGTAAAAAGCGCCTTAGAAATTTCTCATCACGCAGAACTGATAAAACCTCAACACTCACAAGATGCCACGAATGCCAAGGGCTGAAATGAGATTGCTCCCCAAACAGGATGGTGTCCGGGAAAGTCAGCTTGTAATGAAGGATAAGGTAGGCTGAGCGAGCAGGGTAACAGAGAAGCGTACTTAGTGGGAAAAAAAAGACACACAGAGAACAAATACGTCGCAGCTTTCAGCAGTGAGGCCAACTCCTAAGCAACGGTGAGATGCAAACCAATTAGAAGGGCTCCTCGCTAAGGCCCAGCTTCTCTCTCAAGGACGTTTCCAACTGTCTGTTCTACACTTCTTGGTGTTTATTCGTATGCCAACCGTGTGGTTTGAATTGCATCCCTTAAAAGGTATGTTAAAGTTCTAATCCCTGGTAACTGGGAATGTGACCTTATTTGGAAATAGCCTCTGATGATGTAACTAATATATAAGGAAAAATCAGGTCCTACTGGAATAGGGAGGGCCCTTAATCCAATATGACTGCTGTCTTTGTAATAAGAGAAGAAACACAGAGTCAGACACACAGAGAGACACAGAGAGAACTCCATGTGATGATGAAGGCAGAGATTGTAGAGATGAGCTAATAAACCAAAGAATGCCAAGGATTGCTGGAAAATCCAAGAGCTAAGAGAAAGGCACAGAATAGATGCTTCCCTAGAAACTTCAGAGAGACCATGACCCTATAGACACCTTAACTTTAGACTTCTGGCCCCCAGAACTGTGAGAGCACACATTTCTATTGTTTTAAGCTACCCAGTTTGTGGCTTTTTGTGGCAGCAGCCCTAAAAAAAGAATATACGGACCACGATTGATTATTAGTTGTTTCCTGTGTCTTGCTTTTTTCAATGAGATGGCAAACTCCATGAAGGCAGGGTCCTTATACTATACTCTCCTCATCTGTCCCCCAACCGCAAGAGCCTAGCTCACTTTTATAGTAGAAACAAAGCCCTTCATTGGAACCACCATTGCCTAGCTGTGTTCCAGAGCACAAAGTCTACTGAACAGGTGGTAAATGGGTGCTAAAACCTGTCGACTGCTAATTACCAAATGGATGAAGCCTCCGGAGTGTATTTGTCCTAAAGCAAATCACTGTGTATTTTACTACATAATTGTTTTCTAATGATCTCTATGTTGCCTGCTTCCATAAAATATTTTACTTGAGTGACACAACTAACAAGCATAAAAACAGGACAATTAAAACAAAATGAAAAATGCTGGAGAAAAAAGAAGGATAAGAAAAGATCTACTTTCAGCCATGAGTTATTACAATTGATCAATATCCCTCTGAGCTTACTGACAGCCAAGGAAAAAATGGTTTTATGGTAGGTGCTGGAGAAAAAAGAATACATTTATCTTCACCTGAAGAGTAGAATTTTTTCTTAATGTAAAACTACAGTAAGTCCCCTACATCCGAATGAGTTCTGTTCCCAGAGTGTGTTCATAAGTCCAATTCGTTTGTAAGTCCAGCAAAGTTAGCCTAGGTACTCAACTAACACAATCGGCTACATAGTACTGTAATGTAATAGGTTTAGAATACTTTTCACACAAACAATACATAAAAAACAAACACAAAAAATAAAGATTTTTAATCTTACAGTACAGTACCTTGAAAAGTACAGTAGTACAGTACAACAGCTGGCATACAGGGGCTGGCATCGAGAGAACAGGCAAGAAGAGTTACTGACTGGAGGAGGGAGAGGAGGTGGGAGATGGTAGAGCTGAAGGATCGTCAGCAATAGGAGACGGAGGCCAAGCTGCAATTTCACTCATGCCTGACGTTGATGGAACGCACGTTCGCAACTTGAAGGTTCATATGTAAGGGACTTTATTAGAATTTTTATGAGAATTCTCAATGCCACCTTTTATGTGAACTCAGTATATATTCAAGAAACTAAATTGTTAGTTTCTTTAATAACTATTTTGCAGAAGATGTTGACGTGTTTTGTGAATGGACATTTCCTAAGTAACTCCTAAAAGGACATGGAGGATATTTATGGATTTAGTCATTCATTCATCCCACAAGACTTTTTTAACTGCCTAAAATGTGTCAGGCACTGTCAAGGTGCTGAGATCTAGATACAGTCCCTGTCCTTAAACAACTCTCTGATTAGTGAGAAGACAATTCATATGATAGATACTGTAATAAAACATGGTAGGCACAAAAACAAAAACAAAAAATGAATAGAACATTGAGAAACATGGAACTTAGCCCAGGACATACAGGAAGATGTGATTTCAAATAAGATTCAATAGGAGCTAAAATTCCAATGTCCAGTTCTTCCTGGTAAGTTGGCAGTACTGAGGCAATCTAGAGAACAAAGCAGAGGTTGAAAATTAATGACCTATGGGCCACATCTGACCAGTAGACGTGTTTTGTTTTGTCACATAATGATTTAGCATTTTTTGGTACATTTAAACATTTAAAAATTATTTAAAAATTGGATCTCTGGCTTCTTTGAAAATTGGAAGACCTGGTCCACACAGCAACAGTTGACTACATGTGTTGATGGTCTAGGTTTGGAAAAGCACTGCATTGGATTTTCTCCAGCAATAATCGAGAATCTTCAATCAACTCATGGGGTTTGTGGAGCAGATTCATATCATGGGTAAATTCTCTAATGAGCTCCAAGTGTTAACACTCTGGCTTTTCTAAAGTAACTTATGTTTATAGATCAGAGACACGCACCTTGCACAGTTGTCATTCTGTTGTAAAAAACTTAAGCTATGGTTTTATTAGTACCTGAGTGGAATGTCAAGCTACTGTCAACCAAAATGAGTTGCACGGGTACCTGCAAAATATACATATGTTGTTTTTCCTTCAAAGGAGAGGTTCAATCTGTTCCAACAACTGAATGAACAAGTGCTCCAAACTCCAGAGTTACACAGCACCTAATACAGCAAGTGGATTTGGATCACAAAGGATGGTAATGACAAAAGCCACTATTTTCAGAGCATTTAATAATGTGTCAGACATTGTGTTTCAGGCTTTATCTACCTTTTCTCATTTAATCTTTACAACAAACATATGTGGTCTAAGTTATTATCTTCATTCTACTGGCAAGGGACCTGAGGCGCAGACAGAGATTCAGCAACTTTCCCAAGGTCACAGAGCTGGTACATGGCGAAGCTGGAATTCAAATCTAGGTCTGTCTAACACCCAAATCTGAGCTCTCAAATCCTTGACTGTATACTATCTATCTCCAACATCAAAGATCAACACAAAACTACAATGTGCATAAACTCTGCATATGTGTGTGTACACACATCTATATGCACATACTTAAAATAAATACTATGTGTGCCCAATATTTTAACAGTTATGACAGACACATCTTGTCTGAAATAGTTTTCAGAATTATGTATTTGATGAGATTTTGTGAAGTAAATGGATTTACCACATTCCATTTACAAAGAGCTTGGTAATCTGGAGATTCATAAATCCAAGGGGAAAGGTCAAATGGTTTAGAAGACGATATTGGAAAAACTGGTTTATTATATTGAAAATAATAAAGGTACCTAAGATTAAATGCAGATTCAAATCATAATCAGACCACACTTGGCATGTATTACATCAGCAAAATTAGAAAGCTGGAAAAAGTCAAGTGTTAGTGAGGATGTGGAAATAGAGCAGATATTCTCAACCTTACTTGCATATTGGAATCACCTGGGAAGCTTCAAGTACTACTGCTGCCTCAGTTCTACCCCCCGAGATTCTGATTTAATTAATCTGTGTTACGGCCTAGGTGGCTGCAGCTCAAAATCCTCCCATGTCTTTACAGTCTGGGTGCCTGAGCACCACTGGGATAGAAGAACTGTCGTTGGGTACCGATGCCTGGGTAGCCAATCTGGAGAGCAATCAGCGCTACTTACATTACATCTACATAAGCCACACGATCCAGCAATCCGGCTCCTGGAATATACATCCCAGAGAAGATTTTACAACAGCTTAGAGGACATACACACAACTGCGTCCATCCCAGTGTGGCTATAGGACTGGAGACAATCCGATTCGTTCACCCATCTCAGGGATGAACGAATACTCAGGGGAAACATTAAGCAGTGTCTGGCAGGCAGGGGAGATGTCTGGGTGTGGCACACAGAGTCATCAATGTATAGATGGCATTTAAAGCCACAGGGCTTACTGAGATCACTTCGGACTAGACTGTACACCCTTGAGAGAGGCGAAGGCCAAACCTCAGCTATTCCTACATTTAGGGAAATGGCACCGAAAAAAGGAGTCAACAAAGGAGAATGAAATGAAGTGGTTGGTGAAGAGGAGGCATAGGGGGAACGCGGGCTCGGGGGAGCCTGGAGAAGCAGGGAGTGACCTCCACGTCACCTGCTGCCGACGAGTCCAGCAGGCGAGACTCTGGCAAGTTGCAGGTTATCTTCCATGACCTTGATAAGAGCGATCTCTGTTCTGTGGGAGAAGCAAAGCACCAATTAAGATGCATGGGAGAGAATGGGAGTTAAGGAAGAGAAGGCGGTGAGTCAGTTGACCCTTCTGAGGAATTTTGCTAGGAAACTTAAAGAAAAACATTATGGTCTCTAACTATCTAGTGGGAGATGTGGAACAAGGTGAAACTTGTTTTAAAAGATGGTTATTATTAAGACATGATTGACAGTCCTGGGGAAGGAGCTAGTCAAGATGATTTGATTGATGTTGCAGGAGAGGAAGGGAGCAAGGTTCTTGAGAAGACGTGAGGGGATGGATTCCAACGCATACATTCAGGACAGGCTTTGTGGCTACTGGTGCAGGTTGGTTGGTGGAATGGGGAATGAAAGGAACAGTTGCTTGTTTCTCTTTTCTCTGTGAATGTGAAACGTAGCCATCAGCCAAAAGTGAGAGGGGCAGGGAATGTGGGAGATCTGAAAAGAGAGAATCTGTGAAAGAGTCACCTCGTTTATGAGAGAAATACTGCTGTTGGCTGGACCATTCCTGCCGTGATAGAGGTCACAATGTACATGCTATTTTCCTAAAAAGCCTCTTCTTAGTGCTTTAATACTTATAGCCCTTACCACGTTATGTTGTCATTATGTTTATTTGCCCCCAGGTTCGCTCTTAGCACTGCCTCGGTCAGGATCTGGGTTCAGAATTAGAACCCAGTGCCTGGCTCGGTATTCTCCCCAGACATTTTAAATGAGTTGTTACGTGTGTATGGAAAGGCCCTCCATCAACAGAGCTGATACCTGCTTTAAGTAGATTTTGAGGCATAAATGATTATTTTCAACCAAGTCTAAAAGTGCCCTCTCAAGGACGGAAATAAATAAAAGCTAATTATCAAACAATCACCTTGATTAAAGATTTAAGCATATAATTCCTTCTGAAACAATCCCACAAGTTGTTTTAAAACAATTGTAGCAATAATTGCATATAAATAGATATTCACATTTAACTTTCAGAGAGTTAGTAATGGAGAAATGACTCATAAGGGTGCACTCTTCCCAGTCCAGACTTTGTAGGGATAAAGTCTTAGCAAAACCAGTGTCTCTTACCATTTAAGTCAATGAGATAATGTTTAGAGTGAAGTCAGTTTAGAAATATATTACCTTATTCTAGACATTTATGGGTTCCATATACTCTTGATAGACTGCAACTTTTTTCCAAGCTATATCCAGATTTGGAGGAATAAATTCTCATTACATGTTCCAAGTAATCCTTTAAAAACTGACATCAGTGTGGGTAGCTGACACTTAGATGCCCTTAAAATTACTTTGCTTGAATGTTGGCTGTGAAACTATAGCTATATGCATGAGATATGCATGAAAAAATTTTTTAAGCTGGATCTGTCATAAAGACTCTCTTTAGGCCCCATTCTTTTCACACCAGGAAGAATTTTTTTAGCTATTGAAAAATATGTCCCAATCACTTTCTAGATGCGGAAGAAAAAAATAAATAAAACATTTGTCTTTTGGGGCTTAGAATTATATGATTATAGTTAAAAAGGCCTGACTTGTGTTAAAGTATAGATTTCTTTCCTTCCTTCCTTCCTCCTCCCTCCCTCCCTCCCTTCCTCCCTCCCTTCCTTCCTTCCTTCCTTCCTTCCTCCATTCCTTCCTTCCTTCCTCCCTATCTTTCTTTTAAACAAACATTTATCAAGGGCCTACTAGGCACCAGGAACTGGAGATATAAAAACAAGATACATGAAACTCATACTCTGTTGGAACAGAAATATACACCAATGAATAAGACAGAGTAATATGTATCATAGGAGAGAAATAAAATTCTCTGAGAGAACAGCAAGTGAGGGAATTTATATTTTTTAGAATAAGGGTAAAGAGCTGGAGTTGTGTCAGAAAAGTCTTCAGGGAGAGGGTGACATCTGAATTGGACCAGTTGACAGATACATAGAAGAATAGATTAAGGTAACTGATAAATCAGTTTAAAGAATCATAAAGGAATTTTTGATGGGATACAGTTGATTATTTAAAAATGTGTTAATTCTCAAATATGTGATGTTTTTGAAACTATTTTACTGTTACCAATTTCCAATACAATTTCATTATGGTTAGAGATTTTGAAATTTATTAAAACTTACTTAGTGGCCCAGCACATGGTCTATTTTGGTGAGTACATTCTCACTTATAGATGCAATGTAGTATGATGTTGTTGAATGTACTGTTCTATGTGGAATCTAAAATAGTAGAATACATAGAAGCAGAGAGTAGAACGGTGGTTACCAGGGGCAAAGAGGTGGGGGAAGTGGGAAGATGTTGGTCAAAGGGTACAAGACTGCAGTTATGTAGGATGAATAACTATAGAGATCTAATGTACAGCATGAGAACTATAGCTAATAGTACTGTATTGAATACTGGAAATTGCTAAGTAGATTTTAGGTGCTCGTGTCACACACACACACACACACACAAATGGTAGCTATGTGAGGTGATAATTCGTTTGACTGTAGCCATCATTTCACTATATATATATGTATACATCAAATCATCATGTTGTACATCTTAAATATAACACAATTTTTATTTTAAAAAAATAAAAACAAAATAAAATAAAAAGGTTTAGAGGAAAAAAAGTCAATTAGGTCATTGTGGTTGACAGTGACTTTCAGGCCTTCAGTGTCATTCCTGATATTTTTTGCTCAGTTCTCAATTGCTTAGAGAGGTGATATTTAAAATCTTCATCCATAATTTTTATCTATTTCTTCCTCTAATTGTCAATTTTACTTCATGTATTTTGAAGCTTTTTTATTAGTCACATATACTTATAATTGTTATATCTTCCTGATGCGTTGACCCTTTCGTCATTTCAAAATATCTCTCTTACCCTGTACTCTTTGTCTTGAAGTCTACTTTATCTCACATTAATATGTCCATGGAATACTTCTCATGCTCAGTGTTTGCATAGTGTATGTTTTTCACCCTTTTACCCTCAAGCTATTTGTGTCTTTATATTTAAAGTGTATCTGTTATAGATAGCATATGGTAAGGTATTGCTTTTCCATTCTGTTAGTCTCTGTTATTTAAGTGCTTAGTCAATTAACATTTACTATAATGCCTGATATGTTTAGATTTATGGTTACCATTTTACTGTTGTTTTTGGTTTCCATCTACTTTTTGTTCCTCTTTTCTTCCTTTCTTGATATCTTTGCGGTTAAATAATGTTTTTTTAGAAATTAAATTTGTCTATTAGCTTTTTATAATGCTATACCTCTTTGCATTATTTTTAGCAATTGCAATAGAGATTACAATAAACATTTTTTAATTTTCACACGATTTTAGAATCAATATTGTACTACTTAATGCCAAATGTAAGTACCTTGAAATGATGTAAGTCCGTATATCCCCATCACCACCCTTTTTGCTATGTTTGTCATACTTATTACATTTATGTATATTACAAATGCAATTAAATGTTATTTTTTAAGTAACTCATATTTTAAAGGTATTAAGAAGAAAATTTTTCTTTAATATTTACCCGTATGTTTATTATTTCTAGTGCTCTTTATTTTTCCTGAGAATGTAATTTTCCTTCATTTCACTTCAGCCTGAAAAACTTCCTTTTACAATGCTTTGTAGTACAGGTCTGAGGATGATGAATTCTCTTAGGCCTGGTTTATGTGCAAATTTCTATATTTTTCTTTTGTTTATAATGGACATTTTTGCTGTGCATCTAATTTTGGGTTTTGCTTTCTCTTCCACTCCCTCTAGCACCTTGAAGATATCATTCCACTGTGTTTTGACCTTCTTTATTCTAATGAGAAGACTAATCATTTCTATAATTTCCTATATTGTTGTTTTTCTGGATGTTTTCAAGATTTTTTTCTTTATCTTTGGTTTTCAGCAGTTTGACTCATGTGTCTAGGATGTAATGTAGTTTTCTTTATATTTATGCATCTAGTCTGCTTGGATTCACTCAGCTTCTTGAATCTGTAATTTTTGTATTTCATCATATTTAGAAAATTATGGCTATTATTTTTTCAAATATTTCCCTCTTTTTGCTCTCCTCTATTTCTGGGAATCCAACTGTACTTCTGATATTAACCCACAGGTACTGAGGCTCTGTTAATTTTTTTCTTTTTCTTTTCCTATTGTTAAATAACCTCTATTGATGTATCTCTGAGCTCACTGATTCTTTTGCCATCACCAATACATTATTTTTTTAAATTGTATTTTCAGTTCTAGAACTTACATTTAAATCTTTTTTAAATACCTTTATTGAGGTATAGTTTACATCCAATAAAATTTATTCATTTTAACTCTATACAAGGAAATGAATTTTAATGTTTACAGAGTTGTGCAACTATCACCACAAACTAACTTTAGAACATTTTCATCATCCCCAAAGGCAATCTGAATTCTCAATTTTCTTCCATTCATCTAGATGTTTATTCACATGCCAGTATCCTACTCTCTTGATTGTAGTAAGTTCTGAAATCAGGAGCTGTTAGTCTTCCAAGTTTGTTCTTCATTTTTCATTCTTGTTAATAGTTAAGAATAGTTTCTATCTCTCTGCTGAGATTTTCTAATTGTTTATCATGAGTATGTCTTTATATATGTTCTTAATAATTGTATTAGCTGCTTTACAACTCTTACCTGTAATTCCAGGATCTCAGGGTTGGTCTCCACGCTTTCCTTTTCTCTTGAGTCTGGGTCATATTTTGTTTTTTTGTATGTCAACTAATTCCCAGCTGTGGTCTGGGCATTGTTCATGCTGCATTATAGAGACCCTGAAATCTGTTATATCCTTCAATGTTATCATCCAATAAATGTAAAAATTATGATAAAAGTAGAAACTCACTCTGAAACTCCTAATAAATAATTGATTCAGATACCAATCATCAATGGATAAAATATCAATTACAGTAGGATAGTTGCATAGGATCTATATACAGACTCACAGATTACTTGCTAATTGCAAAGTGAAAAATGTAGTTTACAGTAAAGTGATCTTAATCCCTAACTCAAGTGATCAAACTAGGGTCACTAGCAATAAGGGGCAATGTTACTTTATATGCTTCCTGATATGAAGTACACAGCTTCATGTCTGAAATATTCTGTTAAACATATTTAATATGAATCTAATTAAACCTTTAGCCAGCTGATAGGAAATATAATGGAAAGAAACAAGGTAAAACATCAGGAAGAAACAATAAGACAAATCTGAAATGTGTAACACTTCAAGACAACAGGTCAGGACTCACTGGAAAGTTAATTTCATTAGGTTAAAAAAAAATGCAGGGGCTTTTTTCAGATCAAAGTAGACTAAAGAGGGCTTCCCTGGTGGCACAGTGGTTAGGAATCTGCCTGCCAATGCAGGGGACATGGGTTCGAGCCCTGGCCTGGGAAGATCCCACATGCCGCAGAGCAACTAAGCCCGTGAGCCACAACTACTGAGCCTGCGCGTCTGGAGCCTGTGCTCCGCAACAAGAGAGGCCGCGACAGTGAGAGGCCCGCGCACGGCGATGAAGAATGGTCCCCGCTCGCCGCAACTGGAGAAAGCCCTCGCACAGAAACAAAGACCCAACACAGCCAAAAATAAATATAAATAAATAAATAAATTTATTTACAAAAAAAAAGTAGACTAAAGAGATATAACCAAATGCAGTGTAAGAACTTTGATTGGATCTTGATTTCAAAAGGCCAGTTTTAAAAGACATTTTTTTTTTTTTAAAGCAAAACAACTGATGAAATTTGCATAGGGAAGAAGATTATATGATCTTAGGGTTTTTTGGTTAATTTTATCAAGTATGATAATGGGCATTTGTTTGTACCGGGAGGTGTGTTTTTTTGGAGATGCATACCGAAGAATTTAGAGGTGAAATGTCATGATATCTGTTAACTCATTTTCAAATGATTCAGAAAAACATAGAAAGATTGAATATCTATCAAAGTAAATCATGTATGATAATACTAAACAATTGTTGAATCTAGGTTATGGGTGTATCAGTGCTCACTGTATTATTCTCTCAACTTTATTATATGTTTGAAATTTTTCATAATAAAATATCAAAGGAAAAATGTCTTTTCAGCACGTGCCCACCCAACAGCTATCAGACTTCTAGGTAAGAACTGATCCCAACACACTTTTGCTGATCTGACTCCTACCAAGGCTTTGTCATTTATTTCCATGCCAGCACTGCCTGTTTCTGTCTTACCTGGGAATTCTGTCTTTATCCAGATATAACATCAGGCGGAGAAAAAAATTTGAGACTGAGAGAGAAGCTTCCACTGTCTCTGGGGCCTTCCATTATGGTGGATTATAAAGACCTGATCTTATCTCCCAGATCTGGATATAAGCATCCCATCCCATCCCAGCTGCCTGCTGCATCCTTGACCTGATAGTGCAGAGCTCAAGCCTATGCTGACCCCAGAGCGTGACAGCATTATTCCAACTCCGCAGTTTGAAGAGAACTCCTTTTGAGCGTATTCTATCAGTGATTCCATCTTTCCACTGCCCAGGAAGGTCCTCCCCAACCCCCAACCCCTTCATCCCTGAAATAAAAGCCGTTGAATAGTTCAATCAGCTTCATTAGGTGTCTGGTGTCAAGTGCTATTATAATCTCTGCTGTGATTTGAAGATATTCCATCACTTTGTTATTTTTCAGCTCCTAATTGCACCCTATACTTTTGACATCTCTATTGGACTGATGTTAATGTCAAGTTGTCCTGATTCATGTGCTCTATTGAAATCTGGTACTGAGGCAGCTAAAAAAATGAATCGGTTGAGGACTTTTTGAAGTGCTCTGCCTACGAGCCTTTTTTTTTTTTTTGACTTCTGTAGCACCTAGAAGTAGTTTTATTTTTGAGAAAAGAATAAAGGCTTATGAGTTTGAAATTTTTCATGATGTTAGAAGTGCTGATACTAATGTTCAAATTAGAAAGGGAGAAGTCATGAGAAGTAGTACAATAATACTTAATAGTAAGTTTTTGGACAAGTTAAAATGACTCAAAATATTTTACACACACAGACATCCTGAAAATGGAAAGAAGTTCAAAAGAAGAAAATAAAAACTTACTATAAATAATCCACCCCCCCCCCCGTTTGTTATCTTATTTTGGACAACTTTAGAGATGTTTTTTGCATACAAGTATCTACTTTTTCATTTTTTATAAAGAAAAGGCAATGAGACAGTATACATTTATTTTATAATCTACTTTATATACATCATGTACCACTGGCTTCTTTTCATGATAGTAAATATAGAAGTTTATGATTTTTGTGGTTTTGGAGTGTTCCCTTCTTTAATAATTAATTTAAATAATTTCCTACTTCTGAACATTTGCACTGTTTGAAAAATTTTCCTTAATGGCTTCATGTGTCCAAAAACCCACTCTTCCCCACCTAAGCCAACCACTCCAACAGTCATCTCTCTAGCCTTACCTTGTAAAATTCCAGCCTATTGCCTCCCAAGGTGAATTCTATGACAAACAAATTCTTTGACGTGTAAATTTGAGAAACTTGAATAACAAAGGAAAGTGGTCTTTATTACTCATAGATTCTTGGGATTCTTACTAAGGTAATAATTCTTGGGTATCTATGAGAGAGGGATGTGGCAATCATCTTTTCCCAATCTCATTTCCTCACAGAACGTTTCAAGGACCGAATGTTCCACAGAAAGCACTTTAAGGCACAGTGCTCTGATCCCATGCAATCACTGACTTTCATTCATGTCTATTTGGGTATTTTGCTACCAGTGTAAGGTCAGACTTTTTTCCCAAGAGATTTAGCATTTTTATAGTTATTAATTAATGAAAAACTTCAAGTTCACTTCAGTGAAGGAGACATTTATTGGGTATTTACTATGTGCCAGGTATTGTGTAAAGATAAAAATACTCATAAAAACCAAGTCTTTGAGCTCCTTTATCATTGGGCCCAAAGAATAATTAATAACTTTAGTGGATGTTTAGTATTTTGCTGTTCCAGTTCTGGCCAATCCAAAAGTCATAATCTCCTAGGCACAGACACTCCATTGAAGCCAATCAGGTGTAATCTGGGGCTATTGCGATTGCTGGGAAAGAAGTACCCACTCCTTCCTCTGGATTTGAACTTGGGAGAAGCGGGTTATGGGGCTGCTGGCAACTGTTTTTGTCACAACTCAAGGTCTGAGGGTCAAGTCAAATGAATAAATGTGAGCCAAAAGGTGGAGCGCAAGTCCCGATGAGCTGGACCCAACTGTTCTTGATCCACGTGGGGTTTAGGTACATGAACCAGTCTGGGCTGGGTTTTCTGCGATTTACATACAAAAGGGTCCTCACTAATATGACATTGTGCTTCTTCCCTTGTGGAAAATCACTCAAAATATGTTAGGAAACTTTGTTGGCTGAGGATGAATGTAATTTGGTATTAAATGAATTCCTTTTTGATGATTTAGAAAAACGTAGAGTGAATTCTAAAAATTGTTTTTTAACTAAACCTTTGATCTCAGCTTGTTTTCTTATGACTTGACCTATTTTTCCTAAAAGTGGAAGCACAATGAACTACGATTAATTGAGGGTTTCATTTGGGTTTAGTTTTAGTTGATAAAGTCCTCCCTGTGTATAACCATCTCAGCAAATGACCAGATAGCCTACATAAGTTTAAGCAATCCTTACTGTTTCTCTGAAATGGGGGGCATTATTGTTACATGATTCTCCATGAGTTGTATTTCACTGAAGTCTGAAGGAGTCCACTTGAAAAATGGGTTACACCAGATAAATCTCCGATTCTGAGACTCCCTGTATTCTAGATAAACTAGAGAGTCCCCCAGTAACCCTATCTTAATAGTATTTTTATTAGTTATTTATTCTACTCATCCCATCCTGAGGTTCTGAGTTAGAACACTTCCACCCAGGTGGAATCGGCCAAATTTCCATTTTGGTAATTGATCGTATTTTTAATCTTAGATCCTTGGGCTTTTTCTCCCCAGAGTTCAAACCCAGTATCTCTAGCAACAACATACCATTTGTCCATTTAGGTTTAGACTGGCTTTTGCAGACAGACTGGTCTAGAAAATTTACAATAATAAAAAATGGTAAGTTGTGGTATTTGTCAGCTCAGATGAAATAGGCCTACAAGTTTTAATGCTCTTATTTAAACAGCTGTGATAAATATATAATTGTATTACATGAGTTTATAATACTAGCTAGATAGGTCAAATTATGGCATCCTTCTAGATATAACAGACAAGCTGGAATATGCCTCTGATGTTGAAGGTGTGCCAGGAGAAGACTCAGAATGCAAAGTACCTTTTCCATTATTTTATTTAGGCTATAAGGTTTGCCTTCAAGAGATATAGATTTTAAATAAAATAAAATCCCTCCCACTCCATATCCTTTTATCCTTTTCATTTCCTGATTCATGAGGAAAACATGCTAAACTTCCATGCAAGGACAAAGTATCTCTGAGCCTTTACATTCACAAAGCCATCTTGATTTGATTTCCCGGAGTTGAAAAACATGCTTTAATCTTTTTGCGCCATTCACCAAGTTGCAGAAGAATTTGTATAGGTTTCTGGTCTGAATTTGACTGTCTTCACAACAGCTACGTAACTTCACATGCTCAATGGCTATATGAGATCCACATACCAGAATTGGCAATGATGTGGCCTGTGGCATCTCTGGAACAATATGGAAAGAAAAATTAGTTTCTTTCTTTTTAAAAAATTTTTTAAAAACTTTCTCGTTATTTATTTTTGGCTGCACTGGGTCTTCATTGCTGCACGCGGGCTTTCTCTAGTTGCGGTGAACGGGGGCTACTCTTCGTTGCAGTGCGCGTGCTTCTCATTGCGGTGGCTTCTCTTGTTGTGGAGCACAGGCTCTAGGTGTGCAGGCTTCAGTAGTTGTGGCATGCAGGCTCAGTAGTTGTGGCTCGCAGGTTCTAGAGCACAGGCTCAGCAGTTGTGGCTCATGGGCTTAGTTGCTCCGTGGCATGTGGGATCTTCCTGAACCAGGGCTCGAACCTGTGTCCCCTGTATTGGCAGGCGGATTCTTAACCACTGCACCACCAGGGAAGTCCTGAGAAATTAGTTTCTTTTTTTTTTTTTTTTTTAATTTTACTTATTTATTTATGGCTGTGTTGGGTCTTCGCCTCTGTGCGAGGGCTTTCTCTAATTGTGGCGAGCGGGGGCCACTCCTATCGCGGTGAGTGGGCCCCTCACCATCACGGCATCTCCTGTTGCGCAGCACAGACTCCAGATGCGCAGGCTCAGCAACTGTGGCTCACGGGCCCAGTTGCTCCACGGCATGCGGGATCCTCCCAGACCAGGGCTCGAATCTGTGTCCCCTGCATTGGCAGGCAGACTCTCAACCACTGCGCCACCAAGGAAGCCTGAGAAATCAGTTTCTTGATGGGCTATTCCTCTAAGACAGAATTTTCCAAAGTATATCCTATGGAATGTTAGCTTTTGGTTTGATCAAGAGTCAAGGGGAACTACAACACCAATAATATAGAGGACAAATTGTAACTTGCAATAAAAGCATGACAGCATAGCAAATGGAATACAGAAGTGCAAAAAGGAAATGCTCAGTTGCCACTTACGAAATTTTAACACTATCTTTTTTTTTCCTCTAGAAATTTGACAGAGCACTACTGAGCCTGATAAGAAGCTATAGCTTTATTGTTCCATTAAAGTTATATTTGAGGACAGAGCTGGATATGGTATGATTTCAAAAGGTTGTAGAAACACGGTCCTCATCAACATTGGGAGGCTAATTTTTCCAACAACATTGTTCCTATTTCCATTTTGTTAACATAAAAAGTCGTGCCTTATATATGTAGGCTGAAATTCTTTGGGAAAAAAGGAGTGTAAATAAATTTGTAAGTGTGATATTGTATGTTTGTTTAAGCAGATATTAAAGTAATATTACATATTTATACTGTTACCAATTAACACTTTAATTTGCTCGTTTGCAATGTCTGAGATACTATTCACTGAAATTAAAGGCTGACAAAGAGCAGAACTAATACACAGTAGGTCCAGCCACTGACAAATCTAAGTTAATACAGATCAATTCAATCAATACATGGGAACCTGAAATTAAATTAAATTGCATTAGCAAATGCCTACTTGGATTGGTTTATACAAATGGGTGGGTTTATTTGGAATTCATCAATATCCTGTTTCTCATGCAAACCATCAGCTTATTTTCAGTGTCTGTCCTTAGACCACTTAAGAGATGGAAGTGGCCAGGCGGATCATTAAGAACACTTGGAGTGCATGCATGGCCAAGCAATTAGAAAAAACCGTCTCCTCACTTCAGAAGGGAAACACTTCAAGTGTTCATCATGCTTCATGAGCCATTGCACCTACAGTGGTGGAAGATGCTGGTATCGGGGTTATAATTTCAGGCTCATGCTTGATTGGCCCTAATCCAATAAGCCTACTCAGTCATTCAGTGTGCTTGACCCTAGACAGATGACTTCACAGTGCATTGGGAAAGTGTAAACGTAGTTGTGCTTCCAAAAGTAAATAATGTTGAACGGAAGCTTTTCTTGAAGTTTCATTTTATACCACTTCCCTCTTAAGCATTAACAATATCTCTCTTACCCTTGTGCTTAAAACCTCCTGCTTCTGGTATGGATAAGACACTTCCTAGCAAGACTGCTAGCTTTTGCCTAGTTACTGAGAAAATCAGTGTCGTAGTAGAAAAGGCATGGGATTTGTCATTGTAAGATGTGAGCATACAAAGATTTCTTTTTTTTTCTTTTTTTAAAATTGAAATATAGTTAATTTACAATGTTGCGTTAGTTTCTGATGTACAACAAAGTGATTCGGTTACACAGACATATACACGTATATTCTTTTTCATTTTCTCTACTATTATAGTTTATTACAAGATATTGAATATAGTTCCCTGTGCTATATAGCAGGATCTTGCTGCTGATCTAGTTTATATACAGTAGTTAGGAACGTGCAAACTTTTCAACTTGGGCAAGTCACTTAACTTGAACTTCAGATTTCTTGTGGGAAATATTAGGCTAGTAGTAACATCTTTCCAGGTTTTATGGGTCAGATTAAGTCACGCACTTGAAATTTCTTTGTGAACTGGGAAGCAAGTGGTGAATTTTTGTTATTGTCAAAGAACTTTAACTTGCTTATCACTCACTGGCATTTACATATTGCATGTTTCACAATAAAATAAGTTGCTGAAAATCAACTAATATAATACTAAAATTATATTTAAGTTTAATCCTCAAGATCTCAAGTACCTGAAATACATTACTGAATTACATGCTATAGAAGCAAGAAAAAGCATGAGCATATTGCTGAGGTGTGAGGTGCAGGGCTAGAATTCCTTCTACATCTCAAAATTAAAATAGTTGCAGAATACAGGAAGGCCAAATGGGAGGAGTTTTCTGGCTGTGAGCACATTTTTGGAAAAGGCACAAAGTGCTCAGTGTTTACAATTTTATAAAAGTATAATTATTTAAAACTTTGCCATAGCTGAAAAACTGCCATATTTATAGGCTACTCCTCTGGCATTAAACCTATTTCCTCTTTCCTCCCCCAGCAAAAGAAGATATTTAGTGGTTTTTAAGAGGTTCCCCTGGTTGAAATCTTCTGTATAATACTTGCTTAATGAGCTGATTAACAACTGTTACTGAGAATAAATGAATCAAATCACAGTGGTAATCTCCATATTGCAAATCACTGTGTTGTATTAGGTTATGATGGAGCCATACATTTTACAGTGATGGCTTTTTTGTATAATGAAAGTATCTGAACAGATTGTATCCCAGGTCTCATTTAAGGAACTCCAATAATGTTTTGGATACAGTAAAGTCTTTTGGAATTCTCTAAACAGTAAGCAACAAAAAGACTCTATTAGTAGAACATTATTCCATTAAGCACAAAAAGCATTTTGATTTTAAATCATTATTCAGAGTGCTTTTGAAACCAATTTTAGTCTTTATATACTTATCGTTAGTACAAACACGTAGAAATCTTGCCATCTGATTAGGCATCTGCTTTAACATGGTTTGCAGTGCAATGGCAAATAAAACATAAATGGCTACTGCAAAGGGATTTTAGTTTTGACAATTTGCTGCATTGCCAGATAGTTTTCATTTCAGCATATTTAATAAAATCATTTTTTGCATTTAAGATAGCTCTCAAAAATCTCTTAATATTGAGTTTTTAATTCCATTAGAGAAGGCTTTAATAATGAATAGTAATCTCAATCAAGCTGTTATAAACATAACAGAGAGATAACTATGACCGTTACCTAAGCAACAAATAATGTATTGCCATGTACTAATATGAAATTAGTTATACCTAATTGATTTTTGTGTAGATGGTTTTCTAAATATTTAGTTAAAAACAGAATTATGCATTAGCCTTACATAAGTTACATTTCCCTTTTGCATTTAAGCATTTAAGCAAGTAATTCAAAATGACTTATCACTCTCACATTGGGGGGAAAATGGCTGATTGAATTAAAATATCTTTTCTTAATTAATATACCCAAACTAGGTTTGCAGGTTAAATAGAGTTATATAAAGGAAATTTATCAAATTGAGAATATTTTATTTTATTTATTTTATTTATTTTATTTTTTTTATTTTTTTATTTTTTTTCACACACACACACTGTATTTTATTTTTACAAGAGATAAATAGACTGACACCAAGCATTGTACATGGATGACCACAACAAAAGCAACAATGATTGCAATTACCAAACACGAAACACACTCATACTATGTCATAATATTGACATTCAGTCCAGTAATCCTCCACTGTAACAGCTCCTTTACTTTGCAGTGAAAATTGATTTGTATATTCTTTGCCTCTGAGTCCTTGTGGGATTTTTTTTTTTTTTTTTTAATTCAGACAGAAAGTCACAAAAATTATACTCATCCTCATCAGTTCACTCAGTCCCATGTAATTAATTGTTTTTTTTTCATCTTGATGTTTTGTTAGCACTTTTATGAGTTCATCAGTTTTTCATCAGAGTTCTGAAAATGCTTATTCATTCAGTTCAGCAGTACAGTCAGTTACCAGAAACCTGTACTTGTCAGAGTCTTTTCCATGAATTTCTTGAAGATGAAACCCTTTTATAGGCACATATTTGCAAAATCATCAGAGTACACCCAGAACTGTCTGTAAATGACAAAAGACTTAAAAATGACCACGGTAAAAGATTTGATGAAAGTTCATAATAATGCAGTTGACAAGAAAATTAGTTATTTCTGAGATATACATTTTAAAGTAATAACTAGGATTATTACTTACAACATTATACCAGAACATATAAGATTTTTAGAAATTTCATGTAATGTCTGAAACATTTATATTAACATATTTCCATACATATTTCCATACAAATACAAATATAAGATTTTTAGAAATTTCATGTAATGTCTGAAACATTTATATTAACATATTTTCATACAAATAACCCAATGAAAGTTTAGTATTAGTTGTTTTGTTTGTTTTTTTATACTGCAGGTTCTTATTAGGCATCAATTTTATACACATCAGTGTATACATGTCAATCCCAATTGCCCAATTCAGCACACCACCATCCCCACCTCACCGCAGTTTTCCCCCCTTGGTGTCCATATGTCCATTCTCTACATCTGTGTCTCAACTTCTGCCCTGCAAACTGGCTCATCTGTACCATTTTTCTAGGTTCCACATACATGCATTAATATATGATATTTGTTTTTCTCTTTCTGACTTACTTCACTCTGTATGACAGTCTCTAGATCCATCCACGTCTCAACAAATGACTCAATTTCATTCCTTTTTATGGCTGAGTAATATTCCATTGTATATATGTACCACATCTTCTTTATCCATTCGTCTGTTGATGGGCATTTAGGTTGCTTCCATGACCTGGCTATTGTAAATAGTGCTGCAATGAACATTCGGGTGCATGTGTCTTTTTGAATTACGGTTTTCTCTGGGTATATGCCCAGTAGTGGGATTGCTGGGTCATATGGTAATTCTATTTTTAGTTTTTTAAGGAACCTCCATATTGTTCTCCATAGTGGCTGTATCAATTTACATTCCCACCAACAGTGCAAGAGGGTTCCCTTTTCTCCACACCCTCTCCAGCATTTGTTGTTTGTAGATTTTCTGATGATGCCCATTCTAACAGGAGTGAGGTGATACCTCATTGTAGTTTTGATTTGCATTTCTCTAATAATTAGTGATTTGATTTGCATTTCTCTAATAATTAGTGATGTTGAGCATCTTTTCAAATTTATCAAATTGAGAATAATATTTTAAACAAATTCGGCATTTATAATTTATTCTAATACATACAAAAGATTATTTAATAAAAATTGCAAAGAAGGCTGAATCCCAGCTTGGATTTCCTGGGGAAGATCCACGTATAAAACAAATTTTCCAGTCGAAGGCCAGTTTATTTCAGCTGGCTAGAAGTCCCACGTATACAGATCTTTAAACAACTGTACTTTTCAATTTTATACAGACGTTGCTTCTAAGAAGATCTCAATCCTGTATTATTATTCAATTTAATGTATTTTGAATATATGCTACATTTTCTCCAACTTTACCCCAACACAAACCACTTATCAATCAAATTAACATACTCGCTGCCTTCTAAACACACTATGGAAATTCCCCTTCAGAGTGTAGAAGGTGAGCATAGACTCTGGGGCCACATTACCTAGATTCAAATGCCAGCTCCATCATTTAGCAGCTGTGTGACCTGAGGCAAGTTACGTAACTTCTCTATGCCTCATTTCTTCATTTATAAAGAATTAGTGGGGCTTCCTTGGTGGCGCAGTGGTTGAGAATCTGCCTGCCAATGCAGGGGACATGGGTTCAAGCCCTGGTCTGGGAGGATCCCACATGCCGCGGAACAACTGGGCCCGTGAGCCACAACTACTGAGCCTGCGCGTCTGGAGCCTGTGCTCCGCAACAAGAGAGGCCGTGACAGTGAGAGACCCGCGCACCGCGATGAGGAGTGGCCTCCGCTTGCCGCAACTAGAGGAAGCCCTCACACAGAAACGAAGACCCAACACAGCCAAAAATAAAAAATATAAAAATAAATAAATAAAAGATTACTATTAAAAAAAAAAAAAAAGAATTAGTATCTATTTCAATAAACTGTATGTAGATGGAGTGAGCCAGTACAGATTTAGTGCTTGGACACACCCAATCTTGAGTAAGCATAAGCTATAACAAAAGGAATGAGAAGTTAATATATGGCTTATTACATTATTTCTAATTCCTACAAGACATCTATAATCTAGGAAGTATTTCATTTTACAGATATAGAAACTGAGTTTCACTGAAGAAAAATTTTATGAGTATAATTGATATGGTTAGGAGAACATAAAATAGAAGCATGGAAAATGCTCAACCAAAACCAAAGAAAGCAGAAGAAGACAGAAAAAAAAAAAGAAAGAACAAATGAAGAGAAAAGTTACAAGCATGATAGATATTAATCCAACTATCCTGCCATCACTTTAAATGTGAATGGTTTAAATACACTAACTAAAAGAGAGAGATTATTAGAGAGTGGATAACAAAACAAGATCCAACTGTATGTTGTTAACAAGAAACCAGAAACAAGTTTCTCAGACATGCCTTTACTTTGGGTCACTGTGACGATTTTGAGAAGTACTAGTCAGACATTTTGTAGAGTGCCTCTCACTTTGGATTCATCTGATGTTTTTCTCATGATTAGACCAGGCTAATCATGGGCTTTAGGGAGGAGGACCAAAGAAGTAAAGTGATATTTTCATCACAGGTGTTGCTGTATGCTGATTGGTAATTCTCATGATTATGAGATTATGATTCAGTTAGTCTCAAAGGAAGGCCTGGGAATCTGCGTTTTGGCAAGTGGTTCAGGTAATTCTCATGGTGAGGAAAGGTTTAGGAAACACTGTAGTAAAAACAAGCTTTAGTGAGAGAACCTTTCTTGCTAGAACATGATAGGCTTGCTTGCTTTCTCGGGGGTCACCAGGTAGGGGTGGGCTTCTCACATCCCCAAGCCTCTCTGCACTCACCTTGCTGCTCTCTCTGCTGCCACGATCGCTGGCCACAGCATTCTCATGTGTTAGCAGGCACATAATTATCCTGAAATCAACCACACTGCTACACCGTTCTAACCTCCTGGCACGTCCACAGTTAACTCACGTCTGACCCTAGTGCTGTTTCATTTTCTTCGAATACAGTCAAATACTGCCTTTTCTCAACATTACTAGATTTTTTTTTCCTAGAGCCTCCATGGGGCCTATGGGCTTATGGTTTGAAATTTTGCCCTGGCCTGTCCTAGCCTCTCTCATCTGGCTTTCGTTAATGGGGTTATACAGTCTGGGGCCCAATATTTATCATATGTAACTTGAAATAAATACATTTGCATCAATGTCAGTATTCTTTTTTTCACTGTAGATCTATATTATTTCAGTTCTACCACGTGGCCTTTTTATAGGCTGCCTAGAGGACTTAACCAACATCTTATTCCTTTGTTTCTAGAGGAAAATTTTCTCAAAGTTCCAACAGATTTACAAGTTAACTTTGCAACACAGCCCCGATAGAAACTAGGAACTCTCTGCGTTTACTAATCCAAAATTATACGGGGAGAAAGCAGGAGGCAAGTAACACGGCCCCACAATCGATAACGCGTAAAAGAGGCTGAACCCGAGCCTCTGGAGTCCGCGACACAAGCGCTGTGGCTGGAGAGAGTCTCTCGAGGACACAGGGAGGCCGTCTGGAGATGCTGGCATAGCTGTCATTAACTGAGAGACAGCAGAGCTGATAGGAGGTGCCGGCACCCAGCAGTCAGCTACAGGGTGGCTTGGTTTCCACAGTAAACCTCACGCCGATCGTGCAGCAAGCATGAGGAACCACGAGGGGCTGGGAGTGGCAATAGCCCTTAACCAAAGGCCGATAACGCCTGCATCCGTGCCATGTGAGGGGTGTCGGGTCACTCAGCAATAATCTTTTCAGAAACCATTCCTCATGTAGGAAGAAATAACATCAGCCATTTCTGGCTTCTCAGCCTAAGAGATGACTTTATGCGCTGTGATTTCAACAAGAAAAAAAAAAAAAAGGAAAATTTAGGATCCACTGCCCCCTTCGTAGCTATGCAAGTTATAAATTACAGTGTTACAAAGTGGAGCCGTTTTTGTTCCCAGTGGGTCTGGTTCTTTGTGTGTATATTTATCCAATTGTCTGAGTCACTTAAGTTTGTAACTACAGGGTCTTGCTCTGGGTTTTAGAAATGAATAGCTCTAAAAAGTCAAAGCAACAATCAATTCTTTAAAACCCAGATTTGCCCTGCTTGGAGTCATATAAGGATAGCTCCATGATTATCAAAAACAGCCCTGACCTAGAGACAAGAGATCTCGGTAACTCCCAATGGCAAAATGAATTGTGATTTTGCTCTTTGCTTTCTGTGGGTCTCAGTCAGCAAACACCTGCCCCAGGTGACACTGATCTCCTAGCCCTTGTTCAAAAGTGAGATGGCTGCGGTCTCTTTTGGATGATAAGTAGATAAAGACTATGAATTCTCCTTGAGAATAAATAAAAATAGCTCATCTGAACTTTTATTCATTTCCCTCCCAATAAGAGGAAGTTAATGTGAAGGAATCATCTTTCCTGCTCAGGCATTATAATGGTTTACAAACCCCCCCAAACCTGCTTTTTATCGACTTTTAATAATTTTTACACCACTGAAAGAATCATAGATCTTATCTTTCTCTTAGTATCTGCCTCAGTCTATTCTAAGAATCATTACTGCAAATTTCTAAGAGGAGACCATACAAGCTTTGCCACTGGCACTCAGCTTGATATTTACAATAAACCCCCCCCCCAGCCCAGCACCATCCAAATTCCTGAACATGTTTCATCTTTTCATTTGTGAATTTCAAGCTACTGACATAAATTCAGTCTAATTTTACAGACTGCATCTACAGCATGCTTGCAAATCTGGACTGTAATGAAACAAGAATATTAAAAAACAGTATGATTTTGATCATCCCTTGGCCTCGCAGTATAGCCGGCTAGTTGGGTTACCTGCTTGTTTGTGGCCGCACATGTTCACCAAGCATCCGCTTTGTGCCAGGAATTTACCAGAGTCTTGAAATTGTCTGAGAAAGAACAGACACGTTCCCTCTTCTCACACAGGTCATGCACGAGTGATAAGAGAGAAGCAAGTGAGCAATTGTGGTGCCATCTGTTGGATTCTTTGACAAGGTGAGTTCAGGTTGCTCTAGAAGCACAGAGAAAGGGCACCACTATGTGCTGGTCAGGGGAGGCCTCCTGAGCCTGATATCCGTGGGAACTAAAACAAGTTCACTGGATCTCAGGTGCCCTAAACTCAGCAGCAAGGATGATCATTCCCTTAGCTGCTGGCTTTTACAAAACACTATTAAAAAACAAATAAGGTGAAGATTACAGGGAGACCTCTTTATCCTATTTTTGCAAGTTCTTATGAATCTATATTTCCCAAAAACAGTTAAAAAAAACAACAACAAATAACATCAAATGTAACACATAAGGAATCTTGAAACTGCCTATTGTCCAGGTCTGACTTTGTGAAGGTGTGACCTCTGTAATCACACAGGGTCCCAGTCAGAAGGGCCCTATAATAAAGAAAGAATTCAGAAAGGGTTGACACTAGGTATCCACAGGCACACATTTATTTCTGCTTACTTTAGTTGTGTCTAGGGTTGGCTCTTTCAACACAGAAATATTTTAAAAATAGACTAGAAGAAACTATATATTATTTCTCATAATGATACCTGTGGCTTGTCTTTGTAATATGCATTTTACTTTCATAAGTATATGAAATGTTACATGATAATTGGGTTGTTAATTAGCCAGTAAGTACTGTATGCTATTGCCTTAGTCATGGCCATAAAACTTCTTATGTATCTTGTGTATTGTGAAATGCTTACTGTAAACTTAGAAGTTTCCTTTTAGAAGTGAAAGTGATTTTGTATGAAGAGGGGATGCGTGGTAAATGTGGAATGATGGCAGGAAAAGACGGAGGTGAGGGAGGAGAAGAGAAAGAGGAGAGATAGGGAGGGGGATGAAGTAGGAGACAAGGTAGTTAGAGACGGCTTCTCAGTGGAGGTGGCATTTGAGCAGAGGCCTCACTGAGATGAGGAAGCAAGTTCTTAGTCCCTGAGAATGGAAGAGCAGGGAGGCTGGTGTGCCTGGAGCCCAGTGGACACGTGGGAGATGGTGGGGAAGGTGGTCAGAGAGGTATCACAAGAGACCTGGTGGACTCAAGTAATTCTAATTATTCTAATTTGAGTGTTGAGACATGAGGCTGTAGATAAGTGCTTTTGAATGATCAGCTCTAGTAAGCTGAAAAATGCCCCGCAAAGATGTCAGGTCCTAATCCCTGGAACCAGTAAATATCACCATCTAAAGAAAAGGGGTCTTGGAAGATGTTATCAAGGATCTTGAGATGGAGGGCTTCTCTTGGATAATCTAAGTGAGTCCTAAATGGCATTACAGGCAGAGGGAGATTTCACACTCACAGACAAGGAGGAGGCAATGTGACCAGGGAGGCAGAGATTGTAGTGATGCAACCACAATCCAAAGGATGCGTGCAGCCACAGAAACTGGGAGAGGCAAGGAATGGGTTCTCTCCGGATGTGACTTCAGCGGGAGCCCAGTCCTGCGGACTCCTCCATTTCAACTCAGCGATACTGATATTGAACTTCTGGCTTCCAGAACTGTAAGAGAACAAACTTCCGTTGTTTTAAGCCACTAAATTGGTGGTAATTTGTTACAGCAGCCCTAGGACACTAATTCGTCAGCCTATGGTTGATATTTAAGGACACGTGCTAGACGAGATGAAAAGGAAGGAATGTAGATAAACTAGAGGTCAGAAGGTGAGATCTGGGCCCTCCAACACTTAGAAATAGGAGAGAAAGAACTGAGATGAATGGGCACATGACTTTGATATGCGTGTGACACCATACGTGTGAATGGGAAAATGGTCAAACAGAACTAAACCACCAAAACAGAGGTGATCATAAAATTCTAATTTTCCTAGGAATTTGCAGAGTTCTTAGGAAATGTGCAGACTTTTCACAAACTATGGAAGATAAAATGTAATCGATCTCATGCACATCCTAAAGGGCAGGTCATTCTAGCTAACATCTGAGTGATGTGTGGTGACTATTTGATTTCTTTTTGTAATGTACGTGTGTGTATGTGTATAAATGCATTTAATACAAAACATTTATATCAAGTTTGAAAAAAAGCATAAGTAAAATGATTCATTATGCTTTGATTCTATTTCAAGAATTAATTAGAGTCTATAGAATATGTTTTAAAATATTGGGTTTCAGTCATAGCTTGAAATGAATTAGCATGATGTTATCAATCTGACAGCCTTGTGCATGGCATCATCTGATTCATAATTGAGCAGACAGTAGTCTCTGACAAATTTAATCTTCACCACAAAAATATAGGTCTTTTTGCTTGAGTCAATGGAGACTTCTTTAAACTTGGATGATGCATCATGTCATTTTCAGTAATTTGGGTTGATATTTTTTTTTGAGCAAAGCAAAATTAAATGATGAAATATGCAGTCCTTATATAAAAGAATGTGCTTAGGAACAAAATACCATGAATAAAAATTAAATGAATAGAAATCTCCTATATAAAATTCCAATTACTTTCACTGAAGTAAAAGGAATGGAGTGATTGGGGTTTGGGGTATGTCCATATGAGCAAAACTGAATTTATTCTTTCGGGTAATCAGTAAATTATGACACATGAAACCCATACAGATTCATGGTACCAAAAAGTCTAAGCAAAACAGAGACACCATGAGAAATGTCCTGCTGGATCTCTGTAACAATTTCAAATTATTATTTTTTCCTTTCCCCTCATTTCCTCCATCCCCACTCCTTCCTTCTTTCTCTTTCTCTAAAAAGATCCTGTTATCACAGACAAATGAAGCAAGTCAATAACATTCACCCAAACAGACAGGATATATTGAGCCAATTCAAAGCTGGGTGAACAGCAGCTGTGGTCTTGCCTGTGAAATTAGTTCAGAGGTGGCTTCTGAGCAGTGAAGCATCAGAACTCTTTCATTTACACTTTCCTATAAGCACTGAAAAATGTGGACTTATGTAAAAACCTATTTGCCATGATTTTAACATCTAAGTCTGTGAGTATATGTGTGCAAGAGAGAGGAAATCACGAGAAAAGGAGAGAGAAGATAATTTTCAGTCTATTCTAAAGATTTTTAAGTCAGGCAGCAATGAAACAGATTGACCTCTTATTACTTCTGAATTGAGGACAGCTTCCTCCCTTTAAAGGTTCAATTACATTGCAGGTTTTTATGATTTTGGAAGATGCCATGGTAACTTAGGCAATGAACCCAAACCAGGCCGTTTGATGTGTTGAACTGTGTAGCATAAACCTCTGCAGTTTTACCAATCTGGCACTGGAAATTACCCAATTAAAATGTTTTTAGCTCAGTTTTCCAAATTCAGTTAGAATACATGGCTTATAAAAAATACTAAATCGAATAAGCAGAAAACAATGAATAAAACAGGTATATGTAAATTCTAGATTAATTCACTTGAAATGTTTTCATTTAAATTTTGAAGAAAAACTGTAGCATTGTATCAGACACTAAATTGTTTATAATTCTGTTGGTACTGTTTGCATTTCAGAAAGGATTTAATAGTCTAAAATTAAGCTCTGCTGTTTGTTGTGGAAAATTATTTCATGACATGAAAAAGTGTTCATGATAAAGTTGCAGTGAAAAAACAGGTTATAAAAACAGTAGAATACTATGTAAACTCAATTTTATTTATATATACTTGTATACAAATATATTCATACATATATACTAAAAAGACAGAAATATAAAAGGGTTACAATAATTATCTCAGAATGTCGGAATTACCAATTTTTTTTTTGTTTCTCTGTTTGTTTTTCTAAATTTTATAATGTGACCATTTTATCTGGCTATAGGAAGTCTAAAATACATACAAATACACCAACTCATTTTAAAAGAAAATAATTTCAAGTTTCAGCTATATCCAAAAAATGGTTATAGGACTTACCATTTTTTAAAAAGCTATAAAATTGAACAACATATATGAAACAATTGTTTTCTCGCAAATTGAGGTTGTGATCTTTGAAAGAATGGAAACACATAAGCTGTGTTCAACATTAACTTCTACTTTCCATCTAGGAGCTCTTTGAAAATCCAGCACTGGCACTTGAAGCTCAAACAGAGAGCAATGGTCTCTTTGGGTGGAGGAAACAGAGACTGGAACTGAGGTAGATGAGGTAGCTTTTGAGGAGCAGGTTCCCAGAGAGAAGGAAGCTGTATAGAGAAGAAACCCTAGAAAACTGCATGGGATCCCTTGACTCTTTGGCCACATACTAAGCTGAGCATGTATGGAATGATGAGATCTAGTACAGAATATCTACGTGGAGGCTATGAACAGAAAAAAAAAAAAAAAAAAAGATATAGCATTTGGACAGAGCTGAGAGATATAAGCCTTCAAGTAGCCAGAGCGAAGGGTGAGTTCTCAAAAAGGCTGTCCCTTATGAGTAGGGCTATGGTAGTCTTAGATACAACATATCAAACCTCAAACCAAAACTCAACAGGATAAAGCATTCCAGAACAAAGGACAACATTCCTTAAAGAAAGACAACATAATACTCAATGTGTAATACAAATAGTATTGAAGATCAAATATGTAATACAAATAATATTGAGCATATAAGTTAAAATTTTTAGACATACATAAGGAAAAAAGAAAAAGATATACACAATGAAAAACCAAATAACAAATCCCAACCAAGAAATAAAAACCACAGCAATTGAAGTGTTAGCATTTCAAAATAAAATGAAATGAAATGGTGATTTATTGTATGGATTTAACAGCAAATTGAACACCAGTGAATAAAGATCAATAAATCTGAAAACAGGTATATCAGTGTGAGTCCAGTAAAGAGAGAGAAATCACAGAGTGATTTAAACAAGGGAAGATATATATAAAGAATTAAGCTATGATAGACGATCATAAGATGTAGAATAATTCTAAAGGGTAACCTGGGACTAATAAATGGTAGACAAAGAAGGACAAACTTGGAAGAGTCCCCTCCTGAGGACTGAGGTTCAGAACTTGTTGGAGAAGGTATGGTTGCAGCCAACTGGATGGTAGAGGAATTTGCTGAATTTTGCAGGCCAAAGCTGGTCAATAGTCACCAAGCGATCAGGAAATAACTGTGGTATAAGTAAGCCACAGATGGTGAGCAAGTGTTCAGAGCAAGGCAGGTCTGCACTGGGAGGGCTGTGAAAGACACATCTTTAGGGAATAAGTGAGCTGCAGCCTGTGAGCTGGTGCACAGAAAGAGTTAGGATGTTGCTGAAGGTGGGTGCCTGTGAATGTGTAGTGTCTGCAGCAAGAGGTCCACAGAAGACAAACCTCCAGGGTGATGGGGTAAAGGGGCAAGTACACAGGAGACAGGTTGATGCTGCGTTTGGAAATCTTAGAGCATGTTGGGAGGGCTATGAGAAAGTGATCACCAGGCTGGCCCAGGGTTGCAAGGTCACTAAGAGATTGCACATTTGGGGCATATGGCTAGGGCAGAGCAGCACCAAATGTCCACATATCTGCACCCCTGACCATCTATGCAGCCGTCAGACCAACAAGAGAAGTCCTCTTCCTTTTCAGTGTCCCTCAGTGCTATCTACTGAGAAGTTAATATCATCCTCAGTGTAAAGGAGATATGATACAGGAATCCCATCCATTATTATAAAGAAGGTATTGAAAGGTAAATTTGGAGCTGGGAAGCAATAAATGAATAACTGTCACAACAGGGCAACAGAGATGATACAAACTGAAATGCAGAGAGAAAAAAAAGATTTTAAACAATGAACATAGGCTCAGTGGCCTGTAGAATAATATTAAGTGGTCTAACTTGTGTGAAACTGAAATTTCAGAAAGAACAATTGGAATGGAAAAATATGGAAAGAAATAATGACCAAACTTTACCAAATTAAAGGAAAATCAGAAAACTCTATGATCCAGGAAACTCAATGAACCCTAAACAGTAACTATACAAAGAAAATCACACTAAGTCACATCAAAATAAAAATTTTGAAACCAAAGATAAGAGAAAAATTTAAAAGCTGTCAGAGTAAAAGACAATCTGCATATAGGAAAACAACAATAAGAATAATGGTTCTCTGCTCACAAAAAACTAACCCAAAATAGATTATAGATTAAATATAAGACCTAAAATCATGAAACTCCTAGAAGAAAACAGAGGAATAAATTTCCCTAAACTGGGTCTTGGTAATGATTTTTTGGATGTACATCTAAAGCACAAGCAACAAAATCAAAAAAATAAAAAGTGGGACCACATCAAACTCAAAAACTGCACAGAAAAAGAAACCATCAGCAAAGTGAAAAGACAATATATGGATTGGGAAAAGAATATCTGTAAACAATATATGTGATAAGGGCTTAATATTCAAAATGTATAAAGAACTCATACAACTCAATAGCAAAAACAAAATAATCCAATTTAAAAAATGGGCAAACAATCTGAACAGACATTTTTCCAAAGCAGATATATGAAAAGTTAACAGATACATCATCACTGATCACTAGGGAAATGCAAATTAAAACCACAATGAAATATCACCTCACGCCTATTATGTTGGCCATAATCCAAAAGACAAGAGATAACAAATGCTGGATGTGGAGAAAAAGGAATCCTGTGCAATGTTGGTGGGATCTTGAATTGGTGCAGCCACTATGGAAAACAGTATAGAGGATACTCAAAATTTTAAAATAGAACTACCATATGATCCAGCAATTACACTTCTGGGAATATACTCAAAAACACTAACTTGAAAAGATATCTCTATCCCCATGTTCATAGCAGCATTACTTACAATAGCCAAGACACGGAAGCAAGCTAAGTGTCCATCAATAGATGAATGGATAAAAAAGTTGTGGGATATATATCTATACACACACACACATCATATATATATATATATAGAAATTTAGCCATAAAAAATGAGGAAATCCTACCATTTGCAACAACGTGGATTGACATTGATGGGATTTTGCTACGTGAAATAAGTCAGATAGAGAAAGGCAAATACGGCATGATCTCACATGTTAAATCTAAAACAAAAGCAAAATTAAAAACTCATTGGAAAAGATATCGGACTTGTGGCTAACAGAGTCAAAGTTGGGGGGGGGGAGAATTGGAGGAAGGTGATCCAAAGGTATGAACTTTCAGTTGTAAGATAAATAAGCACTAGGGATGTCATGTACAGCATGATGACTAGTTAACACTGCTGTGTGGTATATAGAAAAGTTAAGAGTAAATCTGAAAATTTCTCATCAAAAGGAGAAATATTTTTTCTTCCTTTTCTTTCCATTGTATTTATATGAGAAGCTGGATGTTAGTTGAGCTTACTGTGGCAATCATTTCACAATGTATGTAAATCAAACCATCATGCTAAATGCCTTAAACTTATACAGTGACATATGTCAATTATTTTTCAATAACACTTGAGAAAAAAATGGTAATGGTTCATTTCACATCAGAAGCAATGGAGGCCAGAAGACAATGTTTAAAGAGCAGGAAAAAATAAATACCATCAATGAGAATTCCATATGCAGCAAAAATATTTTTTAAAAATTGAAAATGAAATAAGGATTCTTTCAGACAGAAAAAAGTTGTGAATTAATAACAAATAGACCTGCACTATGAGACATACTGAAGAAAAGTTTTCAGACCAAAAGGATATGATGTTAATGGAAGCCCAGAATACAGAAATAAATTAAAACACCAGAAAATGGTAAATATCATGATAAATATAATATAACCTTTAATTACTTTTACTGTTTGTCATAACTTTGAAAGACTGTCTCAATAGAAACAATAACATATATTATAGGGTTTATAATATATGTAGAAGTAAAATATTAATATATGTGATAATGAGAGCACACCAGAGGGCAGTGATGTTCAATAAAATTACAGTTATAAGGTTCTTACATAGGGATGAAGGAAATATCTTATATAATACATGAAAAAATATATGATTTGAAAATAAAGCATGTAAGTTAAAGATGCATGTTGTAATTTCTAGAGGAGTTATTAAAATGATTTAAAAAAACAAAGAAAAAGGTATAGATAAAAAGCCAAAGGAAGAGGTTAAATTCAATAATAAAAATATATGAATTATGCCAAAGAAGGTAAGAAAGGAGCAACAAAAAGCAAAGAACAGATGGAATAAGTGAAAAACAAATAGTAATATGGAGGACTTAAACATGAATATGTCAATAATTACATTAAATGTAAATGTAATAAACACACCAACATAAAGGTACAGATAGTGAGACTGGATAAAAAATGCAAAACCCAAATGCATGCTGTTTATAAGAGAAATATTTTAATGTGAAGATGGGTTAAAGTAAATGGATAGAAAAGGAACACCAATCACAAAAATTTTGGAGTAATATAGGAAATGCTTATATTAATAACAGATGAATTATACACCAATTAATATCATAGACAAATAGAAATATTTCATAGATAGCAGAGATAATAGAGTAGAGAAATATTCTATAAACATTGACAATAAGGAGGAATATTTGATAATGATAAAAGGGTCAATTCATCATGAAGGCATAACAATCTTAAAATGTGTATGCATTTAACAACACAGCTTTAAAACACATGAAGAAAAGACTTAATTAAGAAAGGTGGGGAGATTGGTTCAAGATGGCAGAGTAGAAGGACATGCTCTCACTCCCTCTTGCGAGAACACCAGAATCACAATTAACTGCTGAACGTTCATCGACAGGAAGACACTGGAACTCACAGAAAAGAAACCCCACATCCAAAGACAAAGGAGAAACCACAATGAGATGGTAGGAGGGGCACAATCACAATAAAATCAAATCCCATAACTGCTGGGTGGATGACTCACAAACTGGAGAACACTCATACTGCAGAGGTCCACCCACTGAAGTGAAGGTTCTGAGCCCCATGTCAGGTTTCCCAATCTGGGGGTCTGGCAATGGGAGAAGAATTCCTAGAGAATCAGACTTTGAAGCCTAGTGGGATTTGATTGCAGGATTTCGACAGGACTGGGGGAAACAGAGACTCCACTCTTGGAGGGCACAAACAAAGTAGTGTGTGCATCGGGACCCAGGGGAAGGAGCAGCAACCCCATAGGAGACTGAACCAGACCTAGTGCTAGTGTTGGAGGGTCTCCTGCAGAGGAGGCGGTGGCTGTGGCTCACCGTGGGGACAAGGACACTGGCAGCAGAACTTCTAGGAAGTACTCTTTGGCGTAAGCCTTCCCAGAGTCCACTATTAGCTCCACCAAACAGCCCATGTAGGCTCCAGTGTTGGGTTGCCTCAGGCCAAACAACCAACAGGGAGGGAACCCAGCCCCACCCATCAGCAGACAAGCGGGTTAAAGTTTTACTGCCCACTGCCCACCAAAGCAACAGCCAGCTCTATCCACCACCAGTCCCTCTCATCAGGAAACTTGCACAAGCCTCTTAGATACCCTCATCCACCAGAGAGCAGACAGCAGAAGCAAGAAGAACAACAATCCTGCAGCCTGTGGAACAAAAACCACATTCACAGAAAGATAGACAAGATGAAAAGGCAGAGGGCTATGTACCAGATGAAGGAACAAGATAAAACCCCAGAAAAACAACTAAATGAAGGGGAGATGGCAACCTTCCAGAAAAAGAATTCAGAATAATGATAGTGAAGATGATCCAGGACTTCGGAAAAAGAATAGAGGCAAAGATCGAGAAGATGAAAGAAATGTTTAACAAAGATCTAGAAGAATTAAAGAACAAACAAACAGAGATAAGCAACACAATAACTGAAATGAAAAGTACACTAGAAGGAATCACTAGCAGAATAACTGAGGCAGAAGAACGGATAAGTGACCTGGAAGACAGAATGGTGGAATTCACTGCTGCAGAATAAAATAAAGAAAAAAGAATGAAAAGAAATGAAGACAGCCTAAGAGACCTCTGGGACAACATTAAACACAACAACATTCACATTACAGGGGTCCTAGAAGGAGAAGAGAGAGGGAAAGGACCCGAGAAAATATTTGAAGAGATTATAGTCAAAAACTTCCCTAACATGGGAAAGGAAATAGCCACCCAAGTCCAGAAAGCGCAGAGAGTCCCATTCAGGATAAACCCAAGGAGAAACATGCCGAGACACATAGTAATCAAAGTGGCAAAAATTAAAGACAAAGAAAAATTATTGAAAGCAGCAAGGGAATAACGACAAATAATATACAAGGGAACTCCCATAAGGTTAACAGCTGATTTCTCAGCAGAAACTCTACAACTGGAAGGGAGTGGCATGATATACTTAAAGTGATGAAAAGGAAGAACCTACAACCAAGATTACTCTACCCAGCAAGGATCTCATTCAGATTAGATGGAGAAATCAAAAGCTTTACAGACAAGCAAAAGCTAAGAGAATTCAGCACTTCCAAACCAGCTCTACAACAAATGCTAAAGGAACTTCTCTAAGTGGGAAACACAGAGAAGAAAAAGACCTACAAAAACAAACCCAAAACAATTAAGAAAATGGTCATAGGAACATACATATCGATAATTACCTCAAACATGAATGAATTAAATGCTCCAACCAAAAGACACAGGCTTGCTGAATGGATACAAAAACAAGACCCATGTATATGCTGTCTACAAGAGACCCACTTCAGACCTAGGGACACATTCAGACAGAAAGTGAGGGGATGGAAAAAGATATTCCATGCAAATGGAAATCAAAAGAAAGCTGGAGTAACAATACTCATAGTAGATAAAATAGACTTTAAAATAAAGAATGTTACAAGAGACAAGGAAGGACACTACATAATGATCAAGGGATCAATCCAAGAAGAAGATAGAACAGTTATAAATATATATGCACCAAACACAGGAGCGCCTCAATACATAAGGCAACTGCTAACAGCTATAAAAGAGGAAATCGACAGTAACACAATAATAGTGGGGGACTTTAACACCTCACTTACACCAATGGACAGATCATCCAAACAGAAAAATAATAAGGAAACACAAGCTTTAAATGACTTAATAAACCAGATAGATTTAATATATATATATAGGACATTCCATGCAAAAACAGCAGATTACACTTTCTTCTCAAGTGCACACGGAACATTCTCCAGGATAGATCATATCTTGGGTCACAAATCAAGCCTCAGTAAATTTAAGAAAATTGAAATCATATCAAGCATCTTTTCTGACCACAACGCTATGTGATTAGAAATCAATTATGGGGGAAAAAAAGTAAAAAGCACAAACACATGGAGGCTAAACAATACGTTACTAAATAGCCAAGAGATCACTGAAGAAATCAAAAAATACCTAGAGACAGATGACAATGAAAACACGATGATCCAAAACCTATGGGATGCAGTAAAAGCAGTTCTAAGGGGGAAGTTTATAGCAATACAATCCTACATTAAGAAACAAGAAACATGTCAAATAAACAATCTAACCTTACACAGAAAGGAACTAGAGAAAGAAGAACAAACAAAACCCAAAGTTAGCAGAAGGAAACAAATCATAAAGATCAGAGCAGAAATAAATGAAATAGAAACAAAGAAAACAATAGCAAACATCAATAAAACTGAAAGCTGGTTCTTTGAGAAGATAAACAAAATTGATAAACCATTAGCCAGACTCATCAAGAAAAAGAGGGAGAGGACTCAAATCAATAAAATTAGATATGAAAAAGGAGAAGTTACAACAGACAACGCAGAAATACAAAGCATCCTAAGAGACGACTACAAGCAACTCTATGCCAATAAAATGGAAAATCTGGAAGAAATGGACAAATTCTTAGAAAGGTATAACCTTCCAAGACTGAACCAGGAAGAAATAGAAAATATGAACAGAACAATCACAAGTAATGAAATTGAAACTGTGATTTAAAATCTTCCAACAAACAAAAGTCCAGGACCAGATGGCTTCACAGGTGAATTCTATCAAACATTTAGAGAAGAGCTAACAGCCATCCTTCTCAAACTCTTCCAAAACACTGTGGAGAAAGGAACACTCCCAAACTCATTCTATGAGGCCACCATCACCCTGATACCAAAACCAGACAAAGATACTACAAAAAAAGAAAATTACAGACCAGTATCACTGATGTATAGATGCAAAAATCCTCAACAATACTAGGAAACAGAATCTAACAACACATTAAAAAGATCATACACCATGATCAAGTGGAATTTATCCCAGGGATGCAAGGATTCTTCAATATATGCAAATCAATCAATGTGATATACCATATTAAGAAATTGAAGAATAAAAACCATATGATCATCTCAATAGATGCAGAAAAAGCTTTTGGCAAAATTCAACACCCATTTATGATAAAAACTCTCCAGAAAGTGGGCATAGAGGGAAACTTCCTCAACATAATAAAGGCCATATATGACAAACCCACAGCCAACATCATTCTCAATGGTGAAAAACGGAAAGCATTTCCTCTAAGATCAGGAACAAAACAAGCATGTCCACTCTCACCACTATTATTCAACATAGTTTTGGAAGTTCTAGCCATGGCAATCAGAGAAGAAAGAGAAATAAAAGGAATATAAATTGGAAAAGAAGAAGTAATACTGTCAGTGTTTGGAGATAACATGATACTATACACAGAGAATCCTAAAGATGCCACCAGAAAACTACTAGAGCTAATCAATGAATTTGGTAAAGTTGCAGGATACAAAATTAATGCACAGAAATCTCTTGCATTCCTATACACTAATGATGAAAACTCTGAAAGAGAAATTAAGGAAACACTCCCATTTACCTTGCAACCAAAAGAATAAAATACCTAGGAATAAACCTACCTAGGGAGACAAAAGACCTGTATGCAGAAAACTATAAGACACTGTTTAAATTAAAGGTGATACCAACAGATGGAGAGATATACCATGTTCTTGGATTGCAAGAATCAATATTGTGAAAATGACTATACTACCCAAAGCAATCTACAGATTCCATTCAATCCCTATCAAATTACCAATGGCATTTTTTACAGAAGTAGAACAAAAAATCTTAAAATTTGTGGAGACACAATAGACCCCAAATAGCCAAAGGAGTCTTGAGGGAAAAAAGTGGAGCTGGAGGAATCAGACTCCCTGGCTTCAGACTATACTACAAAGCTACAGTAATCAAGACAGTATGGTACTGGCAGAAAAACAGAAGTATAGATCAATGGAAAAGGATAGAAAGCCCAGAGATAAACCTACCCACCTATGGTCAACTAATCTATTACAAAAGAGATAAGGATATACAATGGAGAAAAGGCAGTCAATAAGTGGGGCTGGGAAAACGGGGCAGCTACATGTAAAAGAATGAAATTAGAACACTCCCTAACACCATACACAAAAATAAACTCAAAATGGATTAGAGACCTAAATGTAAGACCAGACACTCTAAAACTCTTAGAGGAAAACATAAGAAGAACACTCTTTGACATAAATCACAGCAAGATCTTTTTTGATCCACCTCCTGGAGTAATGGAAATAAAAACAAAAATAAACAAATGGGACCTAACGAAACTTCAAAGCTTTTGCACAGCAAAGGAAACCATAAACAAGATGAAAAGACAACCCTCAGAATGGGAGAAATTATTTGCAAACGAATCAACGGACAAAGGATTAATCTCCAAAATATATAAACAGCTCATGCAGCTCAATATTAAAATAAGACAACCCAATCAAAAAATGGGCAGAAGGCCTAAATAGACATTTCTGCAAAGAGGACATACAGATGGCCAAGAAGCACATGAAAAGCTGCTCAACATCACTAATTATTAGAGAAATGCAAATCAAAACTACAATGAGGTATCACCTCACACCAGTTAGAATGACCATCATCAGAAAATCTACAAACAACAAATGCTGGACATGGTCTGGTGAAAAGGGAACCCTCTTGCACTGTTGGTGGGAATGTAAATTGATACAGCCACTATGGAGAACAGTATGGAGGTTCCTTAAAATACTAAAAATAGAACTACCATATGACCCAGCAATCCCACTACTGAGCATATACCCAGAGAAAACCATAATTCAAAAAGACACATGCACCCCAATGTTCATTGCAGCACTATTTACAATAGCCAGGTCATGGAAGCAAACTAAATGTTCATCGACAGATGAATGGATAAAGAAGATGTGGTACACATATACAATGCAATATTACTCAGCCATAAAAAGGAACGAAATTGGGTCATTTGTAGAGACGTGAATGAATCTAGAGACTGTCATGCAGAGTGAAGTAAGTCAGAAAGAGAAAAACAAATATCCCATATTAACGCATATTTGTGAAACCTAGAAAAATGGTACAGATGAACCACTTTGCAGGGGAGAAATTGAGACACAGATGTAGAGAACAAACGTATGGACACCAAGGGCGGGTGGCGGCACAGTGGCGGGTGGTGGTGGTGTGATGAATTGGTAGATTGGGATTGACATATATATACTGATGTGTATAAAATGGATGACAGAAGAACCTGCTGTATAAAAAAATAAATAAAATTAAATTCAAAAAATAAAAAAAAAAAGAAATGTGGAAACAGGGAATTGTCTGGCAGTCCAGTGGTTAAGACTCTGCACTTCCACTGTCGGGGGTGTGGGTTCAATCCCCAGTTGGAGAACTAAGATCCTGTGAGCCGCGTGGTGCAGCCAAAAAAATAAAATGAATAATTGAGAAAATATTTTTTAGAAAGGTGGGAATAGACAAATCTATAATTATAGCTAAAGAGTTTAATACTCCTCTCTCGGTTACTGATAGAACAAAAAGACTAAATTTTGAAACAATATAAAAGACCTGAATAGCATTATAAACTAATTAACATAATTGACATATTTAGGATAATACATGAAACAATTGCAGAATGCACATTTTTTCCAAGTACAAATTCACTAAGTTAAATTAAATCATAATCCATAAAATGTCTCAATAAATTTCAAAGGATTGCAGTGTTACTAAGTGTGTTTTCTAATCAGGTCATAATTAAATTAGAAATTAATAACAAAAAATCTAGAAAAATCACCAATATCTGGAAATTAAGGAACACAATTTTTAAATAACTCATGACATTAAGGATAAATCACAACTGAATTCAGAAAATTTACACTGAATTATAATGAAAACATAGTGTATTAAAATTTGTGGGACACAGCTGAAGCAATGATTAGACAGGTCTTGATAGCTTTAAAGGCTTATATCCCTAAAGAGTAAAAGTTTAAAGTAAATGATCTAAGTTATAAACTTCATAAATTAGAAAAAAAAGAACAAATTAAAATTAAAGTAAGCAGAGGAAGGATAGGATTCAGATAAGAGCAAAAATCAGTAAAACAGAAAATGGACAAACAGTAGAGAAAATCAACAAATACAAAAGTTGGTTCTTGGAAGAGATTTAAAAAAAGAATAATAAGCCCATAGCAAGACTGATCAAGAGAGAAAGAGGAGAGAGAAAAAGGAGAGGATATGGAGAGAGAGAGACAACCATAAATTACAATATCAGGCATAAAAGGTATATCTCTGCAGATTGTACAGATATTAAGAGGATATTAAGGAGAATATGAGCAACTTTATACCAATAAATTTTACAACTTATTAAAATTGACAAATACCTCGAGAATCACAAATTTCCAAAACTGACACAAGAAGAAAGAGAATAGTTGAAAATTTTACATATTTGTTAAAATGTTGAATACATAATTAATAACCTTCTCACATAGAATATTCTATGTGGGCCAAACACTTAAGGAAAAAATAATTACAATCTTATACAAACTCTTTCATAAGGGAATAGAAAATAGAAAATGAAGAGTGAGATAAGTATTAACCCTAATAATAAAAACAAACATATTATAAGACAAGAGAAGACCAAAATCCATCGTAAACATGGATACAAAAGTCCTGAAAAAAATGTGAGCACATCAAATCCAGTTATACGAAAAGGACAACATATCATTATCTATTTATATTTCTCCCAGGAAAGCAAAGCTAGTTTAACTTTCAAAAATCAATTCATATCCTTCACCACATTAACAGAATAAAAAAGAAAAGTCATCACACCATCTCAGATGACAAAGAAGCATTTTGATAATGTTTAACACACATTCATAATAAAAAACAAATCAAAACAAACAAACAAAAAACACCTCTTAGCACACTGGAAAAGAAGGGAACTTCCTCAATCTGATTTAAAAATCTATGAAAAACTTACAGCTGACATCATACATATTTCAAACATTGAATGCTTTCCCTGAGACTGGAAAGAATGCAGGGATGTACATTATCGCCAATTCTATCCAACATTGAACTGGTGGTTCTAAACAGTGCAATGAAGCAGAAAATAAATAAATAAATAAATAAATAAAATCTATATTGGAAAGAAAGAAGCAGAACTCTCTGTTCACACACCATCTGATTGTGTGAGGAGAAAATCCTAAGAAATGTGCAAAACAATCACTTGGAGTAAGGAGTGAATTTAATAATGCTACAGGATACAAAGCCTAAACACGAATTCTAATGATTTTCTATAGAACAGTTAAGCAATTAGAAAATGAAATAAAGAATACCATTTAAAATAGAATGAAAAATATAAAAGAAATAGAAATATGTTTAATGTGAAGTGTGCAACACCTCTACAATAAAATTTACCAAAATAATGCTGAGAGATGTAAATATGTGAAAAGCTATTTCATGTTCCCGGATAGGAAAATTCAATGTTAATAAGTTTCTTTGCAATTTGATTTATAGATTCAACACAATCCCAGCCATAATTTCACAAGATTTTTTTGGCTAAAATTGAAAATTTGATTCTAAAACTAGTATGGAAATGCAATCAAGAATAGCCAAAGCTATGCTGAAGAAGAATAACAAGGTTGTACAATTTACACTACCTAATTTCAAAACTTGCTATAAAGTAACAGTATACAGACAGTGTGAGTTTGATGAGTGGATAGAAAAATCAATTATTGGATCAGAATAGGGTCTAAAGTAGTCATAGAGGAATATTTAATTTTGAACTAAGGGGCAAATGTAATTTAATAGAAAAAAGCTTTTCAACAAATGGTGCTGGACAAACTAGATACTGATGTTCAAAAAAAAAAAAGAATTTCAATTACTACCTCATTCCATATACAAAATGTCATTCTAGATGAAGTTCGAGAATGTAAAAACTTCTAAAGGGAGACATCAGAGCATTTGTTTGCAAGGTAGGGTTAGGCAATAACTTCTGAGAGAACAGGGAAAACAATTTATAAAAGAAAAAAATGGTAAGTTAGACTTCTCCACAAATAAAAGCTGATTATCACAAGGCACTGTTAAGGATAATAAACACGATCTCAACAAAATATTTGACTGTGACTAAATTTGCAAAGAATATATCTTTAAAAAGACATATACCACAAAATATAAAAACTTTAATAGCTCAATATTAAAGAAACAAAAACATCATTAGAATGGGCAAAAGATTTAAACAGGTATTTCAAGGAGAAAGATATACAAATGGCTGGTAAACACATAAAAATGTGATCAAAATTATTAGCTTTCAGAGAAATACAAATTAAAACCATAACCAGATACCACTACAAACACATCTGAATGACTAAAATTACCTTTTTTTTTTTTTGGCTGTAGCACGCAGCATGCAGGATCTTAGTTCCCCAACCAGGGATTGAACCCATGCCCCCTGTAGTTGAAGCACGGAATGTTAACCACTGGACCGCCTGGGAAGTCCCAAGAATGACTAAAATTAAAAGACTACATGTTGGCGAGGATGTAGAATTGAAACACTGCTACACTGATGGTAAGAGGTACAGTGGTATGATTATTTTGGAAAACATTTTGATAGTTTCTTATGAAGAGAAAAATACATGTACACTATGATCCAGCAATTCTACTCCTAGACATTTTCTCAAAAGAAATGAAAATAAATGTCTATAAAAAATTCTTGTCCAACAATGTTCATAGATGCTTTCTTCTTAATAGCCCCAAACCCCAAAGTCTATCAACAGAAGAATGGATAAAAATTTGTGGTATATTCACAGAATAGAACGTTTATTATTAATAAAAAGGAACAAACTACTGACGTATACAATAACATGGACGAGTCTCAAAAATATTATGCTCAGCAAAAGAAGCCAGACACAAAAGTGTACATACGGTGTGATTCCATTTACGTTAATCCAAACCAGCAAAATGAACATAGTGAAAAAAGTCAGAAATGTGGTTGCTTCTGAGAGGGAAGGATTGATTGGGAAGGAGCATGAGTTAATTTTAGGAGGCGCTGAATGTTTTCTGTATTGTTTACCCAGGTGTTTGCATGTAGGAAAACAAACTGAATTATACTCACAGTTGTGCCCTTCACTGTGTAAATATGTATGTTACCTTTTAAAAAGAACTGTAAAAAAATTGAATACTCATTAGTAGATTTCTATTTCGTTGTATTATGGGTTAGCAATTTTGAAACTACTTTTTGTATTTTCTAGACTTGAACAAATGAGTGCATATATTAAAAATAATTAGAGACAGTTTTCTCATCGTAGGAGTACAGATTTTTAAATATGAAAGTATACAACACATCCAGTGGTGTCAAATTGGAACTGGAGATATCAGTATGAACACACGATTTTAAAGAGATGAATATAGGTAGGTGTGTGTGCATGTGCCTGTATGTGTATAAATTGCCTAAATTGCGTGCATTTCCTAAATCTTTCTAATGAGAGGACCTGGAAGCAATGAGTTGCCCATGGCAATGAGCATACCTAATGCTGAGATATTGGTTTCCAAATACTATCCTCTTCTGAAAAGGACCAGGGTTCCTTTAATGAAAGGTGACCCCTAAGGATGGAGCAGGGAAAGTACATGAAGCTTCTGGAACTTCTTTTGTGCCACAAAGTTATGAAGGAGCTCAAAGAATTGACAATCTGGCACAAATTAAGAATCTAAATATAGCAATGGGTTACAATCCACTGGATAAAAAAATTCACAAGTCCATTCTGATACAAATAATAAATGAACAAAGAAACAAGCTAACAGATAGGGCAAAGGAAACCTCTTCCCTATAGCAGATTGCCAATTTATAAATATCAAAGGAATGATAGATTTAGAGAATCATCAATTCATGCTAAAACTATTAAGTGAAGATTTTATGAGGAAGGGGATATTTATATAGTCTGAAGGTGTCCCCACAAATTATTTATTATTTACCGAAAGAAAATAGTACCTTTACAGGGTGGAAGTCTGTCAATTACCACTTCAACTAAGCAATCTACGTTACCGTCACCAATACTGGGACAAACTGACATCATATGTCTCCTCATGTTATTCACTAAGAAAGGCACAACACTTCAGTGGTGTTCCTGACAAAAAACACATTATTATAATCTAATAATGAGGAAATATCAGACAAACTCAAATTGAGATACTCTGTACAATATCTGAATGATAGTCTTCAAAATATTAAAGTCATGACAGAGGCTGAGGAACCGTCCATACTGAGGAGGTTTTAGACACACAACTAAATAGAATACATGTTCCTCAATAAGATCCTGGACTGAGAAGTGTGTAAATATAATGCATAATGTGTAAACATGGGTGTATGTATGTTTATATACATACACATGTGCATATAGAGAATATATATATATGTGTGTGTATATATATACACATGAGAGATAATGTTAGAATGACTGACAAATTTAGGTATTCATATGCACTGAAGGTTATAAAATACACTGTATCAGTATTAAATCAGTATTAAATTAAATTTCCTGATTTTGATAATTATACTTTTGTTATAATTTTTTAATTGAAGTATAGCTGATTTACAATGTTGTGTTAATTACTGCTGTACAGCAAAGTGATTCAGTCATACATATATACATATATATATATATATATATATATATATATATATATATATATATATACACTCTTTTTTTTAATATTCTTTTCCATTACGGTTTAGCACAGGATATTGAACATAGCTCTCTCTGCCATACATACACTTTTTTTTTAAAGAATTTTAAGTCATTACAACAGTCGCCTCTTTTTTCTTTAATTAATTAATTAATTTATTTTATTTTTGGCTGTGTTGGGTCTTCGTTTCTGTGCGAGGGCTTTCTCTAGTTGCGGCGAGCGGGGGCCACTCTTCATCGCGGTGCGCGGGCCTCTCACTATCGCGGCCTCTCTTGTTGCGGAGCACAGGCTCCAGACGCGCAGGCTCAGTAGTTGTGGCTCACGGGCTTAGTTGCTCCGTGGCATGTGGAATCCTCCCAGACCAGGGCTCGAACCCGTGTCCCCTGAATTAGCAGGCAGATTCTCAACCACTGCGCCACCAGGGAAGCCCTACACTTTTGTTATATAAGAGAATGTCCTCTTCCTTAGGAAGTCAATATTAAAGGATTGAGGGTGAGAGTAAAAAAATTCCCAAATTCCAATTTTCAATGGAGAGAGGGAGGGAGAAGGGGAGAGAAAAATGGGGCAGATCATACAGGATTGTTAAATTTGGGTAAAGGTTATATGGCAGTTCCATGTATCATTCTTGCAACTTTCTTATAAGTTTGAAATTATAGAAAATTTAAACTTTAAAGAAAAAAATGGGAAAAATCCTTGAACAGAGATTTCATGAAGGATTCATATGAATACGCAGGTTCGTTTCCTGGAGGACTGCTGGGGTGTTTGGCGGGGGTTGTGGCAGTGCAGACAGGCAGCGGCCCCCCGGGCAGCTCTGTGATGGACTTCAGGGCTGTGCAGGGCTCTGGACCACCTGGCTTGTGCTCAGCATTTCCCAGAGAAACTATACAAGGTTGTGGCTGCGTGTCCTGATATCTGTGCATTTTTTGGAGAAATGTTAGCAGGGATGGCAATTACTGGAAATTGTATCAACCTCTTGTTTTTTTTGGAGCAGAAATTTTTACTCAGTTAAAACCAATTACATCAAGAAAGTAAAAAAAAAATGCTATACAACTTAAACTAATTGGAAGGAAAATGCATCATTCTTAAAATGTTTAACCATGTTAAAAGAGATATACGGTGTTCTAGAACCATCTTTAGAAGAGGCCAGATTTTATAAAGAGTCAGCAGGGATAACAAGGTCACCAGTGAAGAGCTAAACGCTTCCAACTGTGTTCTTCACAGGAAACAGATTTTAGAGGAGAAAAGAATTGAAAGAAGAAACCTAAATGAGAGAACTGGATGAACGAATTGATTTCTCACATTACAAGAAGGATAAAGTCCCTAGAACAAAACTGAATATTCATCAAACTGCCAGTGGTTTTTTCAGATAGAGCATCTGGTAGCTTGTCCTAAGGGCTGGCCTTTGTCTGAGAGGAGAACTTTAGCTCTTCCCCACTCAGATTCCTTCACTTCTTCCTCCAACTCAAGGTCCTTCATTGCTGGTGGAATCATGGAAACATGTCTTGAGATGAGGACTTCTCTTTCTTCCTACTCCTACAGAAAACGGGGATGGATCACCTCTGGAGTACTTTCTGCCGAGGGATCGCTGTGGCTTACTACAGTATTCAGTGATGATAAAAATTCTCTCTACTCCAAAGTGTTCCTGACTCTCCCCTCCCCCATATACTGGCTTTCCCCCCAAACCCAAATAAACGCAAATAACAGTGAGCAACCTACAGGGCTGATCCAGTTTGAAACAATCTGCTACTGAAGCCAGAAAACTTGAGACATTTGTCTTCTTTTTAAAATAATTTTAAATTTCTCATGTTTTTAGCTTAGGGAAATGCCATTTCTTGAAAGATTATACTTTTGCCCGAACGAAAGCTTTACAGAACTATAACGCTTGAGATAGTGTTTTATAGATAAAATGTATATAAATATTTTTTAAAGGAAATAATGATATCATGTGGAAGAGTGAGTAGGGTCTTACATGATTTTTTTTTTTTTTTTTGGCTGTGTTCTGTCTTCGTTGCTGCGCTCAGGCTTTCTCTAGTTGCGGCGAGCAGGGGCTACTCTTCATTGCAGTGCGCGGGCTTCTCATTGTCGTGGTTTCTCTTGTTGCAGATCATGGGCTCTAGACATGTGGGCTTCAGTAGTTGCGCCTCACGGGCTTCAGTAGTTGTGGTGCACCGGCTTAGCTGCTCCGCGTCATGTGGCATCTTCCCGGACCAGGGCTCGAACCTGTGTCCCCTACGTTGGCAGGCGGATTCTTAACCACTGTGCCACCAGGGAAGTCCTCTTATGTGATTTTTATAGGAGTTTTTCAAGCCAACATGCAAATGCTACTCTGGCCAAGCCCAGCGTTTGGATGTGAATGAAGAGGAAGTGACTACAGCATGTGACTGGTATGAGTACGTGGTGTTTGGTATCCGCAGGAGGAGTTCCTCTTGCTGTTTGTGATTGCTGCCTGGAACTAGGGCTCCTGCTTGTTTGCTGTGCCGATTCCACATATATGCTCCATTTGTGATTCATTTACAAACACTTGTCAACTGAGATTTGAATCCTGTGGTGCTGGATCTGAGGAATAAAACAGGACAAACTAGCAGAGCTGAGTCACTCATGTGAAGAAGGAGTCTATTAACTTGTTTATTCCTAAGACTGAAGACAGTAGTCTTTCAAATTACGTCTCTACAGTAGGCATTTCTGTGTGTGTGTGTGTGTGTATATCATAGTATAATTTAGTTTTACTTCATAAATCATTTTACTTATCTTTGTTTCCCCCAAAGTTTTTCATAAATTCAAATGGACTATCAACCCATATGTAAACTTTGGGGGGAGGAGAACATGAATTATATAAGGTGCTCATTTAATTCATTCATTCATTTAAATGGGTTAAATTAAGATATTTAAAGTGCAAGAAAATCTAGCACTTAATTCATGGAAAGTATTTTATTATTATTAAAAGGGGGGGGGAACGATTTAAATAACTTAGAGCCTCTTCAAGAAAAAGAAATGCTCCATGAATACAGTTGTTTTATTTCTCGGGATTTTTAAATTTTCCCCCTGGTTCTGAGTTGGGGGGAGGGAAGGGTAACAACTGTGAATAAGAAAGAGCTTAGAAAAAATATTGAAGCATGTGAAGAAAAAGAATCCTTGCAGGAGGAAAGCAGCAGATGGTGGGGAATACAATGGATAAGATAATTTCCTGATCAAGCCTTCAGGTGGCGCTATAATCCCTTCAGAACTCAGTTCCTGTCCAGCTGGTAGTGGCTCTGAGCTGGAGGAGAGTGTGAGAATAAGAAAGGAATAGGTGTGGTTAAAGGACAGGAAAGGTAGGAAGCATTCATTTGGCAGGAGGTATTAAACAAATTGTCTGAAACTTGGGGGAGTGTCTGTAAACCAAAAGAGGAAATGTGTACCTCCCAGGAGAGAGAAGGGTTCTATAAACTGTATTGCTAAAATCATGTTTTTCTGATTAAAGCAAAATAGGTTGAGTTTTTTGGAAAGACGATTCCGATGTTGTTTTTCTGATGTTTCACGTGTTTGATCTGGTGGCTAGAACTCTGTGAGCAAAATAATGTACAATTGAATTTTTAAGCTGACACATCTAAGTAACACTGGCTAGCACACCTCTCTCTGGCCAGAATTGTATGCAAGCCAATATTAAAACAAATTAGTATATAACTGCATGAACAGATCCTTATTTCTCTATTGTTTTGGTGCCCATTTTCCTGTCCTGAAAGAAGGAATGGATCAGCCATTTTTAAAATCCATTTCAAGAGAGATTATAACAATTACCTATCCAGTTGGTCTGTGTCATTAAGTATAAATGAGTCTGTGATGAGAAAAGTCAAACCTCGGTTTTATTTGTCTTAATTTTAGTTTTTATTTTTAGATACCTAATTTGCTTTCACATTTGATACTTAAACAAAAAAGCAAAGTCAACTGCTGATCTCTTTGTTTTCCCTGCAGAGAGAGTAATTGGACACTCTTTAGCAGTGTTGCAACTGTTTGCACAGATACCACAAAGCAATGAAGGCTGCTAGATTAAAAAGAAATCTTTTAATATATTTGTGATTAACTGGCAACTACAATAAGAAATTGCAGGGGAACAGAAATAAACAGAAAAGGTTAACAAGGTAGGACACAGGATGATTATCTGCACTGGAGGAAGAAAGGCAAAACAACACTCAAGCTCTCCATCTGACACCAACCTGTTTGATAAATAAGTAATAGGGCAAAAGAACTTCCACCCTCAGATTTATATGTTTTGTACTCTTCTAGCCCTGACCTTTGTGCATAGCCACAAATCTGATGCTAAAGAGCAAGTCTATGAATTATGGAAAACGAGAGATGATTTGGAGGATTTGTGTTAGAAGGATGTAGCTCTGCTCTCTTTATCTCTATTGAGGACACAGAGTCCTTCGGTAGTGTCTTCTTTTCCTTAGAGCTTTGAGGAGGTATATTTTAATTTTCTTGAGAACTTTGTTTACTCACTTATTCTCCAAAAGTTTGCCCAAAAGACTGACCAAAAGAAAGTCATTCTGCCTAAAGGATAGCAGAGACAATTGTTAGAATAAAAACTATTGTCACTGATATCTATCATGGTTAATATCATAAGCTAACATTTAGGTTTGTATCTTTGAGAGACTGTGCTGGATAAATGACAGTCTAAAACAACAATATGTTGGCCTGTTTCCAAAGGTATATTTCAGGAAAGTTAGCACCTGGAGGACAATATTCTTGACCAGGTGTTTCATATCAGCAATTGACCGTAACTCTAGAATCTGGGTGACAGCCACAAAGTGATTCCTGGTAGCTGATTTCAATCACCTTAAGAAAGAAGAAAGAAAGATGTAGCCAAACCTGCTAAAGGGGGAATAAAAAACAAGAAAATTATTAAGACTAAAAAAACAGACATTAATCCTGTGAAATATAAGCCTCAAACAATCCCACAAACCACCTGAAAGAGATTAATTACTCCTACTTTTGAGGACGTTAGGTACATGAAGAAAGTGAGTCTTCTTAAGCTTAACCCTCTGTTTCCTTAATTGTAATAATATTGCCCCCCTTTTTTAGCATTTAATGGGTCAAATGCTAAATTTTATACACACAATATTTTTAAAACTTTAATGAATTTTTTTTTCCAGGGGGAAATATGGCCATATGCCATTTTTATTTATTTTTATTTTTTTTAACATCTTTATTGGAGTATAATTGCTTTACAATGGTGTGTTAGTTTCTGCTTTATAACAAAGTGAATCAGCTATACACATACATATATCCCCATATCTCCTCCCTCTTGCATCTCCCTCCCACCCTCCCTATCCCACCCCTCTAGATGGTCACAAAGCACCGAGCTGATCTCCCTGTGCTATGTGGCTGCTTCCCACTAGCTAGCTATTTTACATTTGGTAGTGTATATATGTCCTTGCCACTCTCGCACTTCATCCCAGCTTACCCTTCCCCCTCCCTGTGTCCTCAAGTCCATTCTCTATGTCTGCGTCTTTATTCCTGTCCTGACCCTAGGTTCTTCAGAACCGTTTTTTTTTTTTTTTTTTTTTTTAAGATTCCATATATATGTGTTAGCATAGGGTATTTGTTTTCCTCTTTCTGACTTACTTCACTCTGTATGACAGACTCTAGGTCCATCCACCTCACTACAAATAACTCAATTTCGTTTCTTTTTATGGCTGAGTAATATTCCATTGTATATATGTGCCACATCTTCTTTATCCATTCATCTGTCGATGGACACTTAGGTTGCTTTCATGTCCTGGCTATTGTAAATAGAGCTGCAGTGAACATTGTGGTACATGACTCTTTTTGAATTATGGTTTTCTCAGGGTATATGCCCAATAGTGGGATTGCTGGGTTGTATGGTAGGTCTATTTTTAGTTTTTTAAGGAACCTCTGTACTGGTCTCCATAGTGGCTGTATCAATTTACATTCCCACCAACAGTGCAAGAGGGTTCCCTTTTCTCCACACCCTCTCCAGCATTTATTGTTTGTAGGTTTTTTGATGATGGCCATTCTGACTGGTGTGAGGTGACACCTCATTGTAGTTTTGATTTGCATTTCTCTAATGATTAGTGATGTTGAGCATCCTTTCATGTGTTTGTTGACTATCTGTATATCTTCTTTGGAGAAATGTCTATTTAGGTCTTCTGCCCATTTTTGGATTGGGTTGTTTGTTTTTTTTGATATTGAGGTGAATGAGCTGCTTGTAAATTTTGGAGATTAATCCTTTGTCAGTTGCTTCATTTGCAAATATTTTCTACCATTCTGAGGATTGTCTTTTTATCTTGCTTATGTTTTCCTTTGCTGTGCAAAAGCTTTTAAGTTTCACTAGGTCTTATTTGTTTATTTTTGTTTTTATTTCCATTTCTGTAGGAGGTAGGTCAAAAAGGATCTTGCTGTGATTTATGTCATAAACTTTAATGAATTTATTCACCTTTATTGAGATATAATTGACAAATAAAATTATAAGATATTTAAAGTGTACAACATGATGATTTGATATATGTACACATTGTAAAAGGATTCCCCCCCATCAAGTTAACTAACATATCCATAATCTCACATATTTACAGAGTTCATCTTTTTTTTTTTGTTTCCACATATAAGTGATAAGTGATACTATGCAGTATTTATCTTTCTCTGCCTGGTTTATTTCACTTACCAAAACGCCCTCCAGCTTCATCCATGTTGTCACAAATGACAGGACTTCTTTTTTATTTTAAGGCTGAATAATACATACATACATATTTTCTTAAGCATTCATCTGTGGGTGGACACTTAGGTTGTTTCCATACCTTGACTGTTGTGAATAATGCTGCATTGAATATGGGAGTACAGATACCTTTTTGAGATGATGATTTTGTTTTCCTTTCCTTTGGATATAAACCCAGAAGTGAGATTGCTGAGTCAAATCGTAGTTTTATCTTTAATTTCTTGAGGAGACTCCATACTGTTTCCCATAATAGTTATACCAGTTTACAAGTTTGCATTCCCACCAACAGTGCACAAGGATTTCCTTTCCTCCACATCCTTGCCAGTAACTGTCGTCTCTTGTCTTTTTGATAATAGACATCCTAACAGGTGTGAGGTGATACCTCATTGTGGTGTACACAGGATCTTATACAATCTTTCTGGTAAAGCTGTGAGGGACTTACAGATAAGGAAACTGCACCACAAAGAATTGAAGTTACTTCCTCAAAGTCAATTAGATAGAATTAGTGTTCACACCCAGGCCAAAACCAGAGCTAGTAATCAATGTGCTCCCGTCACCTTCATGCCTTGTTTTCCAAGATAGCTTAACCTCACAGGATGGGTCCCACACCTGCTTTTCCAGTATGTAGTCAGCCATGGTTCCATTAAGGAGGACCAGCTTTTTAGCATCCCAGGACTGTTTTACTTTCCAGAATAATCCTATCAGTTGTCATCTTTTGTCACTGCAAGGTGATTGCTGTTTCTTCTTTTTCTTTGGTTTCTTTCCCTGAGACTTTTGTTATCAGCATATTTACACAAGACTAGCTGGTTTTCAAATCCTCTCTACATCAGGCTTTTATTATGTCTGTGACGCCTCATTGCCTCAGGCCCTCAGTGGGTTAAAAACACCTCCTTGCCTGAAAAGATACATGGATTTACACTCATTAATCCCATGGCACTTTCAATGACCTGCCCATTTCTATGGACTTTGAAACATGGCTCCATTAGATTTGTGCAGGGGCCAAGCTTTGATTATGTACCTTGAAAAAGTCAAAATCTATAATTAGACCAAAATAAAACCTGGGGGCTTCTAAGTCTCTATGGATAAAACCACAAATCTATTCACCTGTTCCACTTAGTTTTGATTCAGCCAGTAATATTTATAGAGCGGTCATTATGCTCACAAAACTGTCTACCAGGAGCCTGAATGATGATACCTAATCAAGATGGGTTTCAAATACTCTAAGACCTATGAGAACAATCAGGGGATTTTAAAACATTAAGAATCATTTATTAGAACAACAAAAAATAACGTTTGGGGGATCTTGAGAATTTTTTTTCTGTATATTAACATCAAGGTCTTATAGCACAGCCAAAATAATCAATGTAAATTATATTATACTGAACTTTCTTTTTGCTTATATAATTATGAATCACTTGGCAACACATAAATCAGAAATACTCCCATTTGTGCACAGGTTGTGAAACTGCAGGACAGACAGACTCAGCAAGGGTCCCTAGGCTTTAGTTCCAAAGTTGCAACCAGGTGGTCTTTTGGTCTACCTGGGTTTCAGTGTTTCTACTTTAGTCCTGAATGAAGTTCTTTTTTTTCTTTTTAACACAGGGTCTTATAAACAAAAGATTGAGAGCTAAGGTAATAATACAAGAAAAATATTTTGGAGTTTTCCACTCACATCTATGACTATGTTATGTATATTAAGGTATGACTCATTTAGTCCCTGGCATGACTCCACCAAAGGATTGGTAAATGCATTCCATCACGATGTCCAGAAACAAGTTCTCTGTTCTGTTTCTGGTATTCCTCATCCTCTCCTTGGATGATATGACCAAATTGGTCATTGCCTTTCTTATGGTAATGATTCCAAAATGAACAACATAACATTAATGAGCTTTAACTACTAAATGGGGTTAATAATTATCATTCAGACTGTTGTTATGTTATGTTATATTATGTTATGACCAAACTGATGCTCAGAGGAGTGAAAAGACTTGCTCACAGACACAAAGATGCTGCACACCTGTATTAGGTTTTAAGCTCAGTCTATATGTCTCTGAAGCTCATAGTGTTCCCTCCACTAAATCAAATGCTTCAGGGTAGGCCTGTGATTTTTAAAAACATTGTTTTAAACATATGTATCCATTGCTGCATTTGAGCTTTTTAAAAAATAGTACTAAACAGTATGGAAACTTAAACAACTTGATTTATTTCCCTCAATATTTTGTTTCTAAGAATCTCCCAGGTTGTTAGCCTAGAGCTATCACTCCTGTTTAATATTCCACTGAATGCATATTCCACAATTTCATATTCTTATATTCTTGCTGATGTTTTCCCCCTGTTACTGCTGTGAAGAACAATGCTTCTAGAACATTCTTATAAATATCTACTTGAGTCATGTGTGCAAGTGTTATTTTACGTTACATACCTAAGAATGAAATTACTGGATCAAAGAGTATACATCTGTGTAAGTTTAAAAGGATAATACCAAATTGCTTTCCAAAATGGCTACAACAATTTACACTCATATGTGGATGGGCACTCCAAATGCTCCACATCCTTACCAACACAGTATTTTTAAGACCTCTTAATTTTCTTTTTCTATGGTAAAAGATGATTTCTTCTTCTGTGAAAAGCCTGTTCATATGATTGGCCTATTTTTCTATTGGGTTGTCTTTTTCATAGTGTTTTAAAAGGAATTCTTTATGTATTAGGGCACAAATCCTTGAATATTTGTCCTGAAGAATATCTTCTCCTGGTCTGTGGCTTGTCTCACATGCTTGTTCTTACAGGTGTGTTGTGTGACGTTGCCCTATGTTCACTGCAACTTCTCCATCTTATCTCCTATTTTCCTCTTTGTTTTTATACCTCAAGGCCATAATTTCATTAGCTACCTGGCCTGCAGAGACCAGTCTCAGTCTCCCTTCTGTTCTAGTATTCTACCACTGCCTTTATATCAACTCATGTGATAGCCTTCTCTCTGGTCACATCCTTCTTTGGCCCTCTCTGTCCCATGAGCTACAGAAAGCAACATGGCAGTCCAGTCACCTTCTCTGACATATATATCTCTATATCTGTATATAGATATTTTTGCTGATGAGCCAAAATAATATGAAACTGTCCTTCTAAAAACGAGGTGGCTGAAGTCAATAAGCAAAAGCTGCGTCAAACTTAAAACTGCTGCCTTCCTCTGCAAAATGTGCTCTTCAGCACTTTTACATCATTTACTCCTTACTGCCTCATTGCATGTGAGTTACATTTGTGCCTGAGCTCGTTTGCCTTTGCTTCCATACATACTTATTCTGCTGCTTGAATGTCCTTTGAGCTAGTTCATTTCAAAATTTGCTCCGAGTGCCTGGAATGTATCCGGGTGACTCACTTCACACACAAGACCTGAGAAAGCACTGCGGGTAGTTAAACACGTAATCGATACTTCTTCCTAGCTATGAAAAGACACAGAAATATTATCAGCATTGGGTTTTCATAGGTTCCAAAAATCCTTTATGCATCATGAATAAAAGAAAACCAATAATTAGGTCAAAAGAAATACTAGCCTTTTATAAGATTGTGGTCAAATGAACAAATCTGCATGCTCTTCTGCCAATCTGCAATTTGCTATTACCCAACAGGAATACAGCTACAAATGAAGTCAGTGTTGACTGCAGGTTCCAGGCCTCCAAGCTGAGGTCTCTGTGATTCTTTTGTCTCCCAGTGGGACCATTCTGACTGCAGGCTCCAGTCTGCAGGTGACCCGCAGCCAAGATGGGCAGCTCTTCCTGTGAATCACTGACAATCTGCCACCCACTCTGGGTTGTACCATTTGAGGTGGCACCTGCATAGGTGAAAGGGCGGGGAGGCTAAGAGAGGAAGGGGTTCCTGCTCTCTGGTCCTGGCGTGAGAAGAGACATGAGAGGGAAAGACTGGTAGCCGGGCTCCTCCACATCTTGAGAAAGGAACAGGCGAGTCTGTCACAGCCCAGGTCTGTCCCACTTCCCTGATATTATTCCTGTTAGAATTTAGACATGTACTTTGGAGGCAACATCAAAATTCTGGCAAAAGGATTAACCCTAAAATTAGGCCCGCTGAGGTGGTGAGGTAACTGGGTCTCAATTACTTGCTCCCCTCCACGGGAGGGGGGAAGGGAAGAGGGAGGGAGAGTGGGAGGGAAGGACGAAGAGGGGCATGGAAGGAAGGAAGGAAAGTAGGAAGGAAGGAAGGCAGGAAGGAAGGAAAGGAAAGGAAAGGAGGGAGGGAGGAAGAGAGGGGACAAAGAAAGAGCAAGTCTCTCATCATGAAAGCATGTGGATGCCTGCAATTGCAATGAATGCTTAATCCCTTTAGTCCGAGGTCCTGACTTATTTACGAATGAAAATGTCACATGCTGGTTGGTTGAATAACTCTTTACTTTGTTGTCCTGTTGTTTATACTTTAATATGACAGAGAAATCAGAAAGACCATTTGGGTAGAGGACGAGAAAGGACTAGGGGCACCGGGCAGCTGAAAGCTGAGCAGAGGAGGGACAGAATGACGCGGGCTGAAGTCATTCAGAATGACTTTGGCTGAAGTCGCCAAGGCCTCGCCTCCTTCCACACATCGGCCACGCGCTCCAACCCAGCACCCCCCGGCAGACCGTCCTCCTCCTCCTTCTCTAGGGCTGCCCCCCCACCACCACCACCTTGGATTACGGATGCACGTAAAGTGCTTAGCACAATGCTTGGCACGTAGAAAGACCCCAGTAAAGTTAGTTAGTAAATGTTAGTAAATTTGTATAGTGCGGAAGCAAAAAATAAAATTAAGATAGTGAATTAAAGAGGACTTAATTGCCGGTTGTCTGAACTGGATACTACCCTGGGATCTGCGATCTCTCTAGGTCACCAGTATATTCTGAGCCTGACAATTTTGTTTTCTCTCCATGTGCCTCCTCCGATTCCTCATGTATAAAGTGAAGTGATTTTATTCTACAGGTCTGGCCCACCTCTGATCCCACTTACTTGTCTCTCCTACACAACACACATTCACTTCCAAATGACAAACTGAGGCTGAAAAACAGTGGTGCAATATGATAGAATTGTCAATATCCTTTCCACGTTAAACCTCTTGGAATATAGACTCGTGCTTGAATGTAAGCTTCACGAGGGCAGGGATTTTTGTTTTTTTTTTGTTCACTAATATAGTTCCACCTAGAATAATTTGTGAAACATAGTAGATGCCCAGAAACTATTTGTGGAATGAAAAATATCAATACCCTATATAAAAAATAATCATCTCACAAAGAAGGAAAATGACTGACAAATAATCATTTTCAAAGACATTTTAGTAATTGAAGAAACCCAGTTAAGATAATGACGTATTATTTGTCACCTGTTAAACTGGCAGATATTAAAGAAACAGCAATATTCACATCACTGGTAAATGATAAAGAAATTATCACTTTTACCCTGTTTCTGGAATTCAGTGTGGCACTACTTATCAAAAAGCTTAAAAATGTACATATGTTTTGACCCAGCGATTCCACACATCCAGAAATGTATTTTAAGGAAGTGATTAAGGTTATGCAAAGATTTAGCTACAAGAATGTTGTTTATACCAGCAAAATTTGGAAATGACCAAAATGTCAATCTATAGGCAATTTGTTAAATACAAGATAATACAGCCCTAATGAAATACTAATTAGACATTAAACATATCGCAAATGAAAATTTATTATCAAAAATACCCATAATAAATGCAGTGAAAAAGTTTATGAGATAGCATGTATAGTATAATTCCACATAAAAACCTATATAGGTCTATAGAAAAGATTCCCTTGGCTTATATCTACAAAATTAACCTTGGTCATATCCGGTTTTCATTTTCTCCTTTTTTCCTATTGTCTCATTTTTTTTCTACAATGGTTGCTTTTATAATGAAATAATAAATCATATTAATTATAAATTTGCCTTTTAGCTTTAATAGATGCAGACTTTCAGAGAGTTTTTTTTTTTTTTTTTTTTTTGTATCTGAACTGTGTTCTTTGCCAACCCAGACTTTCTTATGCTATCATTAGCATGGCTAAATTAATCAGATTTTAAGCTCCTTAAGGGCAGGGTTTACATCTTTTCTTTACTCTTTATAGTATCTTGCACCCCTTCTGGCTGCTTAATAAAAACTTACTGCTCTGAATTGAGTCAAGTGTAATTTCAATTCCTATTCTCATTAAATGTCCTCTATAAATCAGTTTAAACAGTTCTAGTAATCAGAGTATCCCTCAGGGTTTCCTTTTTATGTAAGCCACTTTCTCACACTCTCTGACACTTGGGGATTGAGCCTTGTACACTTGAGCCCTTAGAAGCAGGAAGATATTTATTTTGCGTTGCTCCAGGGTGGCTGAACTAAGTAACAGGAAGGTGGATTCCGCTCATCTAAACAAGAACTTTCTGATAATTGAAGATGGGTGTCAATAGGAAATGGCTGTGTAATGAGTTTATAAACTCCCTTTCCCTAGAGATACCCATGCTAAAGAGAGAAACAGCCCTTGCACGTGGGGTCAACACTGAGCTACAGTTTGGACTAGGTGGCCGTTGACAGTTTTTCCAAATCTAAATGTGCCTTACATCTCATCTGCTATGAAATCAAGGGCCAGGGAGAGGGAAAGGGTACAGATGACTGTTTTGTTTGGCTCAGTGCTGCATCTGGCTTACCTCTGGATTCCAGATGCAGGAACCCTTTCCCAAGCATCTCTCCACCCCATTCCTGGACACTTTTCCATCTTGCTATGCACCAGTGAAGAGCACGTCTCTTCCTTCCTCCAACATCTGAGATGAACATGAGCTACCATTTATGGAATGATTTTTTTAATTATTATTTTTTGGCTGAGCATTATGATAAGCAAGTAAGCACTTGATGTGAATGACTTCAGTTATACTCCCCAAACTATCCAAGGAGGTAGGATTATACAGATAAGGAAACTGAGGCTATTGAAGGTTAAATAATGTACCTAAAGTCACCCCACTTGCAGAAGCAAAAACAGAATTTAAACCCAGTTTGGTCTGACTTTAGAACAACGTACCTAACAGTATCCCACGGGGGCTGATGAAATGCTATCCAGGTTCTCCAGAGCTGCTCTGCAAACCGCCTCTACTCCTGCTCTCTGCCCCATCCAGCCCCTTCCTCTCCTCCTCTCCCCCCAGCCCAGCACTGACTCTCCTCGCCATGGCCGGCACTCTTCTTGCTCCAGTCTTCAGGGGACTCCAAGAGCTGGACTCTGTCCACTGTGTCTCTTCTCATTCCCGGCCACTGGAGCAGTCCACAGTTTGGACAATCCGTAGTCATCCAAATCACAGCATCTTTCTGAGAGGCACTGGAAGCTGGGGCTCATGCGCACTGACGCTGCACCATTGTCCCTTCTCCCAGAGCAGCTTCTCTATTGCAGAAGTTTCAACAAACTTCTAGATAAAGCTAACCTTCAGCGGCACATTCTTCCACAAACCCTCCCTAGAGGACTGTGACGTCATCCCAGCAGTCCTTTGCCATGAAGACACTTTGGGGATTCACTTCCTTTTGAAGAGACAGGCAGCTGTGGGTAGAGCTCCCTTTGGGTCCACGTAGTTCTCCCAGCTACACACATTTTGGCCATTCCTTACTTCCTCTCACCTTCACAGCTGCACCTTGCATTGCTGTCTGGAAATTCACACAGTGCTATGTGTTCATCTGATCACATTTTTTCCCAGTGGGATTGCCCAGCTCTATTCTGCTGTGACCTTCTGCCCCTTTTTTACTCTGTATGCAGTCTCAGAATCCAGGGCCACAGCCCAAAAAGATATGCTTGGTTTATCTACCACAGCCAGAGGAGCCTGAGGGATACTTATTTCATAGCTAATGTTGGATGGCTAAACTTCTTTAAAAATATTGATAGATACTGGTGTCTTATTACTGGGTACTCTAAAGGAAACTGCATAACTTCCCTCCAGGTTTCTTTTGATAGTGATATCATGAAATTAATGCAACAAATTTCCTTTAATACTGCTTATACCCATGCTGTAAACTATAAAGAAAAATGTCCAAAGAACACCTTTAAGATGCATGAAGCCAAAAAGTAACATAAGGAATTCTAATTCACTTTGGCTGCCATTTTTCGTAGGGAATGCACAAAGCTTCCCACTCTTAGGTTCTCAGTTGCTGTGTTTTTGCAGTGTTGTTCCTCTGTGTTCTTTATGCTTGTCCATACTTGCAATGGTCCAGGAGATCAGGTATGTCATATGCAACAATTTCTAGCACAATGTCATGTTCATATTCATGTGCAACATTTATTTTTATAATCTCAGTTGCTTAGCAGATATCTTCTTGGTTTTGCGGGAAACGGAGTGGTTAATACGTATATCTTTCCCTGAATACCAGTGCCTGATACTGCATAATACATCCAGATGTTCATTTGTTTATCATTTTCTCTTCCCAACTCACACTGGAATGTAAGTCCATGAAGCAAGGACTTCGTGGTATTCACTGCTATAAACTTATTGTCCAGAAAAGTCGAATATCATGAACAAGTCATATTTATCAAAACAGCATAAGGGTTGTTTCACAGTAGAATATATATTAATGTAATTTACCACATTAACAAATAAAAGAGAAAAAACATATGATTATCACTTTAGATGCAGAAAGAACATTAGGTAAAGTTTAATGTTCATCATGATAAAAAAATTTTCTAGCAAACTAGGATAGAAAGCAAGCTTCTTAACCTGACATGGGTATCTAGAAGAAAAAGAAAACATAGCAACATTAGAAAATCTTTACCTAAAGACAATCAATAAGACATAAATAAATGGAGAGATAATCTTTGTTCAAACATAGAGCGACTCAGTACTGTTAAGATGTTAATTGCCTTCAACTGATATCTAGATTTCATGTAATTGCAGTCAAAATCCCAACAAGGATTTTTTATGCTTCAAAAGCAGATTTTAAAGTTTATGGAGAGGAGTAAAAAGACCAATAATAGCAAAAACATTCTTTAAGAAGAAAAACATAAGGGGATCTGTCTTAACAGATACCAAAACTATATACATAGTTATGGTAATTAAAACCACATATATAAGGAAACTTAACATAGTAGAGAAGTGGCATTGCAGATGAGTGGGAAAAGATAGATCATTCCATACACCGTGCTGGGGAAACTGATTATTCATATGAAAACCAACAAAAAATTTGATCCTTCTTTACAACATGCATACAGTTAAATTTCACAGTTTAAATATCTATATATTTAAAACAAAAGATTAAACGTTTAATTAAGTATTAAAAGGGATGTGTTTTAAAAAGTTTAAAATATAATACAGGAACATATCTTTATATTGTTGAGGTATTCTTAAATAAAATGTATTTTGTTTTGTATATTCTTAAACAAAAAGTAAAAAAGCAGTACCCATAAAATATTGGTAAATTCAACTTTGTTAAAATTAAGAACTTCTTTACACACATATAACTGTCAAGCTTAGTATCCAAAATATATAAAGAGTTTCAAAAAATTATATATAGATATATATGGCAATTGTTTGAAATGAATGAAGGTCATAAAGAGGCATTTGGGGGAAAGAAAATACAAACATTTAATTAGTTTGTATAATGCTCGGTCTCATCAGCAATCAAAGAAATAAAATAGTTCCTTTTAAAAACACCATGTGCCACAAGATACCCACTAGACTGGCAAAAGTTTAAAACTCTGACAATACAATGGAGTGGAGCAAGGGGGCCTAGCACCCTGGGCTGGTGGGAATTTATGCTGGTACCAGGGCTCTAGGTGGTGTTTTCATTGTCTTGCAAAGTTTAACTTGTCTTGTAGTCAAGTACCCTCCCCTCCCCCCTTGGCCAACCCTGGAGGTGAACAGCAGCTCAGATAAATGGACTCCATACATGCTGGTGGCTTTGCAAGCATCTGCTGGAAGCTGTGCTTGGATCAGGTTGGAAGTGCCAAGGTGTCCGTTCCCCCCAGAGCAACCCTGGGCGAGAAGGGAAGGGAAGTGGTGGATAAAGAGCTCAACATTCTTCCTCCTTGGAGGGGCAATTCTGAGGTAGGCTTAACAGTCTCTTGACTCTTCAGTTGCCTACAGCAGTGACCACTCATTAATACACCACTTATTGGCATTCCTTCTTTTCTCCCCACTTCCTCATTTCCTCACTCCCTCATTGTGCCTTCTGGAATAACCACTCAAATAAATTCATGCACTCAAATCCTTGTCTCAGGATCTGGATTTCATGGAATGCAAGCTAAAGCACCCTATTATCTAGCTGATCCACTCCTAGATAAATACCCTAGAAAAATGCTTGCATGCCTGCACCAAGAGATATTTATAACAGTCTACCAGTATGGTGTGTGGTAAGAAAAATATATAGTAACAAATAAATTCCCATCAATGGAAGACTGGATAAATAAATTGTGCTATAGTCATTGAATGAAATACCATTCGTAAGTAAAAAGTAGTGGACTGTAGTCAAACTAACTGATCTCAATAAATTTTAGAAACATAATGTTGAGTGGAAAAAGATGCCAACAGTACGTACAGTATTTTTATTAAATTCAAAGTAAATTGAAGAACATTCTGGCAATGGTTGCAAATATATATAGTGAAATTTTAAAGAAAAGCAGAATGATAATAACCCAAAATTCAGGTTGGCAGTTACCTCTAAGAAGGAAGCAAAGGAGTGAGCTGAGGAAAGAGCCCCTGAAACCTACCATCCATCGCGTAGGTCGTATTTCTTAGGTTAGGTGGTAAGTTCATGCATGGGTGCTTGCTTTAATATCATGCTTCATGGTTTATACATTTATTAATAAAACTGAAAAAAAACCTGGCAAATCTCAGATACAATAAAAACATTTATTAAATCTCATGTTTTATTTTGTGGAAAGCATGTGATACAATATACTATAATACATCAATTAGTTGAGAGATATAATTATTATACCCAAAGGCTTTATATATTTCATGGGTTTTCATGTTTTATATACTGCAAACTCTGTAAGATTTATGAAGACTCTTTCATAGGGAAAATCTACTTTTAACATTTCCACTGTTTCCTAGGTTTCTTTGAGTAGAATTTCAATATGATAACTTGATTCTCCAAATTGATAGCTGAAATATCCTATAGATGTTCTAACAAGTGATAATACTTTCAAATTAGTGATATATCTTGTATTTCGTAGTCCTACATGATTCCAATTTACCTTTGCTATGTTTGGGATTTGTGTGACATTACACACTCTGAGTGTTACTAAAATCATGCAGAGCTAGATAACTTACACATAAAAGGTGTGCCTTTGCACTGAATTTTTTTTGACTTAAAAGTATATGGTGTTAGAATAAATATTTATATACCTTATACAGATACAAATCTCTATTCATTTATCATGGCTATAAATTACTGAGCCATATTTAATGAAAAAACGTCTGGTCTAACTTTCTAAACTTAAGACAGTGTTAAAAATCTGCAATTCTATATGATGAGAATAAAGCCCAATCCCTTATCCAAAGCAAGTGGCTGAAGTTACAAGGTGATTAAGTGGAAAGGATAGAGAAGATATAATGAAAGGAAAGAATACATGTTCTCCTAAAATACCATCACCATTTATAAAAAGCCTTTCATCAAGCCAATGAAATAAATTAAAATACCTGTTTTGAAAGTGTGTATCTTACAATGATACGATAAAAAGTTTATAAAATAAAAAGAGTTATAGCTACCCAGAAAATTTACCTAGATACTTCCTTGTTTCTCTAACTAGATATACAAATGATAAATTTGAAATGATTCAGCATGGATTCTGGATTTGTGATTTTAATAGTGATGGTAGAACCAAGTTACTTAGGAAGCATGGATACCCCACACTGACTTTGTAGAAGGTAATCACTGAAGACTTGTCCTAATTCCTATAAGGATGGAAAATGAACATATGACCAGCAGTGGCAAACATAGAGATGCATGTCCACTTGGAGAAGTGTACACGTGGGGCTAAGGATCCCACTGGCTGGATCAGAACACCTTTTCATCATTTGCTCTGATTTCCAATGCATACTGTTGATTTTTGTCTAAGAAAGAGAGAGGGAAGCTTTAGATTTAGTATTTCTTCTCTACCATATTTATGACCCTTCAAAAGGATATTTTTGATGTTTGCTAAGAAAGACAAAACAAAGAAACATTTTTTTGATGTAGGAAAATCCTTTGTTTGACATACCATTTCTGGGCTAATAAGTGCCAAAAAGTTTGGAAAATGGTGAGAAAGATGACTTCTATTGGGTACTTATATTATGCCAGGCATTGTAAGACAGTAACTAAATTTCTTTTCCCTTTCTAAAACTCTTTTGTAAGAACCTGAATCCAGAAGCAACACAATATTAATAAAAATGACTTGTATTCATATAAAGCTTTTATAATTTATTAGCAGTCCTTCTTACTTAGGGAGAAGGAAACCAACATTTATTACATGCTGACTCTGTGCAGTTCAGAAGCATGGAGGTTTTATGCATTAAAAATTTATTCCTTGTGATACATTTAAGAGATGGATCTTATTTCTCCCATATTTCAGATGAGAAAACAGAGATATTAGAAGATGTGAGTGGATTGTCCAAAGCCACATTCAGAAAGTGTTGAAGCTGAGTTTCCAGTTCATTTTTCTGGATCGCCTCTATTCTGCGTGGCCTCAGTCAGGAGGTAGCTATTAAGAAACTCAACATCTGTAACTTATAAAAGGCAATACTGCAGGGTTTTGTTGTCCAAGTCTCCGTGCTCGGCATCAGAAGCACCCAAGAACCTTGATTCACTCCATCTATGCATGCCTATGGCAAAGGCGTTCATAAAAATTACAACTGTGATTTTTAAGAAGGAAATGTCCCTTTTTTTCAATTATTTTGCAGATGAGATTCCTGTCTCCTTGGGTAATGATGCTGTCTCATCATAAAGTTACTCTAACCAGCTAAAAGCCCACAATGGTGGAAACAATAAGAGACTTGGCCCAAAAGAGAAAAACCCAAAATAAAAGAGAAATAAACGACCAGAATCTATTACCAAAAACACTGAAGAATTTGAGACAAAGGGAATTCATTACGTTCCTTTTAAAATAACAAATGAAAACTCATGCATCTAGAAAAACAAAGGACAAGGCTTTGAGATTTCAGGAATTGTGCTCCCATCTTGGTGGTGATTCTTTTACAAACTCACAGTGCAGCTCATAGACCCTCCAATATTAATTAGAATGAGTTTTGAGAAGACTTTACCCTCCTGCCCAACTAGTGTCCATACACTACTTAATTTGGCACAATTCAAATTCCTGTGCAAAGATAGAAAACAGGAAAAATATCCCTTTTCATAAGACTTTACCACTAAAATGACATGGAGAAATCCTGCCACAATCTCTATTTGTTCCTGGAATGCACTTAGTTTTCCCAGTTAGAAATACTGATTCTTTTCTCTCTATCCACTTGGCTTTTCCTAATGCGGCAGTTTCTAGGAAGTAAATGGATGGTGATTCTAAAAATACTCCCTTTCACATCTCCCTGAGTTTAACCTCAGGGTACCCAGGACTACACTATAAAAGTCAAGTTCACGTAAGTACTTAAATGTTATCTGCTCTGCCAAGTACGCACCACATTTTGAGAGAAACAACTGGTACATTTTTCATTGCTCATATGTTTGATGAACCATACATTGACTGAAGAAGATGGAGTGGGGTGAAATTATGAAAGGCAGGAACCACAGAGGCTGAAAAGTGACCTAGAAATCTTAATTTTAGCAATCATAGCTATGGCTGAATTCAAGTTTACAGCAGCAGGGGAGAAATTATAGTACAAATTACCATGCTAGGACAGAGAAATTATTCTCTGCTGCATGGTTATTAAGTGATAGATAAATAAATAACACTGTAGGACTGATTGACAAAATATAAGCGACCTAAAAGCTAAAAGGGGCACCATGCAAATAGTACTGTGTAATCACCAGGCATTTTAAAACTGAAATGAGATTTGTCACAGTAGAGAAATCTTAAAACGGTGGCTGCTCCAGCCATTGCTGGAGTCATTGAACAGGAGTCCTTAATCCCAAGGGATCTGCAACTCAAATGACCATGAATTGGTGTTTATTTTAATTTTTGAGGAAGGCCACTAACGACCTATGGTGAGCAGAGCCACGTGCCAGAATTGTTCTTCAAATACTGTATTTCAGCAATTTTAAAGCGTCTCCTCACCCCCCCTTACATTTTAGCATCTCTGAGATCTGCAATCTGTAATGTATCAAATCAACATGCTGTATATTTTAAACTTACACAATGTTCTATGTCCAATGATTTCTTAGATTTGATGAAATAGGGTAGTAATGACAATGTACGTGGGTTCTTCCATCTCTTCTCTTTCACCAGTTAGAAGTATGGGCAAACTAGAAGGTAAAGTTGACTGCCACCAAAGACAATGTGTCCACTCATTGCACCTGGCATTGAAACTTCACTGGCTCTGTTAGCTGACAGAGCTCTCTGGCCCCAGACAACCCCAGAATGCAAAGACCTGACCAACTGTGCTGTGAAATGGGACCAATGTTCACTTTTAGAAATGCCACTCCACTGGGTTGTGAGCATAACCATTTAAAAAAGCACCCAGTTGATGCTGTTGAACAGTGTGTTTCCTTTTGAAATTGGCCAAGTCCCAATACTGTCCAATAATCCTAAAGCTTCTTCATAGAAGATATTGCCTCTGAATTTAACCAATGTATCTTTGATTTATCTTACTGATAAACAAGTGTTTGGGTACTCAGAAGGTATAATATATCCTTAATATATCCTATTATCTCTGTTCTCCCAAAGCTAAAGTCAAATAGGGACACAAAACAGACTCATAAGTATTCAGAATTGTACAACATTTCCAAAAGTACAGTTAAGAAGTAATGGATCAAAGATTAGTCCTCTGGGCTATAGAATGGGTACATTTAATAAAACAAAGCATCTGTAATGGCTTTTTCTGGGAGCTAAAACTTTCACTTCTGATGGAAGTGTTGAGGCTTATGGCTTATGGCTTTGCCCCTCCAGAATCAGGAGCAGTAGAAATATGTCATTAATTTGTCAAAATGTGGCAGCTCCAAAAACTCAAAATTATCCGTTGTTCCAACCACAATAAAATATTAACTTTGGATTAAAATAAACAAATATTTGAAGGACTCATGGTATAAAACTATATTTTTTGAATCTTCTCCATTAACTACAGATTATGTTCCACACCTAGTCTTGTTTTCTTGTCTCTGCCCCCCAAATACAAACACCTTTGAAAGGTGAGGATATGTGTGTCTTGACTAAATGATATGCCCAAAGTCACACAGGGGTAGCATCTGGAGAGCAGGGGGAAGATGAAGGCAGGACTCCTGACTTTTTGATTTTTTATTACAATATCAAAATCTGGGGTCGGAAATGCATATCAGTGTTATCCACATACAAAAATGGAATCTTTAAGCAACTTGTGCATTTTCTCTCTTTTTGCTGCTTCTAGTAGAATCAAGAAGAGATTTTAATAATTTGTAACTTTTAACCTCACTTTAAATCCATTTTTATCATTTTTTATTATTTACCAACAAATTGTCTTCCCAACAAAATGTTTAAATGTATTTTCTCAAGAAATTATAGCTTATTATTAGCATCAACTTCTCTCCCTCTTCTGGAAAATGTTCAACTTGCTACTGGGAATGACACAATTTACTGCAAGTTCAGGAAATCCATAATGATGACTAATGCTTCTGAGGATAGCCTTGGAGAAGCATCTTGCCCCTTGTGGTCTATGTATCTGATATTTGACACAGGCTGGGTTGGGCACATTTTTGGGTTTGGAACCCTGTACTCAACTTGCTTATTTAGTATGAAAATCTAGACTTCTGAAAAATTAATTTTGAAGCAGCTGTTGAGAGCAAGTCTAAGTAGAAATTAAAAGCTAGTTGAAGGTTGTCTTGGGTTCTATCTGCTTCTGCTTCTGTATTTGAGTTCCCTTCCTCTTTGCTTTTTAATCACCACATTCCTCTCAATGCCAAAGCCTTCATTCCTTCTGTGATTAATCCAATTTCTTACTGATTTACCAGGATCTCAGCCCCCCACCGCCAATTTCAATGTCTAGAAATCCTTTGTCTTGTTCGCTCCAAGTTCTGATTTCCTACTAGCTAATTGGACAAATTCTTCCGTTGCAATAGCGTAGTATCTACTAACACATACTTTTCATATTATATTTAAATAGAGTCTACTTGTCCATTTTATGTTGGAGTCCACAGAGCTGATACTTAGAGGACCGTTGAGTTGTGTCAAGTGCAAACTGCTTCCCTGCAGAGGACGCATTAGGACCAGGGATTTCCCTTAAGACGTGGCTTTAATGTAAAACCTTCATGGGGTGTTATAAGTATAAGCACAATGACAGGAGGCCATGGAACATTTTGGAATCTTTCATCCCACCACGTAAGCAGCTGAATGACCATGAGACTGCCAAGTAAGATAAAAGAGGATGTTGTTACAGAAGCGCCACAAAGATTCTCACTGTACGAGACTCAGTTTATAGGTTTCAGTAACTCTATTTTCTATACTTCCCAAACGTTTTCTTTTCAAATATCTTCAAAATCTCTACAGGCATTAAGTGTCCCAGATAATAGAGCATTTTAAGCATCCATCTACCGGTCCCAGACTGGCCCTTATACCTGGAGGTTTGTTTATTAATTTGTTTATGTGTGTATCAAAGCAACACATGCATATAGTTTAAAAAGGAAGACAGAAAGAACACAAATAGCATTAAAATATTATAACAAAGGGTGAAGCTCTGCCTCACGCTTTCCCGATCTCAAAGCCTCCTCCTTAGAAGCATGTTTCTAATGTTGTTTCTATTTTATATTTATTTTAGGTATTACTATTGACTTCCTGTTTTATAGGAAATGGGGAAAAAAATCTCCCCTCTCCAATTACCTACCTTCTTCATCTAAAAAGTTACATCACAATTTTTGATTGAAACATTGTTAAAGATTTAGCTTACTTTGACCTTGAAACATTGTAAGCTAAGTAATGTCCTACTTTCCTTTCTGGTATGACTATTAGTACTTGTTCTCTTTCTCCTGTTCCTTTTGTCCCCTCCCCCTCTCCCTATTCTTCCTTCTCACCTTCCTTTTCCTCTTCTTTCTACTTCTTCTTCTCCTGGAGTTAGCAATTACTTTTTTATTTTCTTAGTTTCTATATGCATATTGGAATGTTTTCCCAATATATCTATTGACTGTTAACAATTTTTCTCTGTTTCTTTAATCGCCTTTCTTCCCTCATTTAATGAATTAATATTCTCTTTTTTCTACTCCTGTATCAGTGAGTATATCTGAGGTTTTCTTCTGCTCCCTGGATTATCTTTGTTTCTTGGGTCCTTTTATAGTGTTTGTTTATTTTATTTTCTGCTTTTCATATTGAAGCCTTTCCTATAATCTATGATGATACTGGCTGCCATTCATATTAAAGAATAGGCCCTAAAATAAAATAACTGGAAGAGACTACTTTCCTGGACAGAGGTTGTTATCAGTGAGCTGTGCTCTAGAGTGATTAAAAAAAAAAGCTGGCATTTTCATGGAGGCATGCAAATGTCAATTTCTGTGGGTCTCCTCTGGAGCAATTCAGTTTCTGCAAAGAAGAATCCTTGCTACCCATTTTGAAAACTCCAACCACCATGGAACTGGATGTCCCCAAATCCAGGCTCTCACTAGATCATTTTTTCCAGAGAACAAAGTTATGGTCTACTGCAGTGTTTAGGGCATGTTTCTTACCGGCTGTGTGGAGGGCGAGGAGGCATCCGGGTATCTAACTATTCCTTACCTAGATGTCCAGTCAGTCCCTCCAGATTCATCCTTGAGTCTTCCGGCACTTTCCAGTTCACCTGTTTCTTGCGACACAGGAGGCTTTCTGTGACTGTAAGGGGGATTGTCCTGATTTTTTTTCTCTGCAGAAATGTAGGGTTTTATGTGTTTTGTTCTGATATGAAAATTTTTAATGTTCAGTACCTTCTCAAAATTTGGTGATATCTCTCAATGGCTCCTTACCCATGCTCTTTGTCCTTGAGAGTTTTATTTTTTTTTATACTCTCCATTTATTATTTTAGTGGAGTTCTATGAAAGAGTAGATACATAAACATGAAAGAGTATATATAAAGACATGTGCTTAACTGGCCATCTTTTACTGGCAGTCCCAGCATGTATTTTTAATTGCCAAGAGAGGCTTGAGTGATATCTATTTATTGCATGATCTTATAGTAACTTGATGATGATAGTAACTTGTATTAACATTTATATACCGAGTTGCCCCTATATGACTTCTTATAGTAAGCAACTGATAACTTACAGTTTTAAGATAACATCAAATTATACATGATTATAAGCTGTGCTATATACGTTTCTAATGTTTTCTGTCTGACTTTTATATTTATAATAAGTAGCATTTATTATAGTCAATAACACTTATTATATAAGTAGCACTTTAAAGTAGCACTTACAGATATTTAGTCATTCAACTTTAAAATAAAGTTTTTTAGTTACTAATATGTTAGATTTTACAATCATTTTAATTTAGGGATACTCTGAAATCACAAGGTAGTCTATGTAAAAGAACAAAAATATTACTAGCTACAAGTACTAACTGATATGAATGACAATTATTTCTAGTACTGTGCAACTAAAAGAACTAACAGAACTAAATGGGAAATAGGAAATAAAATGTATTCACAAATTAAGGAAGTAAAGGAGGATTTCATGGAAAATATAATATGCCTACTGACACTAATAACAATTTCAAATTTTGGATTTTTCAAAGCGGTCTCATTGTTCTCACATTGATTTTATAAATAGACAATGTTACAAATTTGAATTGAAAAATAAATAAAATATCACTTTAATCTCTTTTATAATATGAGTTTCTACATGAACATTGTGGTGAGAAAAAAAATAATCTTTCTTGGCCAACAAAAAAAAAGAGAAAAGGGGGAAAAATACATTTGAGAATTACGTGATGATCTCTAAATTCCATTCTCATCTTACAATTTTATCATTGTAAGTCTCTTAAATTACTCTGTTTCACCTCACCTGTAAAATTGCAATAATAATACCTGTTCTTACAGAATTATGAGTACCAAATTAGGTACTGTATGAAGAACTATAAATTCTTCAGATTTGTAATTTTTATTGCTAATCAAATCTGTGGAAATGATAAGAAAAGTAAAAAGTCCATGACATGATCAGACAACTTGCAATTTTCTCCTTCCTCTATTAATATTTATATAACGAGTTGTCCCTATATGACTTCTTATAGTTTTTAATCCTGGCCCAAATAGTAGTGTAGCTCTAGTCACATGGTCAAATCACATTTGCTGTCCAAAGCTGCCTCCATAGAAGAAGTTCATGAGATATAATTATGCAGTTGTTAAGTTTTAACAGTAGTGCCCTTGCTTTGCCAGAAGATTTGAGAGAAAACTGAATCCAGAAGCTGGAAGTCGTCTGCTGTCTCAACTGAGCTCCTTCATACCATATATGTAGGGGACTGCTAAGAATATAGTCATGCAATTCTGTCAAAATGTTTATGAAATACAGCTTCCAATTTCACTCCAACCTGTAACCTCAAAACTCCCCTTATAAAAGTATGGGGATCAGAGGTATTCATTCAATTGAGGTTTTTTTTAATGGCTTCTAATGAATCTGCCAGAATTTCTGTGCATCTATGAACTTATTTCATATTTTTTGTTAGTTTCTTTTGCAAAGGAAAGTGGTGACAGAACTTCTTTTGGTTCTAAAGATGAATTGCTAGAGTAAGAAGATTCTCTAGGGACAATCTTACTTTCACTCCTTGAAGTCTATTAAAATCTCATACAAATACATGTGAGTTATTGTCTTTGTACTATAAACAGATGCACTATATAACAACAACAAAAATAACGAAACCCAGCACCAAAAGCCTCCCACACCTGCCATCCAGCATGAGAAAGTGCCCCACGTGGTGTCTGTATTATTGGTTGCAGATGCTCAAATTAAGGGGCAGATCTGTCATGGTAACATTTCACCTAGATCTGATTCTAGCCAAACACCATTTTGCTCTTCCTTCCTTCCCTGGGTTTTGAGGTATGTTTACCCTGTGATGTCTAATGGCAGACAGATTGGATCTTAATTGCTGGTGACATGTCAAGTACGAGAATTAGTGAGCAGTCTTCATTGAACTGTATAACACTTAGGAGCCCATGAAACTATCTGATTATAATGGAAATATATAAACACAGTAACTGTGAATTTCTGAGCTGCCTTCTTTTCTGAAAACTAGGTAGAAGGAATCCCAGCACATGTGACATGTGTCACTGAATAAGAATACTATAATCCATGAGTAGTCTCTTAATGTCTGTTTTACACGACAAGTCTGCACTGACTTCAGAAGTCCAATATTTAATTTTAAAGACATTCCTGAAAAGAATTTCATTACTGAACCCAGAACAGAAAAAAAGATTCTGAGAAGCAGTTTGATATTTAGAAAAAGCATCTACTCTTCATACACAAAACCAAATCATCAACGACCATGACTAGGTCTTAACTCTGACATGTAATCCTATAAATTCTATTTTATTTCACACAGCAGTTGAGGAAGGACACTCAGGTTAATATCACTTTTCTGTATCACCATTTTAAAATTAAATATATTATTAAAATATACTTGAAACTACACTAGGTATTTTATTTGGGGTTTTATTTTTTTTTGGTTTTGTGATTTGAAAGGTATATTCGGTTCTTTCAGGGCTTATTACAGGCATCATTATGATATACGAAAGTGTGTGAAGGTACCTATCACTAAGACTAGATAAACTTAAGTCTAGAAGACTAAATAACACTTTTGTATCGTATTTCCCACACACAGGAAATTGTTAGAAAAAGGGATAGAGTTCATTTAATATAATTTTAAGCTTCCTGAAAGGGAGTCTCAGCCTTACTTGATGGACACGTGGACACATATTCTCTACCCAAGGTTTAAACCTTACTTAAAACTCATCTGAAAATTGGCCACATGGCTTCTGTTGTAGGGATGGATGCCCCGCTAACCCAGAACACACCTCTTTCCAGTTTGGATATTCTAGTTATTCAAAACATAGTCTTACTATTAAGAGGCTTTCTTATAAGGCTTATGAATATATCCTTTCCCTTTCTTCTTCCTTTATTTCTATCCTAGCTTTCTTTATCCAAATATAATTTGAAGTGTTTTTTTAAAAAATAACTACTGGGAGTTAGGTGGCTAAATAAGGGTAAGAAGAAAATAGAAGGAGGGAAAATAAGATGAAGCCTGTGGTCAAGTTAGTAAGAAAAAAGCAGGGCATGTGTCTTCTACACTTAGTACAGGGAAGCTGCAGTTGGGCTCTGAGCTTCTGTGTTTCTGAAACTAACAGGAAAATTTGATCAAATACCTGTTTCATAGAATGCTTTGGATAAATAAAATATCTGCTCAGAAAAGGTGTAATTATTTAGTTACTGAGCCCTGAGAAAATTCACCCATAAACATCACTCTAAAGCATCTAGTATAGCAAGCTTAAATTAAATGGGAGGGGGCAATACTGGTGGCTGCAGCATCATGAATGCCACCAACTGTGACCCTGAAGCTTAACAACTGCTTTTTCCCTTCTCCTTTTATCTGCAGTTCCAGTAGAATGGTCTGAACTCAATAAATGCCACAGAGTGACTGGTCAGTTGCCAGGTCCCAATTCTACACTGAGCTCCAACTCAAATATAATTAGTGATTAAGAGGGTCAGGCAAGCATGCTGGGTTTGTATGCTTACCAGAAAAGCTGTTGCTAAGCAGCTATCTCTTAGATCCCAAACATTATTAGAACATCAAAACAGGAAAAATCAGTGACTTACAGACAAATGAATTTGCGAGCCTTACTGACAGATTTTGAGAAATAAAGTGGTATCTCAGTTGTTCTCTATAGGTTGTTAGAAGAGATAGTTCAGGGGGCTATTTGTCTTTTGTTTTACTGTCATGAAAATCTTCAGATTAAGAATTGTCAGAGTATCATCAAAAGAGGTGATAAATATAATCTTTACATTTGCATGTATTTGTTAAAAACCTTAACTAATTAAATATAGACATTTAAAATATACCAAAATTCTTGCAAATCTCTTGGCTCTTGGCAAATATCTTACTATTTTGTAAGCTTCAAGGAAATAGACTGGACTTTTCTCAACTACGGAGAGACCTTAGATAAATGCAAAGGTTTACATCTACTCTACATGGTTTCCGCCAGTTGCATGAGTACCAGGATTACAGCTAAAAGTAATAAGCTAGTCATAAATAAACTGACTTGACTGGAATGGGAATGTTCATATCAGGTTAGAGAACGTTGTACTATGGACCTAGCAATGATGTGGTAGTCAGCCTCAGAAGGGTCCCTAAAGATTTTTGTAGTCTCCCTCAAACATTACTAGGGCTGATCTGTGTGACAAATATCATATGGATGAAGTAAAAAAGAAATGGTTGGTCACTTCTAAAAATACATTATAAAAAATTGCAGCTTCTCCCTTCATCTGTCTCTCTGTCCCTCTCATCACTCAATCTGGGAAAAGCAAGCTAACATACTGTGAGCAGCCCAATGGATAGTCCCACATAATAAGAAACTGAGGCCCTCTCTCTAACAATCCATAGTGAATTGAGGTCTGCCAATAATCACATTTAATGAGTATGAAAGCAGATCTTTCTACCTCAACTGAGTCATGGGGTGACTGTGGTCTTATAAGTGATCCTGAGTCAGAATACCCCAGCTAAGTTTGCACACCGTTAAAATATATATACTAAATGATATGATAAAAAACACAATAGATCAATTAAAATGTTATCTTAAAAATGTTCACACTAAACAGAAAGAAGGTAGGAAAAAGGGAAAAGGGAAGCAGAAACCATAATGAACAAACATAAAACAAATAATAAAATGTTACAATTGAACCTAAACATACAAGTACTTATATTAAATGTGAATGGTCTAAAAACTAATTAAAATACATATTATCAAAATGGATAAAAACAATGACCCAACTCTATGTTTTCTGCAAGAAACTAACATGAAATATAACGATATAGGTAGGTAAAAAGTAAAAGGATGGGAAAAGGTATACCATGCAAATACTATTCAAAAGGAAGTTTGAGTGGTCACATTAATATCAGACAAAGTAGACTTTAGAGCAAAGAAAGTTACCAGAGACAGAAAAGGATATTGCATAATGATAAAGTATTACTTTACTAGTAAGACATAACAATCCTCCATATGTATACACCTAACAACAGAGCCCAGAACATGTGAAACAAAAACTGACAGAATTAAAAGGAGAAATAGGCAAATCCATGATTATTGTTAGAGACTTTAACATTTCTTTCACAGTAATCTATAGAAGTAAGAGATAGAAAATAATCAAGCATACAGAAGAAATGAACATCACCATTTGCCATATGGGATCCTATTGACATTTATAGAATATTCCACTCAACAACAGCAGAATATACATTCTTCTCAAGTGCACTTGGAACATTCACCATGATAGACCACACTTTAGGAGGGAAAAACATTTTAACATGTAAAACAATTTAAATTATAAAAGTAGGTTATTAGACCTTAAAGAAAGTAAATTGAAATCTGTAACAAAAAGATAACAGGAAAATCTCTAAATACTTGTAAATTAAAAACCCATGTCTAAAAAATCCATGGATTAAATAGAAAGTCTTAGTGGAAATTAGAAAATATCTTCAGTTGAAATAAAATAAAAATACAGCATATCAAAATTTGTGTGATAGGGCTAAGGCAGTGCATAGAGGAAAATTCATAGCAATATTGATTATATTTGAAAAGAATAAAAGGTCTTAAATCAATAATCTAAATTTCCATCTTAAGAAAGCAGAAAAATAAGAGCAAATAAACCCAAAGCAAGTGGGAGGAAAGAGATAATAAAGATTAGAACAGAAATGAATGAAACAAACACAAAACCAATCAGGAAAATCAATAAAAATAAAAGTTGGTTCTTTGAATAGATCATTAAAATTGATTAAAATTTTATTGATTAATGATACTGACAAAGAGAAGACACAAATCACCAAAATCAGGAATGAAAGAAAGGTTACCACTACCCTTGGCAGCCATTAAAATGATATAAGAAAATATCACAAATCTGGGCACATAAAGTCACAAATTTAGTGAAATAGACCAGTTCCTTGAAAACCACTAACTACCAAAACTCACCTAAGTTGAAAGAGATAACCTGAATAGTGTTATAACTATTTAAAAAAATTGAGTTCATTGTTGAAAAAATACTTCCCCCAGAGGGATTTCCAGATCTAGATGGTTTTACTGGTTCACTCTATCAAACATTTAATAAAGAAATAAAACCAATTCTGCATAATCTTTTCAAGAAATTAGAAGAGGAGGAAATAATAATTCTTTTCATGTGGATGGCATTATCCTGCTAACAAATCATGCAAAGACATTACAAGAAAAAAATTACAGACCAACATCCTCATGGACATAGATGCAAATATTATTAACAAAATTTTAGCTAAGTGAGTTCAGCATCATACAAAAATTATACATCATGGCTAACTAAGATTCATCACAGAGATGCAGAAGTGGTTTAATATTTGAAAAATCATTGCTCTTCACCATATTAGTAGCCTAAAAAAGCAAAACCTCCTGAGCATATTAATTGATGTGGAAAAACATTTGACAACATTCAACTCTATTCATGATTTTTTAAAAAAATTCAGCAAATCAGGAATAGAAGGAAAATCCCTCAGTCAACCCACAGCTTACCTTATACTTCCTGGTGAAAGACTGAATATTTTCCTCCGATAGTCAAGAATATTGTAAGGATATACACTCTCACAACTTCTGTTAATCATTGCAGTTAAAGTTCAAGCCAGTGCAATAATACAGGAACAAGAAATAAAAGATATCCACACTGAAGTGCAACAAATAAAATGTCCCTATTCTCAGACAACACGATTATCTATATAGAAATTCCCAAGGGAATTTCTGCACAGAAACATCTAGAACTAAGTTGATTTAGTAAGGACACAGGCCACAAGATTAACACAAAAAAATCAATGATATCTCTATGTAGTAGCAATGAACAACTGGAAACCAATATTTTAAAATAATTCCCAAGAAATGAAAGACTTTGGTGTACAAATCTAAGAAAACACATATAGGATCTGCATGCTGAAAACATGGTGCTTATGAAAGCAATCAGAAAAGACCTAATAAATGAGAGGCATAGATTTTTAATGGATTGGAAGACTGAACATAGCAAAGATGTTCATTCTTCCCAAACTGATCTACAGATTTGATGTAATCCACTGTAGAAATTTTTTTGTAATGTAGAAATACTGATTCTAAAATTTATGTATAACAGAAAGAAACTAGAATAGCCAAAGCAATTCTGGAAAAAGAGAATAAAGTTGGAGGAATCAGATTATTCTTTTAAGGCTTACTATAAAGCTAAGTAAATAAAACAGTGAGATATTGGCAAAGGAATAGACCCATAGATCAATGGAACAAAATTATAGTCTAGATATAGACCCACACCAGTATGACCAGTTGATTTTTGTTAAAAGTGCAAAAGTTATTCAATGCAGAAAAATAGTCTTTTCAACAAATCATATTGGAAATCAAAATTAGTATGCAAATTAGTATGGAAATTTAAACTCACACTTCATGTAAAATTTAACTTAAAATAGGTAATAGGTAGAAGTATAAAGCCTAGTATTATAAAATGTTTAGAAGAAAACATAAGAGAAAATTTTTGTGATCTAGACTTAGGCCAAGAGTCCTTAGAAATGAAACAAAAAACACAAACCATGATATAATTTATACATTATACTTCATCAAAATTAAACATTTTTCTGTGTGGAAGCAACTACTGGGAAAATTTTTAAAAATCTACAAACTGGGAGAAAATATTTGCAAATCATGTATCTGACAAAGAACTCATACCCAGAAAGCATAGAGAATTCTCAAAACTCAATAGGAAGCAGACAACCAAATTAAAAAGTAGGCAAGAGACTTGAACACATTACACATAGGAAGATAGGAAGATATAAGCTGTGGAGGTCAGTAAATATCCATTATCAGGCTTATAAAGATGTGGTCAGCATCATTGGCTATTAAGGAAATGCAAAGCTAAATCATGATAAAATACCACTAGATACCTATGAGGATGACTAAAATAATAATAAAAAAATAATGATAATACCAAGTACTGATAATTAAGCTGAGCAGCTGAACTCTCATACATTGATGGTGGGAATGCAAAATAGCACACTGAAATGGGGAAAATACATCTGGCAGTGCCTCATAAAGTTAAACATATTTCTGTATGACTCAGCAATCCCATTCCTGGGCATTTATCCTAAAGAAATGAAAATAATGGTCATGCAAAACCCTGTACATGAATGTTTGTGGCAGTTCCATTCAGAACTGAAAACAAAAACAAATGTCCTTCAATAGATGAATGGATAAACAAAATGTGTTAGTGCAGTGGAATATTACAAAGTAATAAAAAGGAACAAACTATGGATACCAGAAAAATATTGAATTAACATCAAAGGCATTGGCTGAGTGAAAGAAGCCAGACTCAAAATGCTACACCCTGTATGCTTCTATTATGTGGTGTACTTGAAAAGACAAAACGGTAGGGGTGGAGAAGAGATTGGTGGTTGCCAAGGTTTAGGGGCTGACAAAGGATGTGCTGACAAAGAAGTAGCAGAGGGACACAAAAGGAAATTTTGAGGGTGACGGAACTGTTCTGTGTTCTGATTTTGTGGTGAATCTATGCGTGTGTTAAAAATATACAGAACTGTATGCTCAAATAAAATTTTCACTGCAACTTAGTTTTTAAAATAACATTAAAATAGAGAAAAAACTATTATAAAAAGTGAGATAACGTATATCTTTAGAAGAAATACATATCAGCTATAGGTGACAAATAAAATATAATGACATTCAGAAACATTGAAAATAAATCTTTGTTGAAAACTGGAAAATTTGAGAATCTTTAGTGACTAAACACTGTTGAATCCCAATCTTGATTTCAGATTTACCTGAAGCTGTGGGCATTCCCACTGTCTTTCCTGCTGGCAGGAGGGCAATGACAGGCTGAGTGGTACAGCTGACAGAATGGAGTCAAGTCTTAAGCAAAGCCAGGCGTGTGCCTGACAAGGCAGCTGATGTGAAGGAGACAGGCTGCCTGCCCAGGACGTCTGCCTCTGCGGGTCACAAATGACCACCATGGAGATAGGATGCACTCAGCTTTGCCTGGAGGCAGATCTGATCAGGATCAACTGGCTTGTGGCTGTTCACTTTAAAATTAAAAAGCACCTGTAGAAAATGTCCCGCTTACCTACTCTATCAATGGGGAAGGGATAGAAAAACAACCTAAAGCTTTTACTAGGACTTCTGCATTTTTATAAATAGCTAATAAAATGAGAGCAACTCTCAATTATATTATTAGCTGAAAGAAAAAAGATTCCAAATGGCATAGTTAGCATGATTTAAAAGAACATTTAATAAAAAAACAAACAAAAAGCAAAAGAAACATATTTTTATATAAAGCGTATAATGCAGAGGCACACCTTTGTATTTAAATATATATACTATTCAGCCATTAAAACAAGAGTGACAGCTCTTTCAGTACTGGCATGATTGTGCCAAAGAGCTTTATAGTGCTTGAAGAGTGTGTTGTTCTGAATGAATCACTTTCTGTTAAAAAAAATTGTGTGAATTTATATGTAACAAATGAAATATAGACATAGAGATAATATAGATACAGGTGTGTGTATTTAAATATAGGAAAAACAAGAACTGTTAATGGGGCTATCTCAAGGGTAGGTATACATGTAGGGGACAGGTAAAGGGGAAAAGGGAGACCTTTTTTTTTTTTTTATAATTTGTGAAAATGCTTCCCATCCAAATCTAAACATGCACACTTATCTTTTCTATAAACGTGGACGCAAAGACAAAAGTATGTAAATCAAATGTTAACATTGGCTCTCTTGGTCTGGTAAAATGAGAAGCAAACCTTATCTTCTTCTTTGTGCTTTTCTGTGTTACCCAAATTCCTACAGTAAATAAATATAACTTTAGAAAACTTCATTAAAATTACCATTGAATAGAAAAAATATTTATGCCATAATACCTTTAATATAGAACACCTCCACTATTATTAAGAACTGTTTATTTTGCAAGTTCCACTCTACACATAGTCTCATCCCATTTTTACTTTTATTAGGTAAACCTAATCTCCTAGAACATCAAAAGGGCTTATAGAATGTTAGAACATTTTTTCGAACTTATGAACAGAATAGAAATGTCTTCCTAACATTTAAGAAAATCGCTTTTATCTTTCTATTCTCTCACTGATACATATGACTCCACCCTCCTCCCCAACATTCCAGTTATTTGTTGTTCACAGTTACACGTGGTCAAGACGTGCTCAGCTAGGGTTTTATAATGAGTAATCCCCAACCTCAGTAGCTTAAAGAAACACACATGTGTTTCCTGCTCATGCTATGGATTGGTTATAAGTCCATCAATGGTCTCCTGGGTCTTTGCTCTAAGTCATCTCAACTCAGGTACCCAGGCTGGGGGAGTCTCCTCTGTGCTTCCACATTTGCTGGTAAAAGGCAGCATGATGAACCACATTATTGGATTTTAAATACTCCCCACCAAAGTGAGGTGAATCACTTCCTTTCACATTTCATGAGCCAAAGGAAGTCTGATGACCATGCTTCACCACAAAGGCGTGGAAAAATAAAATCCTACCACTTGCTCTGAAGAAGAAAGGCCAAAAAGTTTGATGAACAGAATGAATGTCAACTGTAGAATCCTAGGACAAGCAACAACTGACATCAGTAAGAGTCCAGTGGATTTAACCCATTAAACTTATGTTTTTCACATAACAGGTTTGTTTTAAGTTGCATGGTAAAAAATTTTACACTTCTTCTAGTCCCCCAAAACTGTTGTGCTTAAAAAGGAAATTGACAGATATTATTTCACTTTTTTCAAAGAAAAAAGTTTAAGCTGATTGGCCATTTTCAGATATCAGCCACTACCAAAGAAAGGTAGAAAAATACTAGAAAAAAATTTTTACTAGTTTTAACCAGAGTACTGCCATTAGTAAGTTTTTTTACAGTATTTTTATTTATCTGGTTTGTTTATCTAGCTGTAGTTATTCACTTTACCAGAATATTTCTCAATGCCTACTAAGAGCTGAGGATTTTGCTGGGCACAGACTATATCAATCCTTTGAACCCTTGTGATCAATGCTAACTAATATTTAAGCATCACCAGTAAAATGTAATCTAAATCTGCCTGGAAATCTGCATAAGCCAGCTTCTGAGTTACTTTAGGATCGATTCCATGCCTGGCAAATATGGAATATGAGCATAGCTCAGTGAGGTTATCATTGGCACTTGCCTCAGAAACTTAAAATTCAGAACCAATATTTATGAAAATGTGTGTGCTCACAGAAGTTAAGAAGCTACGGTTTTTGACCTTGAGAGTAAGTTCTATCTTTTCATAAAATATTGATGGTGAGTCATTATGCATTCCTTCCTTCCTGCCCACCCCGCTACTCACCACCACTTTAGACTCTCCCTGTCTATACATCGTCCTCCTGGTCACACCTGCCTGTCTCTGGAAAAAGACCTCTGGTTTCAGATGTGAGGAAACTGTTTTCTAACCTCCAAGGAATTAGCAAAGATCAGAGCTCTTTACTTACATCTAAAAAATAGATGTGCTGCATATTCACTAACATCAGAGCTCAAGGTGTTCAAGTTTTCGAGAGTTGACACTATGGCCATTCACAGTCAGCATATTTTAGGTTTAATTTAACCACTTCTGAACATGCTCCATGGTCCAGTTTTGAAATTGATCATTAATACAGTAGTTAAATCCTGGCATTTGGGGGATAACTTTTATTTCAAAAAAGATCATCCATTGAATTAAAAAAAGATATAATGGGGAATAATGTGTATCTAATTATTAATGTACTATAGAAATTAGCTTTCATATTGCAATTTATATTGCAATTACCTTCTTTGTGTTATAAAGCAGAACAATACAGAAGAAGAACTTCTTTATTAATGCCTAATAGCATGGTAATTTAAAATATTCAAGTTTCTTTAATAAGGTAGTGTATGAAATGTTACTTAATTTGACAAGATTAATTATACAATTAATCTAAGACTGCTCTCAATTAAATTAGTAAAAATTCTTAAGCTTGCTGCTTTTGAAGAGTGCAGGAACGTAGCATGAAGTGAGATATCTATTAAACATAATATTAATTAGACTGAGATGTAATAATGCAGGTTTTGTTAATATAAAGGGCATTGTCAGAGAGTTGGTAAAGAGGCATTGTTTCATTACTTTAATAATAATGATACCCCGGCCCTCTAAACAATTTAGAAGGGTCTCCAACATCACTGGAAAATACAGTAGCTTGGAACAGGGCCGATGCTCAAAGTACTCAAGACAACACAACAGTCAAACGCCTGCGTTGGCAGTCCTGACTCTGCATATTTTGGGGTTCTGTTCAGATAGAGTTATTACTAAGGGAGATAACAGGCTGTCAAAAAATACCTCCAGGGTAAGATAATCTTGGTAAATTTACCATGGTCCAGGGGCTAATCCTCAGCTTTTCAGGTCGAAGACTTAAGCTTGTCAGAGTGCCAAGGTCATGAGATCCAAGTCAACTGAGAAGTATTAATTAAAGTCATAATTCACTGAAGTATAATCACAGAATCTTCACTTATATATTTACAATGGAAAAATCTACCTTTTAGGGGAACAGAGGGCCCAATTTCTGTATTTACAGTGAACACTTGCATGATAACAGAGTACCTGAAAAATCATTTCAGTGATGTAAATGTTGTTTGGTATACAAAGAAGTGTTGAGTGTAAATCATCCAGGCGATGGTTAGAGCCAAAAGCATCCTTCCTTTGGCACAGAAAACACCTCCCTAGTGACTAGAAGGTTCTTGTTGCTCAGGTTTTCTATATCTCTCTCTCTGTATCCCCAAATCCCCTCCCCTCTCCATGGGGCTAGATTCTGGCTGAAGGACAAAAGGATGGAGGTTAAGGTACCAATTATATACAGTGTTTGGTTAGGCATACTGTACAAGCTGAGTAGGAAAACGGGCTAAGAAACTGGGAGAAAATCCATTGATCTGTGTACAATTAAGTCTCCTTCTGGGCTGAGAATCATTCAGAATATTTCATGTAACTTTGCATGCTTTGCACGGTAAGTGCTGATTTTCTTAATGCAACTCTCATTCTGGGGGAACCAGAATCACCTAGCATATTGAACCCCATCGTTACCTGAATTGAGGTTGGGGTTGGTGTTGCGGGAGAATGGGGTCTCTATTAGCTTTTACAGAGGAAGGAGGAACCCTTTCCTGTGGGGTGATGCAGGACCGCATCAGGACTGTGGCTTGGGAGGGGAGGACGGTCTGGAGGTGGTCCCTCCTTCTGCTAAATTTCAGCTCTCCTTTGGCCCTAAGTAGGGTAGCTATTGAACAGTGCACAAAACGCACCCAGAGAGATAACTTTTCCTAAACTCATCATTTTCAGATGAGAAAAGGAAGTGCCATGCAAGTTAAGCTCACACAATTAGTGGTAAGGCTGGAGGTCAAGCCTAGTTTTTCTGACACTCAATCCAGTGTATTTTATATTATACCTTGTCATTAGGTGAATATTATAAAGCTGCATACAATATAAACAACCATACATGGAAAATCTCCCAAAATTGCAAAACTACTGCCAAATGTGCTTTTAATTCATATAATGCATACTCAATGAGTAGTTGTCCCAAGGTGATGGTCATTATGGAAACAATAGCTTGCATTTATTGAATGCTTGCTATGTGCCTGGCATCATTCTAAAGAAAGATTTTCTGTTGACTTCCACTTTGAATCGGGAGCTCTGTTTCCTCTGAAACAAGTGATGGTTCTAAGACACTTAAAATTAAAATTCTTACCATAGAGTAGAAAAAGCATCATGTTAGTATTCATAGTCTACATTCATTTAACTCTTCTATCCAGCCACTTCACAGGGATTGAAAAGTGAACTGATTAAAATGCACCACACATGCATTAAAATTTCCATCTTACAGGGAGTTCTTGCTGACTCCATCTGAGTGGAATGCTTAAGTAAAAACTATATAACCATTCCTAATTAGAATTTAATAGAAAATAATAAAGCTCCTTTAAATGGAATTGCTCTGTTTTCTGTCTATCTATCTACCTATCTATCATCTATCTCCAGAAATGTTTGTTGAAATTCATCAGTATTTTACATGCACACACATGCACACTCACACACACACTCACACACACACACACTCACACTCACTTCTGCTCAAACCGGTCATGATCCTCTCAGGTCTCCAGTGGGCCGTCCTTTCTGAGAATAATGGGTTACCTACAGGGACATTAAGTATTTAGCAGCAACCCACCAAGCTACTGCTGCCTGGAGATGTTTAATGGAGTTAAACAGGAAGTGCCATGATGTTACACAAGTGCAGAATTTGTTTACAGGAAAGACGCTAAGCAGGAAGTTATTCTTTCTAGCAAAAGCCATGTAAAGGGTCTTCACATTGTCACAAGGTAGAGAAGGGCACTGCTCACCTGGGAGCATGCAGTCCCCAAGGAAAGGAAGAATTGGTGTCTAATATCAGACTCAATGTATATCTTTCTTAATTTAATATGCATATTTATTGTGTGCATAAGACTCTTACATTTATAATAGATGCCTCTTTGCAAGCCTAGAAAATCTTCCAAGTTTCAAACACCACTGAAAAATTTTCTTTTAATTCCTATAATACGTAATTAATGGGTGGTTGTTCCAAAGTGACAGCCATTATGGAAATAATAGTATGCGTTTCCTTACTGTGTGCCTGGCATCATTCATTCTAAGCACATTTGTGTATTTCATTTAATTCCCACAAGGACCTTGTATGGTAAGTACTATGATTATCCCCATTTTATAGAAGAGGAAACTCTACAGAAGTTAAGTAATATGCCCAAGATTGTACGACTAAAAACTGGTAGAGCCAGTTTCAATCCAGATAACCTAATTCAGATCCTACACTCTTGATTACTACACAAAATGCTAGCAGAAAGCCACCCACAGACCCATGCAGAGAACACTAATTCCTTTAATATAAGGAAAGGATAGGAGAACCTATTTGGGCACAAAGAGCCACAGAGAGCAAGGCATCCAGAGGCAAACTCCCAGGCTCAGAAGCAAGCTCCTTTCACCTTTAAGTTCCCACAAGGAGCCCACAAGGGGAGTGATCCCTTCTGGTCCTTTAATAAGCTCCAGTCTACATACTCTCTCCATGATCTTCAAACCCAACTCAACTGGCAACTCTTTTGGAGATTCTGGCTAACAGCTTGCCTGTCCACTAGGTGCAATTAGCTGGTAACAACCCCTGCATATTCTTGAGATTAATCAAAACTTGATTTCACAGATAAAGTACCTCCTAGAGTTCCAGGATTCAGGACCCTTGAGGTCTGTTCTTGGATCCTACAACAAGTAAACTATGATACGTGTCTGTAAGACAGTCTGACTAGACTAATTTATTTGCCCAGAAACTTACTTCCACACATAAACCTAAATGTTTGCATTGTTCAATTTTGGGCTGAATCAAAATAAAAAATGATCACATCCCACTCTTTCAAACTTGTCCCAAAATAGTTAAAATCAAGAATGGCAAGTTTGGGAATACCAATAATTTAGAAAATGTACCTAAACATTTACCTCTTAACCTATCATGACTCCTTCTAGGAATCTACCTCAAATTTGGATAAACTGTCAAAAATACAGTGATTTATGGGTAAGATTATTCATAGTGGTATTATTTGTAATAATGAAATAAAGGAAACAACACAGATGTTCCTCAGTAAAGGATTGGTAAAATAAGCTCTGGTAGAACCATGCAAAGGAATTCTATGCAGATGTAAAAATGAATGATACGAATCTCTGTTACACCAATATGATGTAACCTCTAGGGATATATTATTAGGAAGGAAAGATAAAATGCATAAAAGTATAGGTAGATGGTATTTAGGGGAGAATATGGTCAAATACACCCACAGATTTACTTATATTTGTGCAAAAGAACACTCGAATGGCATATAAAAAAGTAATACAGGGCTTCCCTGGTGGTGCAGTGGTTAAGAATCCGCCTGCCAATGCAGGGGACACGGGTTCGAGCCCTGGTCCGGGAAGATCCCACATGCCGCAGAGCAACTAAGTCCATGCGCCATAACTACTGAGCCTGCATTTTAGAGCCCACGAGCCACAACTACTGAAGCCCATGTGCCACAACTACTGAAGTCCGAGCGCCTAGAGCCCATGCTCTGCAACAAGAGAAGCCACCGCAATGAGAAGCCCACGCACTGCAACAAAGAGTAGTCCCTGATCTCAGCAACTAGAGAAAACCCATGTGCAGCAGCGAAGACCCAGTGCAGCCAAAAATTAAATAAATGAATAAAATAAAATAAATTTTTTTTAAAAAGTAATAAATGAATAAAATAAAATAAATTTTTAAAAAAAGTAATACAAATTACTACTTATACAAAAAGTAATACAAATTACTAAAAAAGTAATACAAATTACAAAAAAGTAATACAAAATACAAAAAAGTAATACAAATTACTACTTATAGGATGAGGCAGGGAACAAAGTAGAGTGGACTTGGATGGAAGACAGACTTTTCTGAAAATAACTTACATTTTTTTGGCTTAAAAAACTTTATTGGGGCTCTCATTAACACACAATAAGCAGCATCTATTTAAAGGCACAATTTGGTAAGTTCGGACTAAGATATATGCCCAGGAAACCAGCACCATAATAGACATGATAACCTATCTATTAACCGGCAGAGTTGTCTCTGCCCTCTGTAATACCTGCCCCCAGCTTCCCCTCCTGCTGGCCTTTCCTCCTTTACCCACCACCCAGGCAACCACTGGTCTGCTTTCTACAGATCCGTTTACATTTTCTACAATTGCACCTAAATGAAATCCTACAACATGTGATCCTTTTCGTTGGTCTTCTTTCACTCGGCAGAATTATTTTGAGACTCACTCACATTGCTGCATGTATTAATAGTTTTTTCTTTCTTACTGCAGGGTAGTATTCCATTATATAGATAAATCACAATTTGTTTATATTTTCTCTGGCTGCTGGGTATTCGGTTTGTTTGTTTGTTTTTTCTCCCAAGTTTTGGCTATTGAAAATAAAGCTGCCATGAACTTTCATATGTAAGTTTTGTGTGGATATATGTTTTCATTTCTCTTCAGTAAATACCAGGGATAGAATCACTGGATCATATATTAGGTGTACATTGAACTTTTTAAGAAGTTGCCAAATGTCTACAAAGTGATTTATGATTTTACCTGAACAACAGTGTGTGAGAGTTCTGGTTCTTTTACATCCTTCCAATACTTGGATGGTCGGTCACTCTTCTTAGTTTTAGATGTTCTAATAGGTGTTTAAGATTATCTCATGTGGCTCTAATTTGCATTTCCCAAATGACTAATGATACTGATAATGTTTTCTTGTGCTTAGTTGGCAAATGTTTCCTTTTTGGTAAAGTATCTATTCCAATCTTTTGCCCATTATTTAATTGGGTTGTTTGATCTCTTATTATTGAGTTATTTGGAGATTCTGAGCAGATCTATACTTTTTGCCATATGTTTAGAGCACAGGTAGCTCCAGCCAGGGGGTGGTAACCAAAAAACATGACTGTGTGTGTATTTGCCATAAGTAGAATAAAAATGAGAGAATAAAGAGGAGAAATATCGTTTGAACATAGTTCAATCATAGTTTGAGAAATTGTAGTAGCAAAGTCCTATATGAAATAAAAATCAGACATGAAAAAAATTAATGACAAAAATTTTAGAAGACTAGGAGGAGAAAAACAGCAAACACAGAGCCTTCTTCCAGAAATTTCCTTGAGATAAGGCAGTATAATATTAGTGTTTCCAGTGCAAGAATTTTGGGAGGTCAAGTGGACTACATGTGTGACTAGCTTGGGCAAGTTACTTAACTTTTCTGAGCCTCAGTTCTCTCCTCTAAAATATAAGGCTGTTAACTGCACCTAAAACATAGGGTTGTTAAGCTGATTAAATGAGTTGATATACATAAGTACTTAAAGACTCTGCCATATCAACTTTGAAAAATGTTACCTGTGATTATTCTTTTAAGGTTCTGCATAAGTCTAACAACTTACAGATATATCTGAGTGAAATTGTACACTACCAATTCACACCTCATGGGCTTGAGTATTAAACAAACAAACTGAGTCCCTGAGGGTCAGGGGAAGGGTTATTGGGGAGGAAAATGATGGGGAAAGGGGTAGAAATGGGAAAGGTGAAATTGGAGGTGCTGCAAATATGGGTGGTGTTTTAGTGTTAAAGACAAAAAAGACCTTTTTGTAATTTTGCTGATGGCCAGCCTAGTTTTCAGTTTTATGAGATACTATCTTCAGTAGCGACATCCGTGATCAACAGGAGAAGCAGTTCCTGGTTATAGCTGTTTATTGCTCAGATAATTTGAATAAGAAAGAACTCTTTCTGCCTTATCAGGGGGTCTTATGGTTCTCTGTGTTTCAGAATTATTCTCTTGCATGCCTCTCCTTTTCTGAGTTAAAGGTCAAGTCACCTTTAATGCTGCATTTCCTATTTAATTTACTGCTGGCTCCCCTCCTCCCTTATTTGTTTCCTAGCCTATAACTGAAGGCAAGATTTTATTCTTTGATGTTTTCATGTTAATCGATAGGAATCATGGAATTTCCTCAAGAAATCGCTGCTGATGCATGGTAGGCGTCACTGATCTTAATAACGATCTTAATAGAGAGTTTGATTGTTCTGAACAAAATATTATTGGCCTAAAATGATAGTTTGTAGACTGAGGGGCAGGAAAACATGTTAGTCTAGATAGGAACAGACTGTAGATTACTTAGGTAAGCACGATTTATTCCACCTGCAGTCCCTGATGGTTGGTCAAGAAGGAACTCTAAGAATTGGTGAAAGTCATCATAAGCCTAATAGTTGTCATTCTTAAGAATTCCTAGTGAGATGTCTTATGCCAAGAAGGAAATACTATACTCTACATTGCTTCTTTTTTTTAAAGCAAGGGAAAGAGAACTCAATGAATTATTGGCTAATAATTTCTAGACTGAAAAGACTGTCTAATTAATCATCCAAAAATCAATTTTAAAACATCTACAGAAGAACAGGTCACCGGTATTGTTATGAACAGGTCTAGACCGATCTAATCACCTTTAATGACAGAATGACAGGGCCCCTGGACTGAGAAGAAATAATGGACAAAATCTATCTTGACTTCGGCAAGGTGTAGATCCTGGCTCATATGACACACTCATTAATAATCTCGGCATGATATTCACCACCGGTGTTCTCCTTGCTGTGCTTCGACACAGATTTCTGTTGGTCCCTGTTGCTCCTCTAGGTGGTTTATTCCTATGTTCATGAGGTCAGACATTGGGTCCTAAGTGTCTTACATTTGGCCAAGCTGTGCCCTCTGCAGGGAGGTCCTGCTCTATCCCACTTTCTCAATGACATTTTACTCTTACTTCGAAGCTTCAACACAAAAGTCAATAAGTATCCTTGTTCTGAATCATCCATTCCTTCCCGTGTGCTCCTCCAGCTTTGTTTAGACTTCTCTACTCAATTAGAGACCCACATGCTCTTGACTGTTTAAAAATCATGCCATCTGTAGGGAGATAATTAATGTGTCAGTTTTGGTTACTGGCTCTGTATTGGTGGATGAATTCTGTGGATATGGCTTCATGAGAAGACTCCAAGATATTTTAGATGGTGTAGAAGCAAATTTACAAGTGATGAAAACACATATAAAGGCACATTGAATTATATCAGGTAGAGGCAGCACAGATTCATAATGGTTAAGAATATAGACTCTGGAACCTACTTCTTTGAGTTTGAATCGTTATACTACCAGACTAGCTGTGTATCTTTGAATAACTTACTTAACCTCTCTGTGTCACAGTCTCCTTATCCACACCCTGTTTTCACTGGCATTCCTTTTCTCTTTGTTTACTCCACAGGCCCCTTGAATGGGTACTATGTCAGTTTCAGCCAATAAATTTTGAATGAATGAAAGGATGGACGGATAAATGAACAAAAGAAAATTATAAGCATTAGTCTCACCTGGGCCATCCCATTACAAAATGTTTAAATTGGTTGAGTTTGACAGTCCTTCTAGTATGTTATGACATGATCAAGGTTTATACATTAATGTTGGAAATTAACAGCATTGTAAAATTATTTCAATACATTTTTTCTTCTAGTTTTATTGAGATATAGTTGACAAACAGCATTATATAAGTTTAAGGTATACAACATAATGATTTGAATTATATACATCATGAGATGATTGCCACAATAAGTTTAGGGAATATCCAACATCTCATGTAGATACAAAATAAAAAGTATTTTTTCCTTGTGATGAGATAAACATTTTTTGAAGAAACTTTTAGAACTTTTTTCCCTAAGTTTGAGTCTGCCCTTGTAACGTACAGCTAATTCTCAATGAGGTTATAGGGCCACATCGGGCCGAGACACACACTCCCAGGGAAATCTGGTTTGGCTTTTTCTTTCCATTTACAATTAAAAGCAGTTTTCACTGAGTAAGCTGTCCCAGTAATGCTTATTTTTAAGCCTCTCCTTTCTTTTTTCTTTCTGGTAGGCAAGAAGTACTGCTTTAATAAATGTGAACCTTATCTGGTGGCTGATTAGCTCAGTTGGTTAGAGCATGGTGCTAATAAATGTGAAAAAAGGTGCACTCCTGTAGGATTGAAATTAAGAAGCCTGGGGGGATTAAAGAATATTTGTGGTTCTTCTGTCCCTGCAGGTTACAAACTTGGTAGGAGATTTTGACTTTGGACACCCCACTGTCCTACCCTGATGGGAAGGACCAGCTTATTGTAAGAATGAGTTCCTCTTAACACAGTAGAATATGGCTCTATCCAGTTAGCATTGGGACCTCTACTCCCAGGAATGAGAACACCCTGATAGGAAGGTCCAGAGAGCATGATCAGAGGCGTCGTCACTCTGGTTTGGCCCCCTTTCCCCGTCCTCTCTCACATTGCTTCTAGGTGTGTTTCTTTTCCATGGATTTGCATGGGGCTATAAATAGACATTTGAAAATACCTCTCAGGAAGACTCACGTACTTCTAGAAATCCTGCGCTTCTAGAGTAATAGCTGCAGAGAGCACTAGAAGTTTCATAGAAAAGTAAGTCTTCAGGATTCTTAAGCAACTGTTTTAAGAATCAGAACAAGGGCTGATTGGAATCAGCATCTGGAAACATAAGGGGTTTTTTGTTTTTTGTTTTTTTTCTTAATCTAACTTAAACCTCTTCTTATTCAGCATTCTCTCAGGCATGGAGAAGAGAGTCCAGGCCTCTCTCAGGAAGGTCACTCTGGTAAGGGAAACACTGCATGTAGTTCAGGATCAAGAAAACCAAAAGTTAAGGAGTCATGGTCAAGGGCTTGTGGGTTACCTGTCTGTGGTAAGGTCCTAGCCCAAAGCAGAGGCAGCAGCAGGAAACAAGGCTGGGACATAGTGAATTTGGGTGGAATTACTAAGCTAGGTCAGGAAGGGTAGAGACAGAGAGAGTTGTTAGAGGATTCTGGGATGTATTTCAAGGGCTGGAGGGCGAGAGGGGCAGTCCTCCAGCAAGAGCCTATACCCAAAGATCTTAAATATTTGTGTGCCCATCCGGCCCACCTCTGTACTTAGTACAGGGCTTTCTAATATTATCAAGCATATTCCTTTTTAATTCTGAGAACTAATCTATAAGATTGAGAAAAACTAATATTTTCCAAATATGTTAGCAGGAAGTGGAATATGTGAAATTCTGATGAATCTGGTCTTTCAACTACAACTTAATACAGTAATGAGAATGCCAAGCATACAAATGCACCCTATGGTATGCTTTAACAGGCTGACCAATAGGTCAGCATAGAATTCAGCTACACTCTGCTAGTCAACTGTAAACCAGAGCATATCTGCTGCTGTTTAGCATGGGTGATACACACACAAGGTTTGAGGTATGGGAGCATTTCAGATACACCCCACTGTGTTCTTTAGCATCCTCCGTGGGTTCCCATGAAGCCAGGGAGATTCACCAGGAGACTAGGGGAAAATAATATAATAATTTTCAAAACTGTGATAATTTTTAAAGCAGTCACCTAAGAGTAGGAAGCAGAGTGCAATGGTTATAATGGAAAGGCTCCACTAACTGACTAGCTATGTGGCATTGGGAAGACGCTTAACCTCTCAACACCTCAGGTACAACAAAAGTACAATGGGAATAAGACAACACCTCCTTCAGAGAGTGGCTGTGGGGATTAAATGAGATAAGCCATGTCAAGTGCTTAGCACAGTGTTGGCACTTAGTAAATTCTCAGTAAACATTACTGTTATTCAGAGTTGAGGATCATTGGAGCACTGAATATGATATATATGTGCATATATACACACATATATGAGCAATTTAATATATATGTATTAAATATATATAAGCAACTTAAAACTTGTAATGTTTACAAAATAGCATATAATAGAGGAAGATGGAGGGGAAGAAATAAATGTTTCTTCTGAGAACTTCTAATACCTGTACCTTCAAAAAGAGAGAAATTGAAGACTGATTTTGGTCCTAATCAGAACAAAAATATCCTGAGGTCTGTGGAAATAAAAATATACATACATTTTAAACTAAGCAGATTAGCTTGTTTCTATATTTTCTCTAACTTTCAAGAGATTTTTGTGAGACATGTTGAAGTGGAGAGGAAAGCAGAAGATTTTCTAAGTAACCCAACTAGTGAGGGTTTTGTAATTTCTTCAAACTCTGAAAAAGAAATATGATATATCATTAAAACTTTCCATCTATCAAGAACTACTGGGCTTCCCTGGTGGCGCAGTGGTTGAGAATCTGCCTGCTAATGCAGGGAACACGGGTTCGAGCCCTGGTCTGGGAGGATCCCACATGCCGCGGAGCGGCTGGGCCCGTGAGCCACAATTACTGAGCCTGCGTGTCTGGAGCCTGTGCTCCACAACAAGAGAGGCCGCGATAGTGAGAGGCCCGCGCACAGCGATGAAGAGTGGTCCCCACTTGCCACAACTAGTGAAAGCCCTCGCACAGAAACGAAGACCCAACATAGCCATAAATTAAAAATAAATAAATAAATAAAAATTAAAAAAAAAAAAATAAAAGTTTAAAAAAAAAAAAAAGAACTACTATTTTTCAGGAAAAAAGAATAGGTAAACTGTATTTATATTAGTCAATTAAAAATAGAAAAAAATAGTTGAAATATCTAACCTTTCTTTTTGAAGTCTTTCATTTTTGCAGCATATATTGGAATGATGGAAGGTATTTCCTGTTTCAGGAGGTACTTACTGCAGAAGATTATTGCAAACCAGTTTTCTTCTTTTGAGAGCACTTGCTTTTCTTCCATTGATGCTTGTAGTTGAATATTAGCATGCTTTAGAAGTTTTTATTTATGTATTTTTTAAACATTTTTATTTTGAAATAATTATAGATTCACATGAAGTTGCATATATAGTAGAGGAAGTCCAATTTCCCACTCTATCCCAATACTTAAATAGCAAATAGCAACACAAAAACAATAGTTTTATTTGTAATGAAACTTTCCTAGAGAAATCTCAGAATGCCTCCCATCTGCACACATATGGGCATTCACACACACATACACACACACACAGAGCGAACAGCTATTTCACCTAAGAGCTTCAGCCTGGAGACAACTTCAATCAATAGCAGCCTACTCGCCAGAAGGGAAAGAGGCTGGGAAGCCTCTAAGAGTGGCAGGAGTCCTGCTTGAAACCAGGTCAAGCCCAGGAGGCTTGACACAAATGGAAGAATCATCTGGAGTTGCAACCAAGAGCCCTGCATCAAAGCCTCCACTATCAATGACCAGACAAAACAACCTGACAGATTGGAAGAACATTTATATGATACATTGATTTTTATCCATTATCCCTTTTCAGTCTCACAGAGAAAAAGGCATAATACTAAGCACTTACAGCTCTTAAGAGGTTTGGTCCTTAAATTCCATCAGAACGAAAGTACACATACAGTGCTTCCCAGTCTACTTGTTTTATGTCTGTACTATCTTAAATACAGGTACTCTGTGAGGAGGAAATATTTTTCAGGTCATGTCATGCTTTTGAAAGTGTAATGCATTAATAAAAGTAATCAAGCTATGGTTGGCTTGAGGGAATGGGGTGACACACAGCACAGATCATAGGTATGTTTCCTGACACTTCTCCCACGAGGGGCCTTGCCAGGCATCACTCATCAAGTATGGCATCATTTCCCATTGAGTCAAGGTACCAATTTCACATGGGGCTTCAAGCAGCCACTACCAGCTGGTTATACTTGGCATTATAAATGCCACATTAGCTACAGTTGATTCACTTCATTGTATAGCAGAAACTAACACAACATTGTAAAGCAACTATACTCCAATTTAAAAACAAAGGGTGTTCATTGATAGCTTCTATTTGTCAGGCACAGAGCGAGGCACTGGAAATACAACAAACAAGCAGCCACTGACGGTGCCTTCACAAAGCTGATACTTTTGGTGGGAGAAAATTAAGGAAGGAGCGAAATTTGTGGCCCTGAACCAAGATGGCGGAGTAGAAGGACATGCTCTCACTGCCTCTTGCAAGAACACCAGAATCACATCTAGCTGCTGGACAATCATCGACAGGAAGACACTGGAACTCACCAAAAAAGATACCCCACATCCAAAGACAAAGGAGAAGCCACAATGAGACAGCAGGAGGGTGCAATCACAGTAAAATCAAACCCCATAACTGCTGGGTGGGTGACTCACAGACTGGAGAACACTTATACCGCAGAAGTCCAGCCACTGGAGTGAACGTTCTGAGCCCCATGTCAGGCTTCTCAACCTCGGGGTCTGGCAACGGGAGGAGGAATTCCTAGAGAATCAGACTTTGAAGCCTAGTGGGATTTAATTGCAGAACTTTGACAGGACTGGGGGAAACAGAGACTCCACTCTTGGAGGGTACACACAAAGTAGTGCACACATGGGGACCCAGGGGAAGGAGCAGTGACCCCAGGGGAGACTGAACCAGACCTACCTGCTAGTGTTGAAGGGCCTCCTGCAGAGGAGGGGGGAGGCTGTGGCTCACCATGGGGACAAGGACACTGGCAGCAGAAGTTCTGGGAAGTACTCCTTGGTGTGAACCCTCCCAGAGTCTGCCATTAGCCCCACCAAACAGCCCAGGTAGGCTCCAGTGTTCGGTTTCCTCAGGCCAAACAACCAACAGGGAGGGAACCCAGCCCCACCCATCAGCAGTCAAGCAGATTAAAGTTTTACTGAGCTTTGCCCACCAGAGCAACAGTCAGCTCTAGCCACTACCAGTCCCTCCCATCAGGAAACTTTCACAACCCGCTTAGATAGCCTCATCCAGCAGAGGACAGACAGCAGAAGCAAGAAGAACTATAATCCTGCAGCCTGTGGAACAAAAACCACATTCACAGAAAGACAGACAAGATGAAAAGGCAGAGGGCTATGTACCAGATGAAGTAACAAGATAAAACCCCAGAAAAGCAACTAAATGAAGTGGAGATAGGCAACCTTCCAGAAAAAGAATTCAGAATAATGATAGTGAAGATGATCCAGGACCTCAGAAAAAGAATGGAGGCAAAGATCGAGAAGATGCAAGAAATGTTTAACAAAGACCTAGAAGAATTAAAGAACAAACAAAGAGAGATGCACAATACAATAACTGAAATGAAAACTACACTAGAAGGAATCAATAGCAGAATAACTGAGGCAGAAGAACGGATAAGTGACCCGGAAGACACAATGGTGGAATTCACTGCTGCAGAATAAAATAAAGAAAAAAGAATGAAAAGAAATGAAGAGAGCCTAAGAGTCCTCTGGGACAACATTAAACACAACAATATTCGCATTATAGGGGTCCCAGAAGGAGAAGAGAGAGAGAAAGGACCCGAGAAAATATTTGAAGAGATTATGGTCAAAAACTTCCCTAACATGGGAAAGGAAATAGCCACCCAAGTCCAGGAAGCACAGAGAGTCCCATACAGGATAAACCCAAAGAGAAACATGCCGAGACACATAGTAATCAAATTGGCAAAAATTAAAGACAAAAAAAATTATTGAAAGCAACAAGGGAATAACGACAAATAACATACAAGGGAACTCCCATAAGGTTAACAACTGATTTCTCAGCAGAAACTCTACAAGCCAGAAGGGAGTGGCATGATATACTTAAAGTGATGAAAAGGGAGAACCTACAACCACAATTACTCTACCAGGCAAGGATCTCATTCAGATTCTATGGAGAAATCAAAAGCTTTACAGACAAGCAAAAGCTAAGAGAATTCAGCACCTCCAAACCAGCTCTAAAACAAATGCTAAAGGAACTTCTCTAAGTGGGAAACACAAGAGAATAAAAGGATCTACAAAAACAAACCGAAAACAATTAAGAAAATGGTCATAGGAACATACATATCGATAATTACCTTATACGTGAATGGATTAAATGCTCCAACCAAAAGACACAGGCTTGCTGAATGGATACAAAAACAAGACCCATGTATGTATATGCTGTCTACAAGAGACCCACTTCAGACCTAGGGACACATACAGACTGAAATTGAGGGGATGGAAAAAGATATTCCTTGCAAATGGAAATCAAAAGAAAGCTGGAGTAGCAATACTCATAGCAGATAAAATAGACTTTAAAATAAAGAATGTTACAAGACACAAGGAAGGACACTATATAATGATCAAGGGATCAATCCAAGAAGAAGATATAATAATTATAAATATATATGCACCCAACATAGGAGCACCTCAATACATAAGGCAACTGCTAACAGCTATAAAAGAGGAAATCAACAGTAACACAACAGTAGTGGGGGACTTTAACACCTCACTTACACCAATGGACAGATCACCCAAAATGAAAATAAATAAGGAAACAGAAGCTTTAAATGACACAATAGACCAGAGAGATTTAATTGATATTTATAGGACATTCCATCCAAAAACAGCAGATTACACTTTCTTCTCAAGTGTGCATGGAACATTCTCCAGGATAAATCACATCTTGGGTCACAAATCAAGCCTCGGTAAATTTAAGGAAACTGAAATCATATCAAGCATCTTTTCTGACCACAACACTATGAGATTAGATAGGAATTACAGGGAATAAAACATAAAAAACACAAACACATGGAGGCTAAACAATATGTTACTAAATAGCCAAGAGATCACTGAAGAAATCAAAGAGGAAATCAAAAAATACCTAGAGACAGATGACAATGAAAACACGATGATCCAAAACCTATGGGAGGCAGCAAAATCAGTTCTAAGGGGGAATTTTATAGCAATACAATCCTACATTAAGAAACAAGAAACATGTCAAATAAAAAAATCTAACCTTACACAGAAAGGAACTAGAGAAAGAAGAACAAACAAAACCCAAAGTTAGCAGAAGGAAAGAAATCATAAACATCAGAGCAGAAATAAATGAAATAGAAACAAAGAAAACAATAGCAAACATCAATAAAACTAAAAGCTGGTTCTTTGAGAAGATAAACAAAATTGATAAACCATTAGCCAGGCTCATCAAGAAAAAGAGGGAGAGGACTCAAATCAATAAAATTAGAAATGAACAAGGAGAAGTTACAACAGACACCGCAGAAATACAAAGCATCCTAAGAGACTACGACAAGCAACCCTATGCCAATAAAATGGACAACCTGGAAGAAATGGACAAATTCTTAGAAATATATAACCTTCCAAGACTGAACCAGGAAGAAATAGAAAATATGAACAGACCAATCACAAGAAATGAAATTGAAACTGTGATTAAAAATCTTCCAACACGCAAAAGTCCAGGACCAGATGGCTTCACGGATGAATTCTATCAAACATTTAGAGAAGAGGTAACACCCATCCTTCTCAAACTCTTCCAAAAAACTGTGGAGGAAGGAACACTCCCAAACTCATTCTATGAGGCCACCATCACCCTGATACCAAAACCAGACAAAGATACTACAAAAAAAGAAAATTACAGACCAATATCACTGATGAATACAGATGCAAAAATCCTCAACAAAATACTAGCAAACAGAATCCAACAACACATTAAAAGCATCATACACCATGATCACGTGGGATTTATCCCAGGGATGCAAGGATTCTTCAATATATGCAAATCAATCAATGTGGTACACCACATTAACAAATTGAAGAATAAAAACCATATGATCATCTCAATAGATGGAGAAAAAGCTTTTGACAAAATTCAACACCGATTTATGATAAAAAACTCTCCAGAAAGTGTGCATAGAGGGAACCTACCTCAACATAATAAAGGCCATATACGACAAACCCACAGCAAACATCATTCTCAATGGTGAAAAACTGAAAGCATTTCCTCTAAGATCAGGAACAAGAAAAGGATGTCCACTCTCACCACTATTATTCAACATAGTTTTGGAAGTCCTAGCCATGGCAATCAGAGAAGAAAAAGGAATAAAAAGAATACAAATTGGAAAAGAAGTAAAACTCTCACTGTTTGCAGATGACATGATACTATACATAGAGAATCCTAAAGATGCCACCAGAAAACTGTTAGAGCTAATTAATGAATTTGGTAAAGTAGCAGGATACAAAATTAATACACAGAAATCTCTTGCATTCCTATACACTAATGATGAAAAATCTGAAAGAGAAATTAAGGAAACACACCCATTTACCATTGCAACAAAAAGAATAAAATACCTAGGAATAAACCGACCTAAGGAGACAAAAGACCTATATGCAGAAAAGTATAAGATACTGATGAAAGAAATTAAAGATGATACCAACAGATAGAGAGATATACCATGTACTTGGATTGGAAGAATCAATATTGTGAAAATGACTATACTACCCAAAGCAATCTACAGATTCAATGCAATCCCTGTCAAATTACCAATGGCATTTTTTATGGAACTAGAACAAAAAATCTTAAAATTTGTATGGAGACACAAAAGACCCCCCTATAGCCACAGCAGTCTTGAGGGAAAAAAACAGAGCAGGAGGAATCAGACTCCCTGACTTCAGACTATACTACAAAGCTACAGTAATCAAGACAATATGGTACTGGCAGAAAAACAGAAACATAGGTCAATGGAACAAGATAGAAAGCCCAGAGATAAACCCACCCACCTATGGTCAACTAATCTATGACAAAGGAGGCAAGGATATACAATGGAGAAAAGACAGTCTTTTCAATAAGTGGGGCTGGGAAAACGGGACAGCTACATGTAAAAGAATGAAATTAGAACACTCCTTAACACCATACACAAAAATAAACCCAAAATGGATTAGAGACGTAAATGTAAGACCAGACACTATAAGCCTCTTAGAGGAAAACATAGGAAGAACACTCTTTGACATAAAATCACAGCAAGATCTTTTTTGATCCACCTCCTAGGGTAATGGAAATAAAAACAAAAATAAACAAATGGGACCTAATGAAACTTCAAAGCTTTTGTACAGCAAAGGAAACCATAAACAAGATGAAAAGACAACCCTCAGAATGGGAGAATATATTTGCAAACGAATCAATGGACAAAGGATTAATCTCCAAAATATATAAACAGCTCATGCAGCTCAATATTAAAATAACAAACAACCCAATCCAAAAATGGGCAGAAGACCTAAATAGACATTTCTCCAAAGAAGACATACAGATGGCCAAGAAGCACATGAAAAGCTGCTCAACATCACTAATTATTAGAGAAGTGCAAATCAAAACTACAATGAGGCATCACCTCACATCAGTTAGAATGGGCATCATCAGAAAATCTACAAACAACAAATATTGGAGAGGGTGTGGAGAAAAGGGAGCTCTCTTGCACTGTTGGTGGGAATGTAAATTGATACAGCCAGTATGGAGAACAGTATGGAGGTTCCTTAAAAAACTAAAAATAGAATTACCATATGACCCAGCAATCCCACTACTGCGCATATACCCAGAGAAAACCATAATTCAAAAAGACACATGCACCCCAATGTTCATTGCAGCACTATTTACAATAGCCAGGTCATGGAAGCAACGTAAATGCCCATCAACAGATGAATGGATAAAGAAAAAGTGGTACATATATACAATGGAATATTACTCAGCCATAAAAAGGAACGAAATTGGGTCATTTTTTGAGATGTGGATGAATCTAGAGACTGTCATACAGAGTGAAGTCAGAAAGAGAAAAACAAATATCATATATTAATGCATATATGTGGAACCTAGAAAAAAGGTACAGATGAACCAGTTTGCAGGGCAGAAATTGAGGCACAGATGTAGAGAACAAAGGTATGTACACCAAAGGGGGAAAGCTGTGGGGGGGGGGGCGGGGAGGGAGGTGTGATGAATTGGGCGATTGGGATTGACATGTATACACTGATTTGTATAAAATTGGTGACTAATAAGAACCTGCTGTATAAAAAAATAAATAAAATAAAATTCAAAGCTTAAAAAAAAAAAGAAATGTCACATTAGAACCTAATGTGGAGTTATTGGTGATTAGGGATTAGGGAAGTTTCCCCCAGGGAGTCAGATTTGAAAGCAGTTTGATAGAACTGAAGGAAGAGTGGACAAGAGAGAAGAGTCAAACATTCCATGGGTAGATTATTAGTAATCTTAGAATATTTGTTCATAGATATAGCCCTAGCACCTAACAGCATGTGTCATATAGTTGATACTCAATGCATTTTCTGCTGAATTAATGGATGAATGATTTGTTTTGTTTTTCCTTTTTTAGCCATCAAAGAATGATAACAGAGAGAGAAGCCTGCCGGCTCTTTGAAGCAGATTTTCATAGGAGAGTAGCCCCTTCAGGGGTAAGGTATAGCATGAGTTTGGTTCATAGCTCTATATTTCCAGAAATATAATTCTATAGTTTGCAGTTTCTAGTATCCTTGTTCTCCCAGTCAGAAAACTTTGGAATCTTTTTGTTTTTCTTCCTCCCTTACATAATCAATCAGATACTAGATCTTCCTTCACAATATTTCTTATTTTCATCATTTCAAATTTAGTACATGTGCACCGAAATTGTGTCACATAATGTCTTAATTGCTACATTAGCTTCTTAAATTTTCAATGGGCTTGATTTTCTCTTTGCTTAAAACTATTCTGTGTTCTATCAAAAGATGAACACTATAAAAACAAATTTGTTTTCTTTTATTATTACAAAAGAATTTTAGGTATTGTAGAAATTTTTAAATAAATAATTCTGTAAAAGGAAAACAATAAAAATCATTCCTTATCCCATCAAACAGAAATGATTAATGTTAGCATGTTGATTTATATTCTAATAGCACTTTTCTTTGCTAATATAATGTTTTTATTTCACAATAATGTGTTCATATTCTGCATATTCCTTTTAACATGCTTTACCTTACTTAAAATATATTAAATATTTTTCCATAATATTTTGTTCAGTAACATTATTTCTGAATGGTATTTTATCTCATGGATAGTGAGTAACTTATTAACCATTCCCTTGCTGATTTTGTGCAATTAGAAACACTAAAATAAATACTGTTGTCATAATATTACAATGAGTAAATTATTCAATGAGTTCCTTAGAATAATTCCTAAAAAATGAAAACATTTAAGTTTTTCAATATATATTGCCACATTGCCTGGCAGAGAAATCATATCAACTTGAAGTCTCACTAGAAAAATGTAAACAATTGGCAATTCAGTAGATAAATTAAACAACAGATTAGATACAACTGAAGAAAAAATTGCAGACATAAGATGGCAATTACCCAGAATACAGAACACAAGGAAAACTATAGAAAATATTGAAGGGGGGTTAAAGGATATGGAAGATAGAATTAAAAGTTTATAATCTATCTAATAAGAGTTTATAAGGAGACAATAATGAAAATTTGGGAGGGGTAATATTCAAAGATATAGTGCAGAAAATTTTCCAGAATCAATGAAAGATATGACTCATCAGATTAAAAAATCACAATAACTCCTGAACAGGATTAATAAAAATAAATCTCAAAACAAGTGAAAGAAAAATTATTAAAAATAACTAGAGATAAGGGAATTCACTTCCAATGGAATAGAAAATAGAATAACTGTAGACTTGTCAACAAAACAATGTAGGTTAAAAAAAATGGAATCATATACTTAAAGTTTTGAGGGAAATTGGATTCTATACTAACAAAACAATTATTCAAATGTTATTTTTTTCAGACAAAAAGTGAGAGATTTTACTGCCTGAAGTTCTTCACCAAAAGTAAAGAAACAATGATTAAAGAGCAGTATTCCAGAAAAAATACTGAACTTAGAAAATTGGTATGCATGTGGTTAAACATAAACAAATATTGAGTGACTAAAACAGTAATCATGATAATGATTACCTTTGGGAGTTGAAAAGCAGGATAGAACTGAAATACCAGATAATAACATTTTAAAAGGGAGAAAGAATATTTGCAATTAAACCTTTCAGAAGGATAGTAGACATATTGCTTAAATTAAACTTTGTTAATTCAATTTAACAGATTAAAACTTTCAGCATAACTCCTACAGTAAATGAAATAGATGGTAACTTAGAAAGTAAAGGGAAAAAGAATATAAATAAAACAAGATGAGTCCTATAAATTAAAACTTTTCATATTTTCGGACCAAACTAATGATTTTCTTTTTCTTTTTCTGTTTTTAATGTTTTCTTTTTCTCTAGAAAACAGATACTAACATACATACATACATGCATACATACATACCCAAGCTATAAAAGATTTTCATTACAAGATGGTAGTAAAGAAAACACTGAAAATTAAGTGGATAAATAAAGTTTCATTTATTCATGAAATGAAATACTATACATGATTAAAATAAATAAAGTATATCTGCATATATAAACATAGCTAAATACCCAGAATACTGAGTGAAAAAGTAAGTTGTAAAGAAAAGCTAGCATATGACACTATTTTTGTAAAATTTTCAGACAGAATAGTACTATATCCTATGTAAGCTACACAAAAAGTAAAGAACAAACTATGAGAGAGAATGCATTTCCAACTTCAGGATATAAGCAGAGTAATTCAATGGAGATTTAGCTACATAAAACACTTTATTTCTTTAAAAAATATCAATTTGAAGGAAACATGGTACTATTTATTAAATCTGGTTTGTTAGATCCATGGATGTCTTATTTATTATTTTCTGTATCTTGCTGTGCATTTGAATCAATTCAGAGTTAAAAATAACATTTAAAAGGAAGCCTTTTCATATCCAAATTACACAAATTAGATAAATGTTTTAAAACAGGTTTCTTTAAACAGCTTGCTGCTCAAAAACTACTTAGCCAAACTTACACGTCAAAAGCAAATGACATCCTTTTAAAAGTAGTTTGGCTAAAGACTGAACACTTCTTCCGATGATACTCCAATTGTTCAAAAACAATTTTAGAATCCATCTTTTGTAATTTCTTAAAGCACTTTGTTGTGATGAGTTACCATGAAAACAATATTATTTTATGTTCAGATCTTGTGTATTACTTCATGAGCACTTATTCATCCAATCACTATTTTTGAGGTGTGCTTTATGGTCAGGCACTGTACATACATGCAGCACTCAAGGCTGAGCACCACATGGTCCCTGCCCTCATGGGGGCCTATAGTCTAGGCATCTCCAAATAACATTAGACTCTTCTGAACATGAAACTCATTTTAAAAGCCATCAGGGGGATGGTGTAGTTTCATGTATGAGGGAAGGAAAAAAAAAGATATAAAACATGAAATAGTCCAAAAGTCCAAAAATAATAGGAAAGAATTTTCAAGGTATAGAAAGATAATAAGAGTAGAATGAAACAAAACAAAAATAAACACAATCTATGATGTGAAAGGCTTGGGATTCAGAAAGTAACGTGGAGAGAGGCAGAGCAAAGGGAAGGACATACGGAAGATTATCATACAGAAAGACACTAAGTGGTAGTGGTAACTGAGGCTCAGGGCAGAATAAGACAAAATGTAAATGCTTTTAAAGGCCATCTCTAAGAAACATGGCAGGAAGAACGAGAAAGACCAAAAAGCTCTCTACCATGATAGCTTTCGAATTCCACCTCAATGAAACAGCAGATATATAACCCAGTAACTGTAAATGCCATTTTTGTACTATATCCAGCCTTCTAATTCCAGTTAAGTATGCTGAATTCTTTGTCATATGCAGAGCTCAAAAGGACACATTTCCAACACTCTCTTAAAAGAATTCATTAGAACTTATCTTTTGGATCTGGCCGCAAGAAACCCTGACTGCCTAGCACATGATGGAGTGTCCTTCATAAGGAAGACAACCATTTTTAATTTGGTGTTTGGGAGTCTGTTCCAAAAGAAGATGGAAATCACCTCCTGAAAGCTTCAGTTAAAATAGTGTAACGAATGTTACAGCAGATCTCAAATATTGTAATTTGTCACATGTTTATCCTCCAAAGAAACCTGCAATAAAATCCCAGTGTGTGCAACAGAAATGCAGAGCACAGAGCACTGCTCTAGAGCACACAGAGCAGTGATTGAGAGTGTTGGGCTCCCCACTCAGACAGATCTGGGCTTAAATCCTGCCTGGGCAGTTTAGCAGGGGTGCGGCTCTGAGCTGACTTTCCACTCTGAGCTTCAGGGTCCCCATCTGTTAAATATGGCAAACACCACCTACTTGTACAGATTCGTTCTGGGGGAAAAAGAGGTTGGATAGGTAAACTACTTGGCACTGTCCAGCTAGAGTCAGCGCTGTCACTACTTGCAGGGGTCTCGTTAACAGCAGGCGTGGTGGTGTAGCAATGCTGTATAGGCAGTAATGATCACCGTCACCGTTACCCCAAAAGCTTAACTTGGTTGCAACAGTCCGGCTGCACGCAGATCATTTCCACAGGGAACGCTTCCCTGACCGTCAGCATGCATCTGGCCCCTCTGCCACAGCTCCCCTCTCAGCTTTATTTGATATTTGCATTTGGCTCTTGTTGCCTCCTCTCTATGGCTATGCACCCTTGCACTTAGCTCCTAGAGCTGAGGCTGACAAAATTATCCTGCAAGAGGAGCTTTCAGGAAGGCACTGAATTATAGATTACTGAAAGGTAAATGAATGATAATTCTTAACAATGACTGAATTTATAATTGGATCCAAAAACCTTGGGCATCTGTTTCTGCAACAGGGACATGCCCGGCAGCGGAAACAAGGGCACCCTCTCCTTCGTATTTGAATTAAGTTATAGCTAAGTCATTCATTGTGCTCTGGAAGGTGGATATCTCTGATTTCATCCAGTATGTGTTTATCTCGCAGAAAGCAGTCTTGCTTCCCTAATGAAAAGAGAATTGTTGGGAGAACGAACTGGAGCATGTAGCAAAGAGACCATTTGAGAAAGACAGAAAGAGAGTGAGAACTTATTCATTCATCCAGATGCCAGCCATCTGCACACCTACAGCTGAACCTTATATTTTATGTCACAGCTGTATTCCTTAAAATAAGGTGGCAATTTACTGTTACTACAGCAACTGTGAGAAAGAACAGGGTGTAGGATATACTGTGAAGGCAAAAATGTCCGACTGTGACCATAGGTTACACAGGGAGTAAATAACAGCCGTGAATCATCTAAACAGAATAAGTACATACCTTCCTCACCACCCACCCCTCACTTTCTAGTTGCCTGAATTTTATCAATTGGAGTGAAAATCTGAATACTAAATGCTATACTGTGATAAAGAAATCACTCAATACTAAGTGAAAATGCAGAAAGTCGACGCTGTTTGGAGGAGGATCTCAACCCTGACTGCAATTAGAACTAACCCAGCGTGCTTCTGAAAAACGCTCTATATCTGAGGTTCGCCCCCAAAGTTTCTGACCCATGTGATTCCAGGGTGTCTTGAGGGTTGAGAACCATTGTCTTAATTCATCTTATGATAAACCATTAATTGGTATCAATGAACTGATTCATGAGGAAATATATACTTTTCTCAGTGGGGTATAAAAAGAAATATTCCTGTTTTAATATATTAATGTTCTAAGTAACAAGGAAAAACAGATTATACACTCCCCAATCAAGAGAGACAGAGAACTTTAAAGGACAAATTTCACCTCCAAAAGTCTTTTTTTGGTTTATAAAAGAGTGTCTGGAAGTGAGGGAGAGGGTTGGAGTTGTCATATTAGAACCACCCACATAGACTTTTCAAAATGCAAATTTGTAGTATTGTCCTCTTCCCCAAAAGGCCAAATCAAAAGTTCCTGGCAGGCCCAGCATGTATATGGTTCCAAACCCCAGCCATTCCACTAGCTCTAGCGCCACCTGTACTCTTGGCCCCTGACTGGGGTCTTGTGTAGATCTTCTCTAGGATTCTGCAGCCCTCGTGTAAGATGAGCGAAACCAGGTGTTTGCTGCCACCCTAACAGACAGCCTGTGCCTCATGCCATTTGTTCTCAGACTCAACACACTTCTCATCTCACTGGGACCCTGGGGCAGCTAGCCCTACCCTACTTGCAACCCTTGGATTCTTGACTGGACATCCAGAGGGCTGTTGGTCCCTGAAATTTCAGAAATGCTGTGTCTAAGCTAAGGAAACACTGTTTAATATAAATTTATCTTTCACCAATATTCCCTGGGCTCTAGGGCAATGTCATTTGCACCCAAAAATATTTTATTAAACTCTTAGATGGGTTATGAGGCAACCGGATGATTCACAAATTGAACTTTGCTCTTGCCATTGAGTGGAGTTTAAGAGAATTCTAAGTCATTCTTATGGTAGGTTTATCTGTAAGAAGAGATAAAGCCTGGTCCTTCCATACCCTCTGCAGACCTCCTGAGATCCTCTTTCCTAAATTTTTGTCAGGCTCTTCAACTTTTCTGAGGAAGGGTGTGTGATGTCTTTCCTGTACTCAAAATTGCTGTAGACTGATCGGCCATTTGCCTATGAAGAAGAGAGTCTGTTTTCTTCATCATTAGCAACACGTGTATTTTTCTAACTCCTATTTGACTATTCACAGAGATGAGCTGAATACATGCAAGCATATCTTTAACAAAATGTCTCACAAACTCTCCATTGGTCGAGTTCTTATGTAATCAGCTAGGGAAATATGATGCCTGTGTTAGGTTTTTAATCTATCAACATGCTACAGCTTTATTTGATGAAAGACTGTTCCATGCTGGGTTACCAATAAAATATGAATTATAGGTAATCATCTCTTCAGAGTTAAGTTCTTTATATTTTAAAAATATGAATCCTACTTTAGGGGAAGCTTCAATTTTCAAAGAGGAGTCTTTTCTGATTACTCTTGAAACTACAGTTATTCTCAAATGCCTTAGAGAAAGCAAACAGCTGTTGGATCTTACGCAGAACTGTGGGTTCAAAAATCAGTGCTTAGACTTTGCATTTTAGCCCAGCAGGGCCACCCAAGTGACATTTCCGGGGAATAGAATCAACTTCCAGTAAATTAGCAAACTTCCACCACAAATGGAAATATTCAATTGAATATTTATAAGAAATAAAAAATTGAAGGTATATTGAAAAGAAAATGGCATTTTATTGTTGAAATGCCTCATGCTTCAAGCTAACAGTTTAAACTAAAAATCAGGATGTTGTTGGGTGGGGAGAGTAATGAACATTTTATGAGTAACTGAGCAATCATGTCTGTTATTACTGAAGGAAAAAAGAGAAGGAAACACTGCCCAGAGCACAGCGTTCATTTCGATTTCCAATGACAGAGACAGTCGTGGCGTTTGGTGGCAGAGTGGAAAGAGCGTTGATCCAGGGGTCAGGAAACCTGAGTTTGGCCACTGTCCCCTTGGAAACCCCTGGGTTTCCTCCTCTTTAAAATGAGAAAGAAGGCTCCAGGTGTCTGGTCACATGCCAAGCCTCTTCCTCAAAGATTCTGTAGGTTGGGAGATCCCCTCTAAGCGTCCTGGGATTAGATCTCACAGGGGCAGCATTTGGCTCAGGTAAAACTAATGCAGGGGTCAAAACGCCAAAGGACTAGCAGTGCTGAGTACAAGGAAGGAAAGCAGGGAGGGTTGTTGGAAATGGTGAAAACAGACATCGTATTCAGAGAGGCAGTGGGGAGCACCACTGAGCCTGAGCCACCAAAAATACAGGTGTCTTTATCGCACATTTCTGAAAGAGAGATATACCCAGCATACTTTGAAGGTCTCTGCCATGATTCAGGGATCCCCACAGGCAACTGGGGCTCTGATTTTCCTTTTCAACCAGAGCATCTCTGCTCAGTCAATTTTATTTTTTAATTAATTTATTTTTAACGTCTTTATTGAAGTATAATTGCTTTACAGTGGTGTGTTAGTTTCTGCTGTATAACAAAGTGAATCAGCTATACATATACATATATCTCCCCATATGTCCTCCCTCTTGACTCTCCCCCCCACCCTCCCTATCCCACCTCTCTAGGTGGACACAAAGCACCGAGCTGATTTCCCTGTGCTATGTGGCTGCTTCCTACTAGCTATCTATTTGGTAGTGTGTATATGTCCATGCCACTCTCTCACTTTGTCCCAGCTTACCCTTCTCCCTCCCATGTCCTCAAGTCCATTCTCTATGTCTGCGTCTTTACTCCTGTCCTGCCACTAGGCATTTTTTTTATTCCATATATATGTGTTAGCATACAGTATTTGCTTTTCTCTTTCTGACTTACTTCACTCTGTATGACAGTCTCTATGTCCATCCACCTCACTACAAATAATTCAATTTTGTTTCTTTTTATGGCTGAGTAATATTCCATTGTATATATGTGCCACATCTTCTTTATCCATTCATCTGTTCATGGACCCTTAGGTTGCTTCCATGTCCTGGCTATTGTAAATAGAGCTGCAATGAACACTGTGGTACATGACTCTTTTTGAATTATGGTTTTCTCAGGGTATATGCCCAGTAGTGGGGTTGCTGGGTCACATGGCAGTTCTATTTTTAGTTTTTTGAGGAAGCTTCATACTGTTCTCCATAATGGCTGTATCAATTTACATTCCCACCAACAGTGCAAGAGGGTTCCCTTTTCGCCACATCCTCTCCAGCATTTATTATTTGTAGATTTTTTTGTTTGTTGGTTGGTTTTTTTTTTTTTTTAATTCTTTATTTTTTATTTATTTATTTTTGGCTGTGTTGGGTCTTCGTTTCTGTGCGAGGGCTTTCTCCAGTTGCGGCAAGCGGGGGCCACTCTTCATCGCGGTGCGTGGGCCTCTCACTATCGTGGGCTCTCTTGTTGCGGAGCACAGGATCCAGACACTCAGGCTCAGTAATTGTGGCTAGTTGCTCCGCGGCATGTGGGATCTTCCCAGACCAGGGCTCGAACACGTGTCCCCCACATTGGCAGGCAGATTCTCAACCACTGTGCCACTAGGGAAGCCCCATTTGTAGATTTCTTGATGATGGCCATTCTGACTGGTGTGAGGTGATACCTCATTGTAGTTTTGATTTGCATTTCTCTAATGATTAGTGATGTTGAGCATCCTTTCATGTGTTTGTTGACCATCTGTATATGGAGGAATGTCTATTTCTGTGGAGAAATGTCTGTTTAGGTCTATTTAGGTCTTCTGCCAATTTTTTGATTGGGTCAATCAAAAAATTTGATTGGGTTGTTTGTTTTTTTGATATTGAGCTGCATGAGCTGCTTGTATATTTTGGAGATTAATCCTTTGTCAGTTGCTTCGTTTGCAAATATTTTCTCCCATTCTGAGGGGTGTCTTTTCATCTTGTTTATGGTTTCCTTTGCTGTGCAAAAGCTTTGAAGTTTCATTAGGTCCCACTTGTTTCTTTTTATTTTTATTTCCATTTCTCTAGCAGGTGGGTCAAAAAGGATCTTGCTGTGATTTATGTCATGGAGTGTTCTGCCTATGTTTTCCTCTAAGAGTTTTATAGTGTCTGGCCTTACATTCAGGTCTTTAATCCATTTTGAGTTTATTTTTGTGTATGGTGTTAGGGAGTGTTCTAATTTCATTCTTTTACATGTAGCTGTCCAGTTTTCCCAGCACCACTTATTGAAGAGGCTGTCTTTTCTCCATTGTATATTCTTGCATTCTTTATCAAACATAAGATGACCATATGTGCGTGGGTTTATCTCTGGGCTTTCTATCCTGTTCCATTCATCAATATTTCTGTTTTTGTGCCAGTACCATACTGTCTTGATGACTGTAGCTTTGTGGTATAGGCTGAAGTCCGGGAGCCTGATTCCTCCAGCTCTGTTTTTCTTTCTCAAGATTGCTTTGGCTATTCAGGGTTTTTGTGTTTCCATACAAATTGTGAAATTTTTTGTTCTAGTTCTGTGAAAAATGCCACTGGTAGTTTGAAAGGGATTGCACTGAATCTGTAGATTGCTTTGGGTAGTATAGTCATTATCACAATGTTGATTCTTCCAGTCCAAGAACATGGTATATCTCTCCATTTGTTTGTATCATCTTTAATTTCTTTCATCAGTGTCTTATAGTTTTCTGCATACAGTTCTTTTGTCTCCTTAGGTCGGTTTATTCCTAGGTATTTTATTCTTTTTGTTGCAATGGTAAATGGGAGTGTTTCTTTAATTTCTCTTTCAGATTTTTCATCATTAGTGTATACGAATGCAAGAGATTTCTGTGCATTATTTTTGTATCCTGCTACTTTACCAAATTCATTGATTAGCTCTAGTAGTTTTCTGGTAGCATCTTTAGGATTCTCTATGTATACTATCATGTCATCTGAAAACTGTGACAGTTTTACTTCTTTTCCAGTTTGGATTCCTTTTATTTCTTTTTTGTCTCTGATTGCTGTGGCTAAAACTTCCAAAACTATGTTGAATAATAGCAATGAGAGTGGGTAACCTTGTCTTGTTCCTGATCTTAGTGGAAATGGTTTCAGTTTTTCACCATTGAGAACAATGTTGGCTGTGGGTTTGTCATATATGGCCTTTATTATGTTGACGTAAGTTCCCTCTATGTCTACTTTCTGGAGAGTTTTTATGATAAATGGGTGTTGAATTTTGTCGAAAGCTTTTTCTGCATCTATTGAGATGATAATATGGTTTTTCTCCTTCAATTAGTTAATGTGGTGTATCTCATTGATTGATTTGCATATATTGAAGAATCCTTGCATTCCTGGGATAAACCCCACTTGATCATGTTGTATGATCCTTTTAATGTGCTGCTGGATTCTGTTTGCTAGTATTTTGTTGAGGATTTTTGCATCTATGTTCATCAGTGATATTGAACTGTAGTTTTCTTTTTTTGTGGCATCTTTGTCTGGTTTTGGTATCAGGGTGATTGTGGCCTCATAGAATGAGTTTGGAAGTGTTCCTCCCTCTGCTATATTTTGGAAGAGTTTGAGAAGGATAGGTGTTAGCTTTTCCCTAAATGTTTGATAGAATTTGCCTGTGAAGCCATCTGGTCCTGGGCTTTTGTTTGTTGGAAGATTTTTAATCACTGTTTCAATTTCAGTGCTTGTGATTGGTCTGTTTATATTTTCTATTTCTTCCTGGTTCAGTCTCAGAAGGTTGTGCTTTTCTAAGAATTTGTCCATTTCTTCCAAGTTGTCCATTTTACTGGCACATAGTAGATTGTAGTAATCTCCCATGATCCTTTGTATTTCTGCAGTGTCAGTTGTTACTTCTCCTTTTTCATTTCTAATTCTATTGATTTGAGTTTTCTCCCTTTTTTGCTTGATGAGTCTGGCTAAAGGTTTATCAATTTTGTTTATCTTCTCAAAGAACCAGCTTTCAGTTTTATTGATCTTTGCTATCGTTTCCTTCATTTCTTTTCCATTTATTTCTGATCTGATCTTTATGATTTCTTTCCTTCTGCTAACTTTGTGTTTTTTAAGTTCTTCTTTCTCTAACTGCTTTATGTGTAAGGTTAGGTTGTTTATTTGAGTTGTTTCTTGAGGTAGGCTTGTATTGCTATAAACTTCCCTCTTAGCACTACTTTTGCTGCATCCCATAGGTTTTGGGTTGTTGTGTTTTCATTGTCATTTGTTTCTAGGTATTTTTTGATTTCCTCTTTGATTTCTTCAGTGATCTATCAGTTATTTAGTAGTGTATTGTTTAGCCTCCATGTGTTTGTATTTTTTACAGAATTTTTTTCCTGTAATTGATATCTAGTCTCATACCATTGTGGTCAGAAAAGATACTTGAAATAATTTCACTTTTCTTAAATTTACCAAGGCTTGATTTGTGACCCAAGGTATGATCTATCCTGGAGAATGTTCCATGAGCACTTGAGAAGCAAGTGTAATCTGCTGTTTTTGGATAGAATGTCCTATAAATATAAATTAAGTCCATCTTGTTTAATGTCTCATTTAAAGCTTGTGTTTCCTTATTTATTTTCATTTTGAATGATCTTTTTATTTTCATTTTGAATGATCTGTCCATCTGTCCAACACCCAAAGTGGGGTGTTGAAGTCCCCTACTATGATTGTGTTACTGTCGATTTCCCCGTTTATGGCTGTTAGCATTTCCCTTAGGTATTGACATGCTCCTATGTTGGGTGCATAAATATTTACCATGTTATATCTTCTTCTTGGATTGATCCCTTGATCATTATGTAGTGTCCTTCTTTGTCTCTTGTAATAGTCTTTGTTTTAAAGTCTATTTTGTCTGATATGAGAATTGTTACTCCAGCTTTCTTTTGATTTCTGTTTGCATGGACTACCTTTTTCCATTCCCTCAGTTTCAGTCTGTATGTGTCCCTAGGTCTGAAGTGGGTCTCTTGTAGACAGCATATATATGGGTCTTGTTTTTATGTACCTTCAGCCAGTCTATGTCTTTTGGATGGAGCATCTAATCCATTTACATTTAAGGTAATTATCGATCTGTATGTTCCTATTACCGTTTTCTTAATTGTTTTGGGTTTGTTATTGTAAGTCTTTTCCTTCTCTTGTGTTTCCTGCCTAGAGAAGTTCCTTTAGCATTTGTTGTAGAGTGGGTTTGGTGGTGCTGAATTCTCTTAGCTTTTGCTTGTCTGTAAAGGTTTTAATTTCACATTCGAATCTGAATGAGATCCTTGCTGGCTGGAGTAATCTTGGTTGTAGGTTTTTCCCTTTCATCACTTTAAATATGTCCTGTGACTCCCTTCTGCCTTGCAGAGTTTCTGCTGAAAGACCAGCTGTTAACCTTACAGGGATTCCCTTGTATATTAATTGTTGCTTTTCCCTTGTTTCTTTTAATATTTTTTCTTTGTATTTAATTTTTGATAGTTTGATTAATATGTGTCTTGGTGTGTTTCTCTTTGGATTTATCCTGTATGGGACTCTCTGCACTTCCTCGACTTGACTGACTATTTCCTTAGCCTTATTAAGGAAGCTTCAAGTCTAATCTCTTCAAAGATTTTCTCCATCCCTTTTTTTTTTTTCTCTTCTTCTTCTGGGACCCCTATAATTCGGATGTTGGTGCATTTAATGTTGTCCTAGAAGTCTCTGAGATTGTCCTCAATTCTTTTCATTCTTTTTTCTTTATTCTGCTCTGCAGTCGTTATTTCCACTATTTTCTCTTCCAGGTCACTTATCCATTCTTCTGCCTCAGTTATTACGCTATTGATTCCTTCTAGAGAATTTTTCATTTCATTTATTTTGTTGTTCATCATTGTTTGTTTGCTCTTTAATTCTTCTAGGTCCTTGTTAAACGTTTCTTTTATTTTCTCCATTCTATTTCCAAGATTTTGGATCATTTTTACTATCATTACTCTGAATTCTTTTTCAGGTAGACTGCCTATTTCCTCTTCATTTGTTTGTTCTGTTGGGTTTTTACCTTGTTCCTTCATTTGCTGTGTATTTCTCTGTTTTCTCATTTTGCTTAACTTACTGTGTTTTGGGTTCTCCTTTTTGCAGGCTGCAGGTTCGTTTTTCCCGTTGTTTTTGGTATCTGCCCCCAGTGGGTAAGGTTGGTTCAGTGGGTTGTGTAGGCTTCCTGGTGGAGGGGACTGGTGCCTGTGTTCTGGTGGATGAGGCTGGATCTTGTCTTTCTGGTGGGCAGGACCATGTCCGGTGGTGTGTTTTGGGATGTCTGTGAACTTATTATGATGTTAGGCAGCCTCTCTGCTAATGGGTGGGGTTGTGTTCCTGTCTTGCTAGTTGTTTGGCATAGGGTGTCCAGCACTGTAGCTTGCTGGTCGTTGAGTGGAGTTGGGTCTTAGCGTTGAGATGGAGATCTCTGAGATCTCTGGGAGAGCTTTTGCCGTTTGATATTACATGAGACTGGGAGGTCTCTGGTGGACCAATGTCCTGAACTTGGCTCTCCCACCTCCGACAGAGCACCAAGACCCTGTCAGCCACATGGCTCAGAAGAAAAGGGAGAAAAAGAAAGAAAGAAAGAAAAATAAATAAATAAATAAAATAAAATAAAGTTATTAAAATGGAAAAAAAATATTAAAAATAAAGAAGTAATTTAAAAAAACAAAGAGAGAAGGAAAGCAGAGAGCAACCAAACCAAAAAACAAATCCACCAGTGGTAACAAGCGCTAAAAACTATACTAAAAAAAAAAAAAAAAAAAAGGACAGTCAGAACCCTAGGACAAATGGCAAAAGCAAAAGTATAGAGGCAAAAATCACACAAAGAAGCATCCACATACACACTCCCAGAAAGAGAAAAAGGAAAAAATATATATATATATTAAAAAAAAGGAAGAGAACAACCAAATCTATAAACAAATCTACCAATGATAATAAGCTCTAAATACTAAACTAAGATAAACATAAAAACAGAAACAAATTAGATGCAGAAAGCAAACCACAAGTCTACAGTTGCTCCCAAAGTCCCCTGCCTCAATTTTAGGATTATTCATTGTCTATTCAGGTATTCCACAGATGCACGGTACATCAAATTGATTGTGGAGATTTAATCCGCTGCTCCTGAGGCTGCTGGGAGAGATTTCCCTTTCTCTTCTTTGTTTGCACAGCTCCTGGGGTTCAGCTTTGGATTTGGCCCCGCCTCTGCATGTAGGTCGCCTGAGGCCATCTGTTCCCTCCTAGACAGGGCAGGGTTAAAGGAGTGGCTAATTAGGGGGCTCTGGCTCACTCAGGCTGGGGGGAGGGAGGGGCATGGAATGCAGGGCGAGCCTGCAGCAGTAGAGGCTGACATGATGTTGCACCAGCCCGAGGCACGCCCTGTGTTCTCCCGGGGAAGTTGTCCCTGGATCACGGGACCCTGGCAGTGGCAGGCTGCACAGGCTCCCAGGGAGAGGTGTGGATACTGACCTGTGCTTGCACACAGGCTTCTTGGTGGCTGGACTAGCAGCCTTGGCATCTCATGCCCATCTCCGGGGTCCACGCTGATAACCGCAGCTCTCACCCATCTCTGGAGCTCGTTTAGGTGGTGCTCTGAATCCCTTCTCCTCACACACCCCGAAACAATGGTCTCTTGCCTCTTAGGTAGGTCTAGACTTTTTCCCCGACTCCCTCTTGGCTAGCTGTGGCACACTAGCCCCCTTCAGGCTGTGTTCACGTGGCCAACCCCAGTCCTCTCCCTGGGATTCGACCTCCGAAGCTGAAGCCTCAGCTCCCAGCACCCCCCCATCCCAGGAGTGAGCAGACAAGCCTCTCAGGCTGGTGAGTGCTGGTCGGCACTGATTCTCTGTGCGGGAATCTCTCCGCTTTGCCCTCTGCACCCCTGTTTCTGCACTTTCCTCTGTGGCTCTGAAGCTTCCCCCCTGCCCACCACCCATCTCTGCCAGTGAAGGGGCTTCCTAGTGTGTGGAGACTTTTCCTCCTTCACAGCTCCCTCCCAGAGGTGCAGGTTCCATCCCTATTCTTTAGTCTCTTTTGTTTTCTTTTTTCTTTTGCCCTACCCACGTACGTGGGGAGTTTCTTGCCTTTTGGGAAGTCTGAGGTCTTCCTCCAGCGTTCAGTAGGTGTTCTGTAGGAGTTGTTCCACATGTAGAGGTGATCAATCTCCACTTCTTACTCCTCCGCAATCTTGAAGGCGCCCCTCAGTCAATTTTAAATTTCACAGTTCGCTGGCTAAACCATATTTGAAAACATATTTTAATTATGTATTCTAACACTATGTATTAGTACCTGGTGAATCTGTATTTGCTCCCTATGTCTACATCTGTTCATGCCACTGCCATTCTCCCTGTCACCCAGTTTCAAGAGCCCATGTCCAGCCATGACCTCACCTTTATCTCAGTCCTTCACCTCCCACATCCAAGTCCTGATGACAGCCGTCTAAATTATTGCAACAGCCTTTTCTCTAGTCTCCTAGCCTCCAGTTTCTTTCTTCTCCAATTCAAATTAACCTTTCGGGTTCACAATTCTCATCCTGTTATTTGCTTTCACAAAGTCATACTTTTGATTAATTACTTCTAGGCAATGACGTCAAAACTCCTTAGCCAGAGTTGGAAGCCTCTCAATAGCATTACAAATTATCTTATTCTATTTGTCTGTTCATAGCCTATGACTGAGCCAAACTAGGATGATTCCTATATCAGGTATGTGAGCCGATGCTTCTTTTACTCTTTCCCATATGCTATTGAATCTCCACCCTTTTTCATTTATTAAAAAAAAATAAAAGAAACAAAACTACGTAATGCTATTTTCCTAACACAATTATTTCAATTTTTACATAGTCCTTTCTCTTTTATTTTTATACATGCATATGTATTTTCATCACTAGAGTTGATTTTACATATATTTTTGCATTCCAGTTACAATCCCTTTCCATTTGGCCACATAATCGTCATAATTTTCATTTTAATAGTTGCATAATGTTCCAACCAGCAGATGTGCTATAATTCAGTTAACCATTCTTCTAGCTATAGTTAGACATTTTGGTTTTTTCTAAATTTTAGCTATTATAAATAATGGTGCAATTTTAGCTATTATAAATAATGGTGAAATTAATAGCTCCATGTATAACATTCTCCCATGGGTTTATTACCTTTGGATAACTTTCCAGCAGTGAATTAGGCCAAAGATATACAATTTTTTATCGTTTTTTGATGGACATTGACAAATTGTTTTCCAAAAAGGTTATACCAATTCATACAGCCACCAATAATATAGCTGAGTATACTATTTTTACTACAAACTTGCTGGCTCAAAAGAAAAGCAACTCTACCTTATTAATATATTAATTTTCATATGTTTAATACTAGGAAATGTAAATTTTGTTTATTGCATTTTCTTCTTATGTCTGTTTGTGTTATTTTCTGGCTAAATTTATAAATTTCAAAAGGTCATGGGCTATGTCAGCCTTATTTTCCACCCTATAGTAGATCTCAGCACTGTTCCTGATGCATAAATAACACTAAGGATATCTCTGTGCTGTAAATAAGCACATTTATTTTTTGAGGTCTTATATGTTTTTACCAATTCATAAGAGCTTTTTATATATTATGGTATTAGCCTTTTGTCACAAAGTAAACACTTTTCCTTTTATTTTAGTTTCATATTGTTTTTAAAGACAAAAACTTGTGGTGGAAACAATTGCTATTTTCTTTGTGCATCCTTTTATTGCCTTCAAAGCTAAAAGTTGTACTCTACAGAGATGAGAACATGTAAGTTGAAATTTTTGTTTATTTTTCTATTTTTTGTTAAAGTTTCCTCTTGGGGATAAACTCTCACTATTCTTCAAGGCTTATCTTGAATGCACCCATTCCAAGGTTCCTCCTGGGTTTTAGGAAGTGGTTGTTTACTCACAACCATAGGCACCAAAGGCTTATCACAGAAGCCTTTGGTTTGGAGCCCACTGGGAGCCTCAGCTTTTCTCCTGGGTGTAGACCCTTTTTACCTAGGCAGGAGGGATTTAAATTAATCCAGCTAACACTTTGAGATTCTGGATTAAGCCAACATTGCTGCTATTTTAGCCATAAACCTTTATTCCTACTATAATAACAGAGGCTTTTCTTTGTTCCCATGCTACAGTGCCTGACATTTTAATATGATTATGTTGATAGAGGGACATTTTGATAGGGATATTTTGATATGGCCTAGAAAAACAAATTTTAGGTACATTTCAATTACCAAGAAAGAGTGCACCAGCTATTCTCAGCCCATCTGTAAACCCTGCTATACCTATCTGTCACCTCCCTGATTCCTTATGTTCTTCCTCCCTGGGCATAACAGCAAAATCAAAATAGTTATTAGATCAAACATCCAGCTTTGTCATTGTCTGTCCTAATCTTAGTAATTAAATTTCTGGTTTGTGTTTCCATCTTTGAAGTCTTTTCAGTACCATAACCCACTTGGGCCTAGAAAATCCTAAGTGTCTGTCCCAGGGATCTGACCAATACAGTACTCAATCGCTGTGTCTTGGATATTTCCACCTGACACTTCAGCCTCTCTGCTGGAACCTCCCTGATACTTCTTCCCTTGTGTAAGTCCATTATCATGTCTCATTTTTTCTGATCTTCCAGGATTGCTATGTTTTAGCCAATCCCATCCTGAAATCTGGCTGCCTCTTCCTTGAAGCTTTCCTTGTAACTTTCCATTACATGATTTCACCCCTATCTTGCCCTCCAGGGAGACCCAAATCATTGTATAATTCCCATTCTTCTTAACCTTCATGGCAATGACCCAACTAATGTTATATTAAAGTTATTTTTATTATGGCTTAGCTCATTTCCAATAAATTGCAAAGTCCTAGAAAGCAAGAGCCATGCTATTTCATATTTATGTTTTCCTAAATCTCATTGATTTACATATGCTTTCACACAGAAAAATGTATCTTGAAATACAGTTGCCATATGATCCAGCAATCCCTCTCCTAGGTATATATCTGGATAAAACTATAATTCAAAAACATACATGCACCCCTATGTTCATAACAGCTCTATTTACAATAGTCAAGACATGGAAAGAACCTATATGTCCATTGACAGGTGAATAGATAAAGAAGATATCATATATATATATATATATATATATATATATATATATATATATACAGTGGAATATTACTCAGCCATAAAAAAGAATGAAATAATGCCATTTGCAACTACATGGATGGACCTAGACATGATCATACTAAGTGAAGTAAGTCAGAAAAAGAAAGACAAATACCATATGATATCATTTATATGTGGAATCTAAAATATGACAGAAATGAACATACCTATGAAACAGAAACAAACTCACAGATATAGAAAGCAGACTTGTGGTTGCCAAATGGGAAGGGGGCGGGGGAGGGATGGATTGGGAGTTTGGGACTAGCAGATGCAAACTATTATATATATAATGGATATATATATATATATATATCCCTATTGTATTACACAGGGAACTATAGTCAATATCCTGTAATAAACCATAATGGAAAAGAATATGAAAAGGAATACATATATATATATCACTGAATCACTTTGCTGTACATCAGAAACTAACAAAACATTGTAAATCAACTATACTTCAATTCAAAAAAAAGAAAAAAAGTTTTAAAAATAATAGTTTAATTTTGTCTCACCATCCTTCTCTTATCTTTCTCCTTGTACCTCAAAACCCCTCTGCTTCAGGCAAACCTGGATATTAAGTACTACTGAGTCTTAGTTTATATTGCTTCTCCAATAGGGAAAGAAACACCAAAACAACAACAGCAAAAGCTTCCTTTTTGTTTCTGTAAGTCATAGGATTCTTCCCAGCTATCTTAAGTATTACATCTCCGTGAGGCGTTCTCCCACCTAACTTACTGCTGCTTCCCAGTTTGGCATCTCCTTTTCTACTCAAACTGTTAGGCTTTATGTATGAGCCGAGTCCTCCTTTTATCCCTTTGCTCTCTAAACAGAGTAAGGGCAGGTAGACGCAAGAAAAAAAACTTCACAAATGTAGCGCTGATGAGCTAGGTTTTTGGTTATTTGGGGGTGTTTTGAATTTTTTGTTTTTAGTGGTGGTGATAAATTTGCATTGATCTATTCACACTGCTTCATACTGCTACTCTAGTTAGTGAATTTGAAAAATGGCTAGGTGGAACTCGGGTTACATGGTTTGCTCATAGGATAGGGCAAGTCAACCGACCCATGGGAAAACAAAAAATAAATAATGTTGCTTCATTGTAAGTTGGCAAACTACCCTCTCTACCAAGAAAAATTCTCATCCATTATCATAACATCTATTTTATGTATTTCAGAGAAGCCTCAGTTGCAAACAATGGAACCCATTCAGTTTTATTTCTGTGCATGTAGTTATCAGGGAATCGGATATATAATAATCTTTGATTTGTTGTGTTCACATCATGCGCACAAAAGTATTATATAGTATTATCTATCCTTCATAAACATTAGTGCTGCTGATTTGGTTACTAGCAGTGATATTACCAAGGCTACACAGATCAAAAGAAACACTGAAATTTTTCTCTTCGTGCTCGGCACATGGTCCACACAGGCAAGGAAGTGGAGGGACCCTCCAAAATGTAGACATATTGTTCTGTAACCTCTACCCATGTCAGACAAATGTTCGTTAAAATCCTTGAAAAATGACAGGATCACACTCGCAGAGTTATCAACAAGAGATAATGCCTTCATAGTGAAACAAAAATTCAGATAAATAAAAAAAAACAAAAACTGAGCTTCCGAGTTGAAATAGAGATTTATTTTGACTAAAATATTCACCCTTGGTCTCAAGTGACAGGTTTCAAGGGGAACAGAATTCTGTACTGTCCTCCTACTCCTGAAATGGCTGTGTGGTCTTGAACTGTTTATTGTGTTTTGCCGAGAAGGAAGGTTTATTGTGTTTTGCCGAGAAGGAAGGTTTATTGTGTTTTGCAGAGAAGGCAATGTCAATAGGAGGCCTAGCAATACCCCAGGGAGGGAGTGCCAGTTGCAAAGGCCAACTCTGAACAAAGAACTAGGTACCAAATCTATACACATCAAATTTTTCCTTAGAAATAAAATATTCATCCACTTGATACTGTGTTTTTAAATTCTCTTAAGTGGTGTGCTGTTTATTGTGGCCTATTATGTATTTGTTAAGCAGCTCATAGTTTATTATAAATACTTTTAAACTATTTTTACCTCATTTGATTTCCCAAATACACTATAAAATAAGCTGGTAGCATCATCAGTCTTACCTGAAGAGAGAGGAAACAAAATATGGGTATTGGAGCAACAGGGCAAGGATACATCAATGGAAACTGGCAGAGCTGGAAGACAAATTCACATCCCTGACACACTGGCTGTTTTGGGTGATACTGCACTGCTTTCTGGTGGATAAATGCAAAAACAGTTTGCCTCAAAAAACTGAACACAACATGGAGGTTTTGACACATTTCCCATCTTAGAGCAATGGCGTCTTCTTTTGCTGAAAGAGTTTCCTTAGGAATTAACATTTATATCCTCCCGATACGATACCACTTATCTTATAATACCACTCCGGAGTGCGTATTACAGACAAGCAATAATATGCCTTTGCAGTTAATGGCACTCAGTCAAAATTACCGGGGCATGTCATTATTAGGTCATAATACCCACCCTGGAGTGTCTTACAGCTTAATTGTTCCCTCTTCTATTCCAGAAACCAGCAAAAGACATATTTTACTAATGTCTCTGCTTTGTTAATAGTTCAGAATGGATGAACACATGTGTTCCGCCTGCTCTGTGAATCAAACATGTATCCAGAAATAAATGCAGGTCTCATAATCCCCAATTCCAGCTTGCACATTTTGCTACAAAATGTTTGGTATGGCTCTGATACTTCTGAAAGTGAAGATTTAGTATGCAATGTCTGTCTAAATAGTCAGACTCTGAAAACTCATGAGACTTCCCCTTCTGCCAATGTCCTCAGCGTTAATCTCATGATCATCATCTGTTTTTCTGCTGAAAGTTTCCATCAAGAGAGTTGTATTTTAATCTGGACTAGAATCCACAATCGACTATCCCTAATCTTTTGAATATACAGCTAGTTATGTCTCAATGAGTATTTAAGCTTAGATTTTTTTCTTATCCACATTCAGCAAAAGTCTTCAATCAGAATAGGAAATTCATCATGCATCTTTAGATTCTTATTTGTCTACCATAAAGTCATATTCTTCTTACAACAACATGTTAAATAACAAGCAAATGGCTGAGAAATTACAGGAAGAAGTAGCTGACCCAGGTGCGTGTGGTTCTAATGTATGGCTGCCTAGAAATAGAGGGAATTGGCTATTCAAATAAGCATGACATCAGAGCCCACTACAAGGCATTGCTCTTCAGGTGGCCTCATGATTGTATGTATATAGCAGTGGCCCATGGGGTTGAATACCTCCCACTGCTTAGGAAGTGCTTAGTGAATGCAGTAGAAATTTGAGAAATTTGATCAATGAAACAAATGAAGCTGGGGAGCTATCTATGGGAAACGTCTCTTGGAAAGTGTGTGGTGAAGAGAAATTGATTTTGGTTAGAGTTGTGTAATTTAGGTCCTTACCTTCAGAATAATAAGTAACATATAACAAGGAAAGAGATTGACCTAATAATTTTAAAACTTCCCATAAAACCCAGTTCCCAGATGGCTTCTCTGGTGAATTCTATCAAACATTTAAAGAAGAATGAATACCAATTCTTCACAAGCTCTTCCAAAATTCAGAAAGGAGGAGGAATACTTTTCAACTCATTCTATGATGCATGTATTACCCTGACGCTAAACCAGACAAAGACATCACTAGAAAATAAAATTACAGACAAATATCCTTTATGAATATTGACACAAAAATCCTCATCAAAGTACTACCAAACCAAGTCCAGACATACAAAAAGGATAATGCATGATGACCAAATGAGATTTATCCAGAATAAGTTGCAAAGTTGGATTACCATCTGAAAAACAACCATGTAACATATCATATTAAAAAAAAAAGGACAATATCTGCATTATCATATTGATAGACATAGGAAAGTTATGTGACAAAATTCAACATTCTTTCATGATAAAACCATTCAAGAAACTAGGAATTGAAGGGCATTTACTGAATCTGATAAAAGCCATCTACAAAAAAACTGATAGCTAATATTACACATAATGACAAAAGAATGAATGATTTCCCCATAAGATCAAGAACAAGACAAGGACATCTGCTCTCACTATTTCTATTCAACATTATACTAGGAGTTCTAACCAGGGCAATTAGGCAAGAAAAAGAAGTTTAAGGTATCTAGATTGAAAAGGAGGATATTAAAATACCTCTGTGTACAAATGACATAATCATATATAGAATATCCTAAGGAATACACTAAAAATTTATTGGGCTGGCCAAAAAGCTCATTCAGTTAGTGAATACATTGTTCAATAAAGTTCTTGGTGAAAAATGAAAACTGTGTCTTATTTTTACTTAAAACTGAATGAACTTTTTAGCCAAACCAATATTAGAAGTAATAAGTTCAGCAGGGTTGCAAAATTCAATGAGTACAAAAATTAATTGTACTTCTATACATTGGCAATGCATGATCCAAAAATAAAATTAAGAAAATAATTTATTTATAATAGCACCAAAAAGAATAAAATATTTAAGAATATATTTAACAAAAAGTGCAATACTTATAGTTTTGAAAACTACAAAACATTGTTGAAAGAAATTGAAGAAGATCTAAATAAAATATGTCTCATAATTATGGGTTGAAAGACAATATCAAATTAATCTACAGTTTTAACACAATTTATATCAAAATACCAGCTGGTTTTTATCTTGTGGAAATTGACAAGCTAATCCTAAAATGCATATGGAAAGGCAAGGGAGCCAAGCTCTCCAAAACAATCTTGAAAAGAAGAACAAAGTTGGGGGAACCATATTTTCCACTCTCAAAACTTACTAGAAAGCTGCAATAATCAAGACACTAGCACTGGCATAAGGATAGACATATAAAAATGTGAAATAGAATCTGGAGTCCAGAAAGAAACATTTACATTTATGGTTAATTTTCAACAAATGTGCAAAGATAATTCAATAGAGGAAAAATAATCTTTCCAACAAATTACATTGAGAAAACTGGATATCCACATGCAAAAAAATGTAGTTGTACCTCTACCTCACACCATACACAAAAGTTACTTCAAAATGGATTATATACCTAAATGTAAAAACTAAAACTATAAAACTCTTAGAAGAAAGTAAACAAATCAATCTTTGTGATCTTGGGTGAGGCAATAGCTTCTTAGCTGTAACACAGAAAGCACAACAGATAAAAGAAAAAAATAGATATATTGGACTTCATTAAAATTTAAAATCTTTGTGCTTTAAATGTCACTATGGAGAAAGTAAAAAGACAGTCCAAAGAGTTGGGAGGAAATTATAAAATATGGGCAAAAAATATGAATAGACTTTTTTGCAAAGAAAATATACAATTGATCAGTAAGCACATGGAAAGGTGATCAACATGATTAGGCATTAGGAAAATACAAATCAAAACCACAAGAGATACTGCTTCACACCTACTGGGATGGCTAAAATAAAAAAGACAGACAATAACAATTGTTAGTGAGGATGTGGAGAAATTGGAAGCATATATTGAGGATGGGAAGGTAAAATGGTACAGGCACTTTAGGAAACAGTTTGGCAGTTCCTCAAAATGTTAAACAGAGAGTTACCATTTGACTCAGCAATTCCAGTCCTAGGTACATACCCCAAAAATGTGAAAAGATATGTCCACGCAAAAACTTGTATATGAATATTCAAAACAGCATTATTCATAATAGCCAAAAAGTGGAAAAAACCAAATGTCTATCAACTGATGAATGGTGCTAATATCCATATAATGGTGTATAATTCAACAATAAAAAGAAGTGAAGTACTACTACAACACAGGTGAACCTTGAAAACATCTGCTAAGTGAAAGACACCAGTCACAAAAAGTCATGTATTATATCATTCCATTTATATGAAATGTCCAGAACTGGCAAACCTATAGAGACAGAAAATAGGCTAGAGATTGCCTAAGTCTAGAGAGGGCAGGATATGGGAGTGTCTGCTAATGGAAAAAGAGCTTATTTTGTGGGTGATGAAAATATTCTAACATTGGATTTTGGTGATGATATAGTGATGGTATATATCTGAGAATACACAAAAAACTACTGAATTGTACACTTTAAATGGATAAATATTATGGTATATGAATTATAGCTTGGTAAAATTATTTTTAAAAACAGAAACAGTAAAACTGAGGCATGCTCTGAAATGAAATCACAGACTATCAGCAGTATAGAAGTTTAGAAATAATCAGGTCAAGTGAGAACAAAAAGCAATAACTTATACAGGAAGAAGAATGGGAAGAATTGTTTCCAACAGAATAAAATCTGAAATATCTTTGTGGTTTGGCAAAAAAGCATATCTTTCCTTTGTAAACTGGGAAAAAAAAAGAAAGACAGGTAAAAACCCTATGGAAACAAATAGCTGTAGATAACAGAGAATGATCAAATATGTAGAAAACTAAGATATGTCATAACTTTAAGTAATGAACAAATATCAGTATAAGCAAGGACAATCCATTTAACCTTGAAACTTGGACTATTTTTATCCAAAAGGCTAAGCCTAGTAACCTAGGATTTTAGTATTTTCCTAAAGGTAACCTAACATGGATCTACAATAAATTATATATTTTTTAATTATGTTATTAAAACTTTGTAAATTATATTGGTTTCCAGTCTCTAGAATTAATCCATAGACAAGGCACAGAAGACTTACTTACAGTACAGACTAAATGTGAATGTATAAAATTTGACAATTTAGACATTACTTTCCTCTTTGTCCTACATAGTAGAAAATCAAGAGCCTCTGTATTAAGTTTAGAGGTGAGGCAACAGGAGAATAATTATATTATTTAAAAATTCAAAAGTAAGCAAAAGAAGAACTGAAGCTGATTTTTTTTTAATTTATAAAATTTAAGAAGGGGATTGGGGAGGATATTTATTTGCCACCTAAAGCTAATAAAACAAGAAATATAGGTTAAAACATATTATTTTGAAATTATAAAGTTAAAAGAATATAAACAAAACTTTAAAATGGTTGCCTCTGAAAACTGTGGCTTTAGTAAGGGGTAAGTAATCACACTTTTCATTTACTGAGTTGAGGTAATAATAGAAAATTGAAGGTTCATGGACATGTGCTACTTTTAGGAAACTAAAAGTATTAGCAACAATCCTAAATTGACGTTTTCCCAAAAAAAAACCCAAACAAACTAAAAAAAAACAAACTAGAAAACCATAAGGAATTATTTTAAAACAAGCAAAACCAAAAACAGACCTCATTAGAAAACTACAGCTGACGAGGTTCTCAGTTGGTTTTCCACACTTTGCTTTTATGAGTTCTGAAGATTTCAGTCCCTCAGTAGGAACTCCAGGGAAAAAAATATAGTCTCCGGTGGCCAAGGGGTTCATTAGAGCATTTGCTCAGGACTGATCCATGCAGCAGTGAGGTCCCAAAGCCTGGGGCTGTGGGGAATCCTGGCTGCAGGCAGAGTAACAAGCAACTGAAGAAGCTGGGCAAGGAGGGGCCCAGGCTTTCTCTGCATTCAGCCCACAGAGAATTCCTCTTTCACTGAGATTCTCCTCTCATCAAGGTTACTAGACCAGTAGTCAATAGCACTGAACCCTTTTATCAGCCCCACTTGGTAATTATAAAATATTTGCAATTATACAATATGCTAATTCTTAGACATCTACAAACAGCTTAATCAATTGAGTGCATTTTATTATTTCTCGTCTAAACATTATGGGCTCACATGAAGTCTCTGAGATCAGTAAATTATTCTAGATTGTTAAACTGCTGACAAACCAATCAGAAGCTTTATTTGAATTTATTAGGTGTGCTACATTATTTAGCCAGCAAGAGTGAGGAAAACAACAGAAGTGAAGAGGCATCCTGGAGTCACACTGTGAAGTTTGATGGGTTCCCATGAATTACAGAGAGGGGGAACTGGATTCACCTAAAACCTTCACTGTCCAGTTGAAATGATCATTAAACCAGGTTCTTGAGGCATCTGGAAGCGTTAGTTCCTCTGTCACACATGTTTGGGTGTGTGTGTGTGTGTGTGTGTGTGTGTGTGTGTGTGTGTGTGTGTGGTGGTTGACTAGACATCTACACTGTATAGGTGTGTATATGCACATGTGGTGTATGTGTCTCCAGCAACTCTGTTGAGAAAGAAAGAAATATTTTTTCATGCCCATCAGGACCTCCAAGGATATACCATATTTGAACATCCCAAAATAGAGCAAGAGATGAAGTGTTCTGTCAATATTAACATTTAAATGCATTCAGCAAGAAACATATTCCCAAACATGAGGCAAGGCTTTTACTCACCTCCAAATTAATCCTCCCTGTATTCAAATTTTTACAAAGCCTTTGATACCACTGGGTTATACCCCTCTGTGAGCTGATTTTTTTTAACAGCTGAGTGGTCTTTGGAGAAAACATATCCCCTCTAAAACCTCCTCAGACAATGCTGGTTTTAGATGCTTATGAAGATCATCTGATTAAATAGGTTTAAAACATTTTTTAAGAAGTTAAGTTTAGTAGAGATTTAGCCATTATTCTTGGAGGCAGAATCTCCTGATTTCTAGGGGTAGATGTTGTTTAATAGGTCAATTAAGCTGATACACCCAGTGGTTATGTTGTATGGATCATGAAATGTTCTTATAGGACAAAGTGCAAAATTTTTCCTAATGTTCAAGTGAAGGTGTTTGTAACCTGAGATGAAACTTCTGTCAGCACATACCCAGATGAAGGGAATACTCTATTTTAAAAATTTCACTTAGAAGTAAAAATGATGTGTCCTATGGCAATACTTCTCAAACTTTAACCTTCATGCTCATCGTCTGGGGATCTTGTTAAAAATGGAGATCCTGATTCAGGGCTTGGGATGGGGTCTCAGGACCCCACTCTGAATAGGAAGACCCCAGAACACTTTGTTAGGTGACTCAAAAATCAGCACTAAGAAGATGAAGATGGTGATCACTGATGTCAACCGGGCAGGTGAAAGCTGGGTAAATTGTTTTCAGGTAATGTGGAAGTGGAAAGAATAGCACACACACACACACACACACACACACACACACACTCACAAACACACACACCTAACGTGAATTAACTATGTACATATGATTTACTATAAATTAAACAATGTAGGAAGGCATTTGACTATTCAATCCACATTTTAAATATGTGTGTGTGTATATATATATGTTTAAGTTGTCTGGAATATTTTTGTGTGGGATATAGACTACTTTCTATTCATGGTCACATGTATGGCATTTCTCCCAAAAGTTTCCTGCTCTGCTTAACAGCTCTGAGAGACATAGCCAAATTAGAAATTTTTTTGAAGATCAGTTATTTGAACTGGAATAAAATGGGAATGTTTAGATTTCTTCTGGTCAATGATTAAATAGGATAATATGCTGAATCTACTCATTTCTGCCACATAAAGAAAGTACAATTTTAAAAAAAATAAGATGCCTAAGTAATATATGGTAGGCCAGACTTTCAAAACAATTGTACATGATAGAAGAGACAGAAACCACTCCTACTGCTGAGTTGTATAGACTCTAGGACCAGAGCCCAAACAGGAAATGGGTATGTGCCTTGGAAGAGAAGACTTTCATAACAAAGGCATTTTTTAAAGGAGCCAAGTAAATATGAAAATATCAGACCAGTTAAAGCCAAATAAAAATTAGGCCTTCCAAGCATATTTTCAGTTAACTTCAGAAGTTTTTAGAAAAAAAAAAATTCGTTTCCACACTTCTCCAACTACATACACAAAGTTAGGCTGCCCTCAGAAGTTTCTTTCTACAATGGGTCTCTATTTTGTTGAAGGGAGGTGTTTCCAAGAAAAAATTATTGCCATATTTTCTAAAAATTTTCACACGATATAGTAGAATACACCATTGCTATAGTAACTACCCTAGAATTTAACTTTGCATTTACATGCAAAAAGTAAGAAAGATGTGTGAATGTCATTAGTTAAAATTATTTTTGCCTCAATTGTAAATCAGGTTAATCGGCCTTGTGTAGAAATGAAAATATTAATGCAGCTTTACAATACTGTATTTTGTTTCACCAATGAAACCATTCTTCTGCTACAGAAAGGATCAAAAGCCCCATAATTTTGGCTTTGTATTTTTGTTAACACTCAAAAAATGCTTCTATAAAAATGTTAAGTATCTAGAATGCTTAAATTGGAGTAAAGTTGCCTAAAAAATTGTACTGCTTGAGAAAAAAAAAGCAAAATGACAAAAAACCAATTAGATGTGGGGAAGGGGTGGAGAAATGAATATTAATGTCATGAAAATGGTCTTTAAAAAATAGTGCTACCACAGTTGGTATTGTAAGAGATCTTTGGTTACAATCACTCCATTTTTGTTCTTAATATGATCTTGAAAAAATGTGTTAATTCTAGAGACATAGTCATTTGACCTTAAATAACTGTGCTATGTAGCCCACAAATAAATGAGCCTAAAATGGTTAAACAACAAAACACTAGGTGTCTTTGTTCAGATTTTATGTGGATCCTGCCATATTCTATTATATTATTTGTGGTTAATTGTTTAGAAAATCATATTTATGTATACAGTTTTTATTCTACAGTGTAGGATGAGATCTTGATCTTTCTATTATCATTTATAAATCACTAAATTTAAATGCTTATCAATGCACATGCACCTAATTGACTCTAAGAGATAATTAGTAACATCCTAGTGTCCAAAAGGATATAAACAGATCATTATTAGAAGAGAAAACACAAAGAACCAGTAAATCTGAAAACATTCATCTTCACTATTGATGAAGAGCAATATTAAAAACAAAAATGAATAGTTTGCAAATTGGACCCCTTCATATAAAATTGGTAGGCGTATAAATTGGTTTAGAACCATTTGGCAATATGTATAGAGTCTTAAGGATGGATGTACCCTTTGGCTTAAAAAATGTTGCTCCCAGGAATCTATTTTAATAAAATAATTAGATATGTAAATAAAATTAATGAACAAATTTACTTAACGCAAGATTATTTTCAATAGCGAAAAATTGGAAATAACTCAAATGTTCAACAATAAGTAACAGGTTAAATAATTATGGTACATCTATAAAGTAAGTTGTTTTATATTTATTGTGCTTTTGAAAATTTTAATGACATAAGAAAGAGACAAAAGAAAACTATGCACTTATGCTAAATACTGTATTTATGAATATATGTTAATAATTATACTTATATAGAAAAGAAAGTATTATGTATAGAAAAAATGCTGAATGGTAGCTCATCCATTTGTTTTCTTTTTTTTTCCTTCTTCATTTTATTTTGTAGTTTGCCAGTCCCCGCTCTGATATCACTTAAAGGATATAGTGCTTTTAGACTAAAAAGAAAACCCAACAAAAAAATTTAAGTGTATATTATAGTTTCCAGAGAAGGCAAAAGAATTAAAGTACACCCATTATAGGTCAGGCCCTAAATTATACCAGTTTGTATGTGCCCCACAAGAAGCTACCGCCCCGACATTTTTCAATAATAAGGCTTTTTACTGGGCTTTCTTTTTCAGTAAATTTCAGAACCTAGCTCTCAAAATTCCTGCAGCTGTTCATTAGCAGATACTGAATTTATAGGTGAACCATTTATACTTCATTACCAACAACATTAAGATCACTGGTCCATGATGGGGGAGGGCCCTATAAGAAAAAATTTGGTTTGTGTAATTCTACTTATATTTTTCGCATCCTGATTTCGTCACAGCGCCTGTAATACTGCCCAGGAGTCACCATTCCTTCAGGTCTGGCGCTATGACTGATTGCTTTCAAAAGCCCTGCAGCTAAAGAAGAGACCCTAGAGAAACATTCCGGTCATATAGGCACCATAACTTAAAACCACTTTTAAGGACTTGGCTTCAAACCTCACTTGCTGGCTTGGCTTCTAACAAGATGCTTACAATGTAATACCATTGGTTTCATGAAAGATGGCAAAGGAACTATTAATGACACTAATTAAGATGTGTGAATATCATTTAGAGACTCCTCCTTGCTGCTTTCCAAGTACAAGCTATGTTACCTAACACACTATTGGTAACGATACAAGTGCATATCTTTCAACTGCAAGGTCAGTTTTTAATGTGGGGCTTTTATTATTAATGCGTTTTAAGTTCCTACACAGTCCACATAGAGATTCCATTAACAAACCTTAACTGTGCTCCTCTTTAACCCTATTACAGCTCTGTCACTTCTCACCCACCCGAACATTATGGTATTGTGGGTTGGAGAATTTAGAACCTTTATCTGGTCCTAAATATAACTTCCAAAGCATTTTATATACACCCAGAACCTATTTGTTTAATTGTTTGCATTTTCAAGTAGGCTCATTCCCTGATCTTTTTGACCAGACTTACAAAATACAAAATCAAAATGCTCTTTATTTGAAACCCACTACTTGCCTATTCAGTATGTCTGCCTGAAGTAAGCGTTATCTCTAAAGTCAAACCTAGCATCGAAAACAAAGGAATATTAAAATATAGCGTCCAAACAATGTCGCATGCTCAGAGTGAAAAGACTCTGGTTTAATATGTCCCTGTCTCAGATTCAACAAAGATTAAGGACAGCTAACAATGTGCGAGATCCCTCATGTGCCTGCTCCAATGTAGACTTAGTAAAAGACTAGGATTGTCACTCAGGCAACCGGAACCTACATTTATGCAGTACCTGGTAGCAATCAAGTATTCTCCCATTTATGACTTCCTATAATTCTCACAACGGTTCTGTGAAGTATGTATTATTACCCCTAATCTATAATTCGGTATGTAAGAAGTTCCTTTTGTTGTGATTATATAAGAAAGACTACATGCTTAAGTATATAACTCTTGGGTATGTTTTTCTCCCCTCCCAAATCTCTATAGTAATTCTTTCATTGTTCTCCAGCATTTGGAATCGCAGAAGAGAAATCTGAGGCCTGACTGATGTACTTCATTTTTTTCTTTTTTTTTTAAATTGAGGTATAGTTGGTTTACAATGTTGGGTCAACTTCTGCTGTACGGCAAAGTGATTCAGTTATACATATATATACATTCTTTTTTTTTAGTATACTTTTCCATTATGGTTTATCATAGAGTATTGAATATAGTTCCCTGTGCTATACAGTAGGACCTTGTTGCTTATCCATTCTATATATAATAGTTTACATCTGCTAACCCCAAACTCCCACTCCTTCCCTCCCCCAACCCTCTCTCCCTTGGCAACGACAAGTCTGCTCTCTATCTGAATGATGTATTCCTTTAGCGGTGACCTTCCTTTTCCCCATGTGAGATGCAGTGTAAGACATTTTGTTTGTTTTCACATTTAAATATTGTCTCCATATGTCTATAGGCAAATCTATTTTTATTCACCGTTACTTGAGTTCATTGGCTCTAAGGACATAAGTCTTCAATCCAAGAAAGCTCTCATTGCCAAAAGTTTATTATTGCTTTGGTTAGGTTTTGTCTTGCCTTTTCTTCAAGCATGTTAGTCACACCCAGGTTAGCTCCTTTTTCTCTGTATTCCATTTCAATCATCTCCTCTCACTGTTTTGTTTCTATTAATCTTTTTTCTTCTGCATTCTGGGAAAGCTTCTCAAAATAATGGTCCATATTAGTGTCTCCATTTTCCACAGCTTCAGTTCTGTTCTTTACTGTTCCCAATGCTCAGTTCAGTTTTATGATTGCCACCTTTTCTTACCTCATCCAGTTCCTTCTGGTCTCGACACTCTCCTCTTTCCCTTGCAGTGCCTAATTCATGGAGCTTATTAATTTTTCTATCATATTGAAAATACAGAGCAATTTGCTACATTTAAAAAATTCTTGTGAAGTCCTTTCCAGAGATATTTTTCAGGATGATGCACCAACTACCCCACATTGTAATCTTTCTCTTTCCTTTTCTAAAATGAGAGGATGTGTCTGCAGTCCTTGTGTTTGGCACTGGACAGAGCATCTAATTTATCCTTGCTCTTCCTACTTATTTTCCAGGAAAAATTAATAGGAGGATAACAGTGTAAGTCCAAAGAGGTTAATAGAATTCTCCTTGTCTCAGATTTAAACCTAGAGAACAGATTGACAAGGTCAGTGTTCAGCCCAGTTTGCAGTGTCTAACTCTGTGTTTCTTATTTGCACAGTAAGGATGGGGGTCAAATGCATATGGTGTTTTGGAGGGGATGCGTTGCTTAAAAAAAAAAAAAAAAGCATGTTTCATGTGATTGTTGTGTTTTATACCCAAAACTAAATTCTGTAAAGCTTGACAAAATCATGGCTAGGAGGAGATACACAGAAATTGAGTCAGGATACATTTAAGGTGAGATAAACTAAATCGTATTGAAAAACACTGGGATAATAGTTGCTGAACTAAAGAACATGGAAAAATGGAATGACTTTTCAGACTCCTCTCCATCTGATCTGCTTAATTAATTGTAACTAAGCTTCCCTGGATCCAACTATCACTGCCCATCTTCTTCTTCTCCTATTTTTTTTTCTCCTGAAGTCTAATACATGGCTTAAAGGAAAATTTTTAATGGAGGGTGGGCACAGATAGAATTCAGATCACCTTAAAAAGTGCCACCTCAGAGAGAGAGAGAGAGACTGATAATTCTCATGTTGGTGCTTCAGATTCAGAACAAAGAGCCAAGATGCAGGTGGGCGTGTGTGGAGGGGTGGCAGGGGGAGAGGAATGAAGCTCCAGCTTATCTTCTTATGGGGACAGATTTGTTCCTCCAAGCAGCAAAATCTGCGTGTGCTTCTGATTATAATTCTCTATTCCTCTCCATAGGTTTTGTGGTTGGTGGAATTTTCTCCAAAATTCTAGCAGCTAGTGGAATGTCAAGTCTTGGTGTTCCATTTTCTTGGAGAATTTTCACCCTTTCTGATCCTTCAGAAGTATTTTGGAAGGAGTGAGAAGAAGCTGCCTCAGGAGCTGTGAGCCACGTGCCATGTTGATTCTAATTTTAGTCCCAAATCACTCAATTCAGTTGTGCAGATAAATGAATTGTCACAAATTATTTACAGAACCAAATTGAGAACAGTCCGCGCTTATCCTCACCTTACTGTTTTGAATCAAATCTGCTCGGGAACAAATCTGGTATGAGTTGTTTCTTCTTTAGTCGGAAATCATGTCAATATGCTAACTTTCCACATGTATTAATCTAAAGCTTACTTCTAATTAAGCAATAACTGCAAATTAAAGGAATTCAAAGCATCACTGCACAGGCAGGGTTTTCTTCTAAGCTGAAGACCCTGGGGGAATCATAATCCAAACTCTGCAGCTTTCCTGTAATAAAACTTGCCCTGTTATTTGAATGGACTTGTTCCTCTGTCCACACATATGCATTTAAACTCTATTTTATTCTGACCACATATAACAAAAGAAATATAAAGCAAATCCATAAACCATACTGATAAAATTACAAGTGTTTTTTATTTCAACAAGCACGTGGCCAAGCTATCTTGCAAGCTATTTTAGGTACCGCTAGATGAATTTTTGCTGAGGACCTCACCCATGAGCAAGTTTGCACTCAGCCTGGCCGAGGACATCAGTAGCAGCTGTAAGATCCCTGGGATGACGGCACAGGAGGCATGAATTTCCAAACTGATGGATGTCTTGCCATTGAGAGGAATGGGAAATATTGAATTATAGAGTTGAACTTTCACATCTTCACAGATGAAATCCAAACAGATGAATGTCAACTACTTGCACATTGTATGATTGCACATTGCACTACTTGTGTGATGTAGAAGGGACACAATGGCACAGCATCATGTGCTCAAGTAGTTGGGGTTGACTTGTTGCTCTCACTAGATGTTAATACTGTTGAGGGATTGCAACACAGGTGGGATAATAGACTTCTATGGTCTCTAACATAAAGAAGATGGTAGACTTGGTCTACTGTTCACAGCTCAGATCTCAGCAGCAACAATGAACCACGGCTTCACCCTGGGAGCTATTCAGAAGAACAGTAAGGAATTAGAATGTGTCCAGGTGAGGGTCATCAGAAAGTGAGACCCCAGAAACTGGCATGGTGAGGAACAGGTGAAGGTCCAGTCATATTTGTTTAGCCATTTATAGAGGATGTAACTGAGCAGACCCGTCTTTGTAGAGGGTTGAACTAAATGACCTGTATGATTCCTTTAAACTCTAAAATTCTTAGACTTTAGAATTATCTAATTGATTCAGTAGTTTTTCTTCACTCTGCTTTCTACCAAGTAGGTTTTTCTGAAGAGAAAACATAGCAGTAAAAATGTCCAAATAGTATTTCTCAAAGTTTAGTAATTCCCACAAAGTTGTCAAACTAGGGAGTAGGATAAGAAAAACATAACAAATGTTTCAGAATTTCCTGGCTACAAAACTGCTAACTGTGGAGAACTATATTTATTTGTTTGTTTGTTTTCTAGGAAGGAAGTTTTTATGTGTTCACACCATTTCATAAATAGAAAGAACAATATATCACTCAACTTCTCTCCTCCTTTTTCCCTGTCAAAACAATAAAGAAATTACCCCAAATCCAAAGGGTATTTTGTAAGTGATGAGCATTTTCAATATCCCACAGTCCAAAGAGCTGGTGCTACCAACATTTTAAATGCAAAAACCTGAGAACTGCCAAAAAGAAACCACCCCTCCATGGCATCTTTCTTTTAAATTGGAAAACACTTGGTATATCTATTATACAAGAATTGCTTCTGATAATATGGTACCTGGAACTCTGATCGTGTCCATTTTTTTTTCCACAAAGGTAATAATAATCATGTAATATTTCTAGGTCTCTGGAGATCTCAAAATATCATCTATGCTGTCTTTATCTTTAATCTTGCACATCTCAGACCAATAAGAATCTGTCACTGTGGATGTTCAATGGTGCTCCATTACACTCCAATACTGGGGAAATTCTTATTAATGACTAAGCCAAGTCATCTATGCTTCCTTTGATGCCATTTTCTACTTTTCATTCTCATTGAATATAGTGAACTACAAATAATGAATCTCTTTGCAAACAGATCTTCACATACCCACTTGACTGGAGAAAAGGGCCCTTGCCTGGGAAAAGCAGGGGACAGGAGTAGTTCTCTGCCACAGATGTTCAGGTCTGAACTCATCTTTAAGACTGCAGGAGCCAATTTCATTTTACCCATGTGGTAGGCAGAATAATGCTACCCTAAAGATGTCCACGTCCTAATCCCCAGAACCTGTGAATATGTTACCTTACATGGCAAAAGAGACTTTGCAGATGTGATTAAGGGTACTGCCTTGAGATAAAGAAATTTTCCTTCGTTATTCAGATAGGCCCCATCTAGTCACATCAATCCTTAAACTTCGAAAGATTGTCCTGGCTGTGGTCAGAGAAGGAGATGTGACAACAGAGGCAGGGTTAGAGAAATGCTACGTTTTGGGCTTTGAAGATAGAAGAAGGGGGGCAGAAGCCAAATAAATGTGAGCAACATCTAGAAGCCAGATGAGGCCTCCAGAAAGAATGCAGCCCTATTGCTGTTTTGATTTTAGCCCAGTGAGACCCACATCAGACTTCAGACCTGTACAACTGTAAGATAATAGATTAGCATTGGTTTAAACAACTTAGTTTTTCATAATTTGTTATGGCAACAATAGAACCCACCCATTAAAAACAGTAAAAACTCATACATTAAAGATATGGAGGCTAAGTTATTTTCCCCAATAGTGCCAACCTGGAGCTTAACCCAGACTTTCTAACTCTCACTCCAGTTGTGTTTTCCACTTAGCAATTCTGCTTCTAATTTTTTTTAGTATTTGGAAGAAGAGAATAATCAGCTTTTACTTCTCCATATTTAATTATTCTAACTGAAATTGATCTTCAAGGCACAATTTTATACAGAATTTCCTTCTGCTGACAAAAAATTGAATACATAGTTGCAGAATAAAATATTACTCTAAATTAACCACAGCTTTCCTTACTCTGAACAAATCTAGCTTACTACTGGTTACTCTTCACTTTGTCTGCTCCTTAGCACTTTTTTTTTTTACCTGTTCTATCTATTCTTAGGCTCTTATCTCCACTCTGCATGCATTCTCAAAGGAAGTATCAACACATTAACTTTTCTATTACCAAGGTCTGACATATCAAACTACTTAATAAATGTTTTTTTAAAAAATAAATCAGCAAGTATAATACATATTTATTTAGCCAACACTTATTTCATGGTCCCCCATATGCTGGGCATAGAGAATATAAAAATAAGAAACACTCACTGCTCATCAAGAGTGCACAACTCAGTGGGTGGATACATACTTTATCAAATAATCAAAGTGCAGCATGATTAAGCAGTTGTGGGGATCAGAAAACAAGAAGGTGGGAAATGTACATTTCCTGGGCATTAAGGGTCCCTTTATGATCAGGGACATCCCTGGAATAAGCAGCTAACTTTAAAATACCATTTCACCAACACTGCCCCAAAATCATTTGTTCATTTATTTGGTTGCTGTTAATTTGGTCAGTCAGAGTCCTAATTAATATTGATCATGGAAAACTGTTCAAGTTGTCTCCTAGGGACTTCACAGAGCTATGGGTGGGAACCATCAAAGGAGCTATGGAAATGCTGTTCCCTAGTGTAGGGACATCTCTTCCAGGTTCTTCAAACAGCTGCTGGGAAACAGCGGGACAAAATATATCTCACTATATTTCCAATAGAGAATTTGCTTTTGCTCTGCTTTTTTTTTTTTTTTTTTTAATCATCTTACAATGAACTTAACTTCAAAGAGTATTGTTCCCAACCAGAGGGGATTGGGAGGAGGCTTGGGCAGAAGTGTGTGTGTGTATGTAGATCTTGCCCCCCATGGGACATTTGGCAATATCTAGAGACCTTTTTGACTGTCACAATGTGGGGAGTGCTACTGGCATCTAGTGGCATTTAATGGATAGAGGCCAGAGATGCCACCAGACATCCTGCATCCTTAGGGCAGCCCCACATAACGAGGAATTATCCACCCCAAATGTAGGTATCACTGAGGCTAAGAAACCCTTTCCTAAGGTTTGCACACTACTTTAGAAACAGAATGTTAGCATTTTTGGTTATATGCAAATTTACTTAATAATATTTATTTACAAAACTAACATTGTAATTTAAAGGAAATTGACTTTCAGCTTAATCTATGGGTTTTTCAACTAATGACCGAGGTATTAGAAAGGCATGTATTTTGTGTTATTCTAATGTCACCTGGTGTGGGAGACACTACTAGAATCCTAAACTCTCAAGGTGCCAAAGACTAAGTACAGGACAATTTAGCCACGCGCTCTGCAAAGTGGTTATAGAGTCCCCATAGGCAAGAGGCTTATTGACTTCAAACCTTCATTCCTCTCCACAGTATTCAACTTGTGACATTTTGCCAACTTCTGGAGCTTTGGGGAAAATATTCTGCTAAAGGAAAATTTGTATTACTAGCTCTGAATGGAGCACTAAGCTAATGAGAGGGGAGGGAGAGGTACGAAGTGTCTCTCTTTTCTTTATGACACACACTTAGTGATGAGGGAGCTTCATTCCAGAATAAAATGTCAAACCCAGAGTGAAATACTATCTATAATAAACGAGGCTTCTCATGATTATTATGTAGCACATTTTCCCAGGTAATAAAGTCATTGTGTTTTGCATAGCTTTATTCTTTTAGGCAGAGGAAAAAGGAGGGGACGATTGTTGGTATGTTGTGCTTGGCTTTTTTTTTTTTTTATGGGTTTCATTCCATTCTTCTTGTGCCAATTGTAATGTTTTATGATTATTCATGACTTAGACAATGGTGCTTTAGGCAGTCAATAGCAATTATTCCTGTTGAGAAGAACCTATAATTCAAATTAGACCGATATAGATTTATTTCCCCTTTACTTTAATGTTTAGTTACCCAGTTAGATTTAAACTGAGTATACAACGTTTAATAAATGATTTTCACTAAAACCTAACTGACATTTAGAGTAGTTTTTTTTTTGAATACAGAGGAATAAGACAAAATACTACTTCACTTGAAAGGTATACCATATCCGTTAAAATTAAATACTTCAAGTTTTTCACTATGTGATGTGTTTATACCTGTGCTCTGATAATGCAATTTTGTACACTAGCCAGCAAGTATGCAAAGAACAGCAAGTGGAAGGCATCTAAATAATCCGTTTTAATGAACAATAAATTCATGCATGGTTTAGGTTTGTAGCTGTTAAATTTAACAGTATTCGGAGTGCAGTTTGGAATATGTATTATCTATTATTCAGGAATTAAAAACTAGAATAAGTAATACCACAAAGATCAAATGAGAGACTATGGTAGGTGCTAAGGACTGAACTGTGTCCCCCCAAAATTCATATGTTGAAGCCCTAACCCTCAATGTGACTATATTTGGGGGTGGGGCCTTTAAAGAGGTAATTAAGGTTAAATGATATCATAAAAGTGAGGCCCTAATCCCGTCGAACTGCTGTCCTTATAAGAAAAAGAAGAAACGCCAGAGATCTCTCCTACATGTGCTCACAGAGGAAAGACCATGTGAGGACACAGTGAGAGGACGGCCGTCTGCAAGCCAGGAAGAGACCTCACCAGAAACCAGCTCTTGGTCTTGGACTCTGAGCTTCCAAAACTGTGAGAAATTAAATTTCTGCCGTTGAAGCCACCCGTCTGCGGTATTCTGTTACGGCAGCTTGAACAGACTAACTGGCCATCACTAGGATCAACCAAATTGACCTTTTCACCAAGTTTCAGACTTGTTTGTTCATTTGTTTCTTTGTTTTCAGCCTCACAGTACATTTTTCTCTCAGACACGTGGCTCAGACCAGGATGGTCAAGTGATGACAAATGGTTGGATCCTGGATTTATTTGGAAAGCAAATTCAGCTGGATTTGCAGGCAGACTAGATATGAGATGGAAAAAAAAAAAAAAGTGGTTGAGGATGACTCCACACTTTTTGGCCAGAGCAAGTGGAAAGACAAAGTTATCATAAACTGAGATGGGGAGAGTAGATCTTAAATAATCTCTTAAGTATTCTCAAAAAAAAAGGGAAATTATGTGAGGTGACAGATGTGTTATTTTGATGGTGGGAATCATTTCACAGGGTATATGCATATTAAATGATATGCATGTGCATCTTTTTTTTTAAATTAATTTTTAATTTTTGGCTGTGTTGGGTCTTCATTGCTGTGCGCAGGCTTTCTCTAGTTGCGGCGAGCGGGGGCTACTCTTCATTGCGGTGCGTGGGCTTCTCATTGCGGTGGCTTCTCTTGTTGCGGAGCACGGACTCTAGGCACGCGGGCTTCAGTAGTTGTGTCTCGCGGGCTCCAGTAGTTGTGGCTCACGGGCTCCAGAGCACAGGCTCAGTAGTTGTGGTGCACGGGCTTAGTTGCTCAGCGGCATGTGGCATCTTCCCGGACCAGGGCTCGAACCTGTGTCGCCTGCATTGGCAGGTGGATTCTATACCACTGCCCCACCACGGAAGTCCTGCATGTGCATCTTTAAAAATCACATTGTACAACCTAAATATAAACAACTTTTGTCAATTATACCTCAGTAAAATTGGAAAAAAATAAAACTGAGCTGGGGAAGTTTTGGGGAGGAATATCTTGGTTTCAGCTTTGGACATGGTAAGTTAAAGTCACGTTGTCTAAAAATTACAAATGATTTGGAATTGCTACAACTGAGTATGAACAGAGGCAAAAAGGACAGGCTGAGGAGACAAGGAAGTAAAGCCACTGGCCTACAAGTCATGTTGAGGAACTTGGACATGACCTGGTAGCAATGGCAAAGGAAATGGAGGCTTGTAATAAGGCAGAACAAGCTGCTTAGGGGATTAATTTACACTAATATTTTCTTTGAGACCAGACCATTGGCTTCTTGATGGCTTATATGATTTTTATTGTTTTTGTGGTTGTTTGTTTCATTTTGTTTGATAATCCCTAGGGAAGAGCTTTGCCCACTGTTCTGACATCACAATTTCTATAAGAAAATCACTTTACTGACATATTTTTTTTTTTTCCTGGTCAACTACCTGACTCTACGTTTTTTCACTCAAAGTATATCACAAATGATCTCAGAGGGATATGGCAAGAATTACATTTCTCAATTTTATAACCTCACCTAATATTGTGAATGCATTCTTAAAACTAAATGACAATAATTCCACCAAAATATCTGACTTAGTTATAGATTGGGATCATGTGAAACTGTGAGAGAAATTGAGGACTTGTAGAGGTGGGCAGTGGGGTCGGGATGAAGAGAATTAAATGGATCAGGACAGACCGGGGTACAGATGTCGCCTCTCCTAATCCCGCATTCCAGATACATTTGGTGAGTTCTCACTCCCCTTGAGATAACGGTGGGACTCCCTAAGAAATTCTGATAATATTTCCTCACTTACCTGGAGAGACTCTAATGCATTTTGAATAAATCAAATAATCATATTTTCTTATTTCAATAACAGTCATGCCCTTGCTGATCACATGCTTAGATCTTGGTCCTAGATTATACGTCTCTTTTCCACCCGTTGAGAAAATATAAATTTTAGAACCGTTAGTGAGAAATTGAGCAGCAGTATATTTATGAATAGAAATCATCTACATTTGCATCTTATTAGGTATTTTTACATATACACACTACAAGGGGTAATAAATTAGTGTTATTAGCAGTATAGTATCACATCCTAAAAATAAGGATAGGACATTGAGGAAATTTGAAGAATTAATGAAATTAGTGGCATTGTTCAGCTGTTTCCTCTCTTTCTGACCTCTGAGGAGTTATCAAATTCTTTCCGTTCTAATTTATCATTTCTCTTCTGTCTATAAAAATTGAATCATAAAATCCTCTCATGTGAGTAAAGGTTCTCCAGAGAAACAGAACCAGTAGGTTAAATGTCTGTCTACTTATACATCTATATCTATAGCTAAAGAAATCTATTTTAAGAAATTGGCTCAGACAATTGTGGGGACTGGCAAGTCCAAAACTTAGAGAGCCGACCAGCAAGCTGGAAACTCAGGCAGGATTTCTATACTGAAGTCTTATTCTTTTAATTGAAGTATTGCAGATGTACAATAGTATGTTATTTTCAGGTGTACAACATATTTTTATGGAGTATGCACCATACAAAGTTTTAATATTATTGGCTGTATTCCTTGTACACTACATCACTGTGACTTTTTTATTTTATAACTGGTAGTGTCTATCTCTTAATCCTCTTCACCTATTTTGCCCATTCCTCCACCCTTCCTACCTTCTGGCAACCACTAATTTGTTCTCTGCATCTGTGAATCTATTTCTGTTTTGTTATATTTGTTCATTTGTTTTTTAGATTCCACATATAAGTGAAAATATACAGTATTTTTCTTTCTCTGTCTGGCTTATTCACTTACCATAATACCCTCTTGGTCCATCCACATTGTTGCAAATGGCAAGAAGACTTCATTCTTTTCTATAGCTGAGTAATATTTGTGTGTGCGTGTGTGTGTGTGTACCACATCTTCTTTATCTATTCATGTGCGGACAGACACTTGGTTGCTTCCATATCTTGGCTATTGTAAATAGAGTTTCTATTGAATACATATGAAGTGCCAGGCACTTTATGGACATTACTTACGGAATACCTGCCATATTCCAACAACCCTATTTTGATGTATGAGAAAACTGACACTTTAGAGAGTTTAAATTATTTTTCTGTGGTCACTCTTCTAGAAAGCAGTAGATTAGGAATTAAACCCTGGTGTGCCTCATTCCAGAGCTCAAACTTGAACCATGCTGCTTTCCTAAAGAGAAGATCTGAAGAGATCTCTTTGAGCACTAAACTTTCCACGCTGTAATTCCTCTCAATAGAAAGCTTGCCTTAACCAAGGTATTCACCAAAGTATCAAAAGGTGTTTCCCCTGCCCTAATCATTTTACTTGAGGGTGGGACATGGAAGACATAGGCCCCGGCATCGTGTCCACAAAAAAGCAACTCTCTTGAGACAGAAAGTAGATTAGTGGTTGCCTGGGGCTGGGCATGGGAATGGAAATAACTGTAAATAGGCATAAGGGATCTTTGGGGGGTAACGAAAATGTTATAAAATTGGATTGTGGTGATGGTACAAAACTCCGGAAATTTACTAAAAACCATTGAACTGTATACTTAAAAATGGTAAATTTTATTATATGTAAGTCATATCACCATAGAGCTGGTAGAAAAAAATACACTAACACATATTAGATGAGACTGTATATATATGTGTGTGTGTGTATATATATACACATATATATATGTGTATGTGTATATATATATACACATATTATATATATATTTGAATACACACATCAATAAGCAAAGATTACATGCTCTTTTTCCAAATACCATTTAAGCAGCAGCCTTTTTGTTTTAATAATAAATATGATAATCACAAATTATTTGTATTCATTTCAAGTTGTACCACCACACGTCTCCCCTGTCCTACCACGTAGTTAATAAAGCTGACTTTTTCTAAATGTTCTCCTTCAGACTTTTTGCCAGCTCAAACTGAGTTTCTCTAATTTAAGACAGGGAATAAGTTTATTTTTCTACATTACAGAATCGCGAATGCTGTTTCAGTTATCTATGCTTTTGGAAGGTGCGAGCAAACTGAGCGTTTCATACCCAGGCCGAATTTCCAACTCCCATTTTAGACAGTAAAAGTGCTGCCCCACAGAGAATGTTCCTATAGAGAATCCATCCTACTTTTGCCTTGTTCTCAACTGTCTGCTACACACAATACTGGTCAAATCTCATGACCAGGAAAATGCTCTGTGCTTCACTAGTTGACATTCCACCTATATTTTCCAGTGACAACATTTTTTAAAAACACTTTGCATAGCAATGCACTAAAAAAAAAAAAAAAACAACAAACCTCTGTCTCTAACCAAGGCCAGTATGAGCCATATGGGAGTCGTAGGCAAGCAATTAATTGAGTGCTTCTTACGCTATCTTCTTTAAATATTTTTTTCAACAGTTATTTAGAGGAAAAGGTGAGAGCTGCATAGGAAGAATAAAAAGAATAAGGAACTCCTTTGCCTCACCATCATTTTCTTGGATCTTGGGTCAGACTTACCCCATTCAGCATAAAAATATATTTAATATTTTGAAGGTCTTTGCAACTAATCTAACCAGACCCTTGGTTCTTTAAATGCAATCAACTACTGTCATGGAGCCTGCCGGTGGGGAAGTCACATCCAGCCACCAGTGGCTCAGTAATCGCTTGCTTCCTCTACTAGGCCCTGGGAGGATTTCTGCTACATGTTTCTCTCACCTTGCTCCATTTCTCAGCACAGCACTCCTTGTGGGTGGGTACCCCTGTTAGCTGTCCCACAGATCTTTATCTCAGCTTTAAATCTTTTAATTTAAAATTTTTTTTCCAGTTTAATTGAGATATAGCTGACATATAACACGATATTAGTTTCAGGTGTCCAGCAAAATGATTTGCTATGTGTACCTATTGTGAAGTGATTACCACGGTAAGTTTAGTTAACATTCATCCCAGTTAACAATTTCTTCTTGTGGTGAGAACTTTTAAGATCTACTCTCTTAGCGACTTTCAAATATACCGTGCAATACTGTTAACTATAATCACCATGATGGACATTACATCCCCAGGGCTTATCTATCTTATAACTGGAAATTTGTACCTTTTGACCACTTTCACTCATTTCCCCCACTCATCACCTTCCACCTCTGGCAACCATCAATTTGTTCTCTGTTTCTAAGGTTTGGTTTCTTTTGGATTTCACTTATGAAATCATACAGTACTTATCTTTCTTTGTCTGAGTTATTTCATGTAACATAATGCCTTCCAGGTCCATTGATGTTGTTGCAAATGGCAGGATTTCCTTCTTCTTGTGGTTGAATCATATTCCACATACACACACACACACACACACACACACACATTTTATTTGTCCATTCATCTGTTCATGGGCACTTAGGTTGTTTCTATACCTCCACTATTGTAAATAATGCTGCAGTGTACCTGGAGGCACAGATATCTCTTCCAGATACTGGTTTTTTTTCCTTCAGGTATATGCCCAGAATAGGGATTGCTGAATAATACGATAGTTCTATTTTTTATTTTTTAAGGAACTTCCATGCTGTTCTCTATAGTGACTGCACCAATTTACATTCCCACTAACAATGTAAAAGTGTTTCCTCGTCTCCAGCACTCCTTGCAGACAGAAAGTCCTGTTAGCTGTCGCACAGATCTGGCCTTTATCTCTGCTCCAGTTCTGTTAGATTTTAGTTTCCTTACAAATAAAATTCCATGTACGTCAAGTCTAAAGAAAATAGAAAGGTACTGTGAAATATAATAACAACCCATTGCCAAATTTCAATAAATCTTGCCTTGTTTTGTTATCTCCATGACTTTGCTGAACAGTGAAATTGCCAAAAGGCAAGTAAAAGTAAGGGAAAGAAAAGCAAAGGATCTGGGAAGAAAATTCTGCCCTCCGGCGATTAAATTTTCTTTGAGTAGTAATACAATGTTTTTTTGCTGCAAGTATTTTGTGTTTTTACATCTATTGGTATTATGTCATTTCCTATAGGAGGCAGTCCAAGTGTATGTGCTGAAGACAGGACTACATACCTGACGATTATGATTGAAAATGACTTTTGAAGAAAACTGATGAAATAAATGATTAGATTGCCTGTCACATTTTGATATATTTATTTTCTCTGTACACAAATATGACATCAGCTGGTTTGTTTTAAATATTATCCACTTGTGACAAAATCCAAAAGGTTTGTATTTTGTAGTGTTTTTCTTTCCTTGCATTCCTTCAAGTGCCATGTGGAGTTTGATGTTGAATAAAATGTAACAGATGTCAATATGCTCCAGAACTGAAATGATACTTGGTTCCAAATCATTTCACCTGCCTTGTCGGTTTCAGGTTGACCTAATGGAACAGATTCTGCGGGTCAACTTGACTGCTTCGTAGCCTCTGAAAAGCTGACTCACTTATTTCTGTGAATGGGAAAGTTTCAAACCTGAGAACATGAAATACTCTAAGTGAAATTAGAAAGAGCTGGTTTTCTAGAATAGTGGATGCAAAACAAATGTCGTATATTAACGCATATATGTGGAATCTAGAAAAATGGCACAGATGAACCTGTTTGCAAGGCAGAAATAGAGACACAGACGTAGAAAACAAACGTATGGACACCAAGGGAGGAAAGGAGGGGGGTGAGATGAATTGGGAGATTGGGACTGACATATATACACTACTATGTATAAAATAGATAACTAATGAGAACCTGCTGTAGAGCCCAGGGAACTCTACTCAGTGCTCTGTGGTGACCTAAATGGGAAGGAAATCCAAAAAAGAGGGCATATATGTATACGTATAACTGATTCACTTCGCTGTACAGCAGAAACTAACACAACATTGTAAAGCAACTATACCCCAATTAAAAAAAATAGTGGATGCATATGAAGTCTTTCCACTGGTTTAACATTTCAGGTTGTAATTCTGAGTTTTCACGCATCACTACTGAGCCAGTTTCTGTCAGCTGTCTATCCAACACTTAGCTACGTGGAAAAGCTGTATAAAGGATAAATTTTGAGTCATTAAGTTTGTTTTATCTCCCCTCTTTTTTATTTTAAGGGAAGATGAGGGGAACAAACAAATTCTGGAAATAATTTATATTTGTTTTTTGAGGGGGTAACATGTTCATTTATTTGAAAAAATGTTCTTTACTCTTTTACATAATATTTATGATTCTCTACTTCAAAAGACTACCAAAATAGTGAGAAAAGTTGTGCAACAACTTTTCTATGTGTCAAATTTTAAAGAATATGGTTTTATAATAAAATTCCCATTAGTATCAATCTAAATAAGAAATGTCATTTTTTAAGAAAAAATCATGATTTTAAAAATCTAGTAATCCATATATATAGGAAAAGGCAATTAATAGCATAAAGGAGGAAACTCAGTGCCAGAGCTAATAAGAGCTATCCACGCAAACATTTCAGTAAACACATCTGTTCGTGTATTTCTCGACTTATAAAACTCTGAACTTTTTCCGCAATATAATGGGAGAGAAGGAAGTACAGGAAGTACATATATCAGGATTCCTAGGTCTTTTAAACATGCAATTTAAAGCATTTCATTCTAGCAATCATTTTCTTTAATTGCCTGCTGAGCCTCACTTTGCTTAGATACTGTTTTTATATCTTTAGATAACAAAGATCTCTTCTCTCAGTGTATTTTAGAATGCCCTAAGTAGGGTTGTATAATTTTAAGTACTTCTTATGTATCCGACTCAGAGAAAGGGATTAGATGCTTATATTTTCGAAACACAGGTCAATTCAGTATTTAAAAAGAAACATTTTCCAAAAGGAAGAAAGAAACCTCTGTAACCCTGACAAATAGTGTAGTGAGTTTAGAGAGTTCAGGTGAGTCAGCACTGTCTCCATTACTTAGCGCTAATGTAAAATGATAAACAGATTTCCTTTTAAAAATTGAATATCACATGTTAATATTCTCCAAAGAGCTGATGGTACACCATAGACTCCAAAAGTAGCATAAGGAAAATAAAAGTCATCAAATACTAAATTGGGCTCTCAACACACAAAAAATTAAATTATATTAAATTTTAAAACAAATTCATAAATAAACTCAAAATGGGGGGAAATATTTGCAAAATATATCATTTCTCACTAACCAAGTATTCCTTTCACTTTTGTATTTGTTTCAAGACTTCTGTAATAAAAACATTTTTTAATGACAAAAGAATAAAATCAATAACATACAAATATATCACATAAACCAATAAAACAACTATTCCAAGAGAAAAATGGCAATAAAAGGCATGAAAAGATAATTCTAGAGAATGAGAAATTGAAATAATCAATAAACATATAAATATTAAGCCTCACTAGTAATCAAAATGACATAAATTGCATAACATTTTTTCTCTTGATTGGCAAACAAAAAAAAGTAAATTTTACATAATGTGTATTGTTATGCATGTGGGAAAATACAAATTTGCATGCATTGCTATAGGAATACATACCTTAAATTTGTTTCAGAGGAATTTTGCAATATTTATCAAACCAATTTTTGTTTACTTCTTCTATCCTAGCAAGTTGGCTTCTAGGTATTTATTCTAAGAATAGTTGTTTAATTGTGCAAATATACATGAAGAAGTGTGTTCATCACAACTTCGTTATATTAAAGATAAGTCACAACAGTCTAAATGTCCTGCAGTGTTACATAAAGTTATAATAAAAACTTGATCTGAAAGACTATGACATATCAATAAGTGAGAGTAACAGGTTATAGCACTGTATGTAGAGTATTATATTTCTCTTAAATATGTGTGTGCAAATTACATAATATACACATATGTATGTATCTACATATGTGTGTCTCTGTGTGGAGAGAGAGAGAGAGGATATGTATAAATGGTAAAATGGTAATAATGGATGGATATCTTTGGCTAGTCGGCTTGTGGTTCTTATTCATATTTTCAAATAATCCTACAATAGCCCATATTATGTGTGTAACAAATTACAATAATGAATAAAATTGAACGTTTCTTACATGGAAAATTTGATGATCTACTCTATGAATACTGATGGCACACTGAGACATCTCTAACATACCCTGAAGTATTTTGCAGTATGGCAGACACAAGAAGACCTGGTACCAATTGCCTACTTCAAAGGAAGGTGATACAAAAAGGGTAGTACTTATTTTCTGATTTTAGAACATATATACTCTTTTAGTTCTTTTTTTCACCCGATAGAGTTGATATCTATCTTTATGTCACCTGCACATTATTTAGAATTATCCAATTCTACTTGTGATAGGCCGTGTGGTCAGTATAGTTTAAGAGGTTATAGTAGATTTTCTTCATTTAATTAGTTTACTAGCAATAAACAAATAGTGTTCGAGGTTTCGTTTGTATGTACTGTTGAATGGCACAAACTCATAGGAAATAATTGTCTTTAACCAGTGAGAAAAAAAAAAGTCACTGGTTCTTCTATTAAGAGGCCAATAGGAAATGAATGTCTGTGTCTCCCCCAAATCTGTATGTTGAAACCCTAAGCCCTAATGTGATGGTATTTGGGGATGGGACCTGTGGGAAGAAATTAGGGTTAGATGAGGTCACGGGAGGTGCTATTCTGATGGGATTAGTGCCCTTATAAGAAGAAACACCAGAGAACCAGAGAGCTTGCCCCCCCACCACACCTGCCTGGTGCACATGCACAAAGGAGCAGTCATGTGGTCACACAGTGAGGTGGCAGCAGCCTGCCAGCCAAGAGAAGAGACTTCAGAATGAAACCCACCTTGCCAGCACCTTGATCTTGGACTTCGCACCCTCCAAAACTCTGAGAAACAAATTGTTGTTGGTGAAGCCACCAGCTTATGGTACTTTGTTATGGTAGCCCAAGCTAAGACAGAGGTAGACTCACCTTCAGAAAGTGGGGTAGGGGAGCAGGAATGAGAGCTGTAGGGGAAAGGAGTGAGGGAGACTGAGGGAGAAGGTCACCCAACCTTGTTCTTTTTTTCCCACAGGAGACAACTGTACATGATGTAGTTCTTTTTCTGACCTGAAGAAGCAACAAAAAAAGAAAGTTTGCTTATCATTTTGATCCTTTGTAGACCTGACCCAAAATTTGACTTCCTTCTAATTGAGTCATGGCTCAGCAATAGAGAAAATATTGGTCAAAGCAAGAAATTAAGACTTAAGTCAATATACTTCAAATATTAAAGCCGACTTGGCCTGACCATCTGATAGAGAGACTGTTGCAAGGTGTCAGATATGCCACATTCTGATATATTTGACTTGTAGAAATCTAATCTATTTGCCTGTAGGATCTAATAACAGCTTCTTGTGGTTTGGAGAGCAGGACCACACTTAGAAATATTGTAGATACTCATTCACAGAAATATTGTAGATACTCATTCACAAAGATTCTTTGGGGTATATTCTAAAACAATGAACTACCTTGAAAACATGATTTTTAAAAATATGAACCAAAAATATTAATGAAAAGACTACGATTGTAAGGAGTGTAGTAGAGCTATAAGGACCATCTGAGAAACCCACAGTGGTACTTACAGGGAAGCCTTGAGATCTACACCAAAGTGCTAACGCTATGTTCACTGTCTGCTTGTTGTTGCAAAGAAAGTTACTGCCTGGGTCTATGTCTTGAGAGTGGGCTTTAACTGTTGAGTCTTGCTCGACTCCGCTTCACAGCATTTCTCCAGCATCCTGTACCTGACTGACCGCTACAAACTGTATGCGCTTAACTGCCATCTTGGCATCTACCCATCAGCAGCCAATAAAAGGCTGAAGAGGTGAGAATATGCTAAAGAGAGTCAGGAGGCAGATGATGCTGCAGCATTTAAAATAGTCTGTTGAAAGGATACAGCAGAGGGGTACACTAGTGTGCTTGTCCTGTGGAGCAGCCCTGTGCAAACTTCTCTCTATGCCTCTAGGTTTGCCTCTATCAAGACTCCATCTAAGAGTCTCCATCCTTTACAGCCTGTTCTGTGGGAATGGACTTTTGTTCATGTCTCTTTGTTTCCTTCTTCCCTTTCTGGTCAAATGGCTGCAGGGAACACAGGTTCTCCTGCTACCCACGTTGATTCATTTCTCAGTGGAAGAGTGGCAACCCGGTTCTACCGATTTTGTGAACCAGTTTTAGTTTACTCTTAAGGTGATTACTTTTTGCCATTGGGAGAGGGGATTAAATGCCAAAAACCCACACTACATAATACTTGATCAAATGCCTGTAGATATTGACAATATATTTCCACTGGAATTAAGCAAATTTTGAACATGCTTTTTAAATTAAATAATAGTGAGCCCTTTTTCATGGCATGAAATGCTTGACTGATGTCAGTTAAGACTGGCTGAATCTATCCCTCTTCAGAAATGGCAGTGGGAGGAGGTCAGAAAGAACTGGTTTGTCTTGTGGGTCTGATGTCTGGATAGTATGTCTGTTTTAAATGTTTTGCTTTTTAAAAATATTGTCACAATGCTTAAAAGACAGCTGATTTCATTGCATCTTGTTTCCTATATACTTAGTGGAAATATACAAAACAGCGTTTGATCAGGAATTAAATGATTTATCAACAGACCTGGATATCAAGACAATACTTTTAATAACATTTCTATAATGAAGTTTCAAATAGCAAATTTTCCCAAAGGCTTTTACTTTGTACTCTAGCAATTCAAAGGGTGACCATAGACTTTGTTTAAATCTTACATAATCTATGTATGTATATATTTTGTTTTCTCCAACTCTTTCAGAACAGGAACCCTTTGCTACAATTCTATGTATAACCCACAACATCTCAGAACTACATATAGGAATGTGTAACGTGTATAAGTGTCCAAACATTCACCGCAGTGTATCAATTACTTTTCTCCTCTATTTTTGCACCCTTCCTCAAAATCAGTAACTGATTTAAAAAAAAAAAAAAAGGAGGCTTTCATTTTCAGCCAACTTTCTGTACTAGGTTACAAAACTAGAGTGAAAAGCATATATTCACAATAGTGATAAAAGGCTGAAGAAGTAAACTCCTACTTTCTTTTCTATAGTAATATGGTTTATTTTTTACGTTTCAGTTTAAATTCTTTCCTGGATTTATCCAATTCAGTCTCTTTGTTCTTGATCTTTTTTATGATCAGCTGAGTCTATAGCCCTGAGCTGTGTCTTCCTGAGCTCCCATCCACGAAAAAAGCACTATCTGCTGAGAGGTACAGGTGCTTATCTGGGACTTGGCTGAACCAGAAAGAAAGTGAGCCCTGGGGTGGGCTCAGCCCACCCTTCAGCCAAATTACCTACTATGGAAAAATGTGTGCAGCTCCTCCAATTTGGACATGCCTCAAATGACCCATAGAGAGGTAGGTGGGGATGAAGGAAGTTTTCTCAAAAGGAATTAGGGCATAAACAATGTAATGATAATGATGATTTTCCCTGCCTTTTTGCACAAACCACCCTAAAGGGAGAAATGAGAAAGTAGCTGCAAAGGAGTATGGCTTTAAAATCAAATGTCCATTGTCTATATCTGAGTTGAATCATAACTGCTGGCTTTTATTCCAGAGTGATTATGTTAATTTCAAAACCTTCAACCCTCACTGACTAAATCACCTATGCATTCCAAGGTATGAAAAATTTAAGAATATAGTGTGTTCCTTTAAAAACATATGTCTTTCTCCTTAAGAAAAAGGAGAGGGGGAGGAAATAATATACAGAATTATAAAAACGACTCTAAAGGAAACCAGTGATTTAAAGCAGTGGACTGGAAAATGTTGAGATTCTGTTTTTAACTTAGAATGCTACTTTTGGCAAATCCCCTAAATCCTCCACCTCAGTTTTCTTATTTAAAACATGAAGATAATGATCTTTCTCACAAGGTGATAGATGATTTATCCAGTCTTAACTAGTATTAGTCAAGCACTTCATGGCAAAGAAGTCATTATTATTTAACAGTAAAGTGTGCCTTAAGTTGCTGAAATCTATTGGAAATATTCTACTGGAATCTATAGGCATTCAGCCAAATATTATTTAAGGCCCATAGAGCAAGTGCACAACTTTTAGCTCTTAACCCCACTAGAGATGTCAAAAACAAATACTTTAAGACTAAACTAAAACTTAACACACACTGGAAACTTTAGATCAAATTAGGAGTCAGAGAGGAGGGACCATTGATTTCCATAACTAAGTTTTTTGTGTAAAATTTAGATGACATAAAAATAGCAGGAAAGAGGAGTATTTTGGACCTCAGGCCATTCACTGGTGTCATTTACATAGGGTTTACTCTGCTATCCTTTAAAAAGAGAAAGGAAAAAAATAAAGGGAAGGGTCTACGAAACTGATCTAACCCCAGACATTTCCCTTTAAGTCTCAAGTCTACTTTTCCCAAAAAGGATACTGCTGTGGTCTGAATGTTTTTGTTCCCCCAAAATTTATATGTTGAAATTTACATGCCCAGTGTGATAGTATTTGGAGGTAGGGGCTTTGGGAAGTGCTTAAGTCATGAGGGTGGGGCCCACATGTATGGGATTAGTACCTTTATAAAAGGGTCCCCAGAGAGCTCCCTAGATCCTTCTGCCATGTGAGGACACAGAGAGAAGTCGCGAGTTTGCAGCCCGGAAGAGGGCCCTCACCTGACCTTGCTGGCACCCTGATCTGAGACTTCCAGCTCCAGAACTGTGAGAAATAATTTTCAGTTGTTTATAAACTACTCAGTCTGTGGCATTTTGTTATAGTAGCTTGAACAGACTAAGACAGGTATTTATAGGAAACAGGACATTTCAGCACAAATCAATTGCTAATAATCTCTCCTGGTCTATAAAATTAGCAACTTTGACAGTATCTGTAACCACATAGTTTTGGCTAAACAAGAACCAGTGAACAATCTTTATTGTCAAATTTCTCTCTGGACCAGAATCCTTTCTTAAGAAAAGCCATTTTATGGTTTTAGGCAGCCATGACGGCAGTTCCCATATATGATCATAAGAGTGCAGTTTTTTTCATTGATATAACTTTTGGAGCATGAAGCTGTTATCACAGAGCTCAGAAATATACCAGCAACAAATACTGAAGCATCTACCAGCCCATGCTGTGTCATTTTTAAAAAGTCTCAAACCATGAAAAACAATCATATTTAACAATTCCTTTGAGAGTCTGTTGAAGAGGTAGTGGGTAACTAGAAAGTACATCTTGTGTAGGGTTCCAAATAAGCCTGCAGCTGTATCACTACGGGGGTTTTATTTTATGTCCTCTCTCTGGAATCGCAATGGAGAAAGTTAATTCTTGTTATCAATTATAACTTGAAAAAGCCCATGGCAGTTTTTAAATGTTTTCAAAATTTTTGTAGCTTTGGTAATGTATAAATTGAGTCAAACCCTTATTATTTTTCAGAGTTCTGATCTCCAAAGTAAGAGGTACAAAATAATAAATCGTCATAGAGAAAGAAAAATGAGAATTTCTATTCATATTTGTTTTGTATCATTCTTTTAAAACTCTATTTTTTGTACATTTATTATGTTTCGAAGGAAATAATATAAAGTTTTTAATGTAGGGAATACACTGTTTGAAAGTTACAGGTATATGATTGAAATATAAACATTCAGAGACCATAGATTTTTAAAAATGAGACTGTTTCTGCCTCAGTTTTGGCTGATATTTCAAAAGATTTTTTTTAAAGAAATAAAGAAACCCAAACCAAAAAATATATATATATAGGGATAGAGAGAGGGCAAATATTCTCATATTCACATATGCAGAATTGCCAAGTAGTTATGCAATCCTTAGACTCAAGGTTATTAAAAGGTTAAAGGCAAGGAAAAGTTTTGGGGCTGCTGTGTTATTTTTTCTCCCTACCTCCACGAGGAAGATATAGGACTTGCTTTCCTCTCACTTGAAGCTGAATGAGAGGGGTTTCAAGAAGATCACTTTGCAGGCTGGATTTTTATTTTATCCTCTGTGTTTTGAAAGACACAGTGGATTGGTGTCTGAATCGTGCCTACAAAAGATGTTTAAGCGTTTGGTATTTGACCAATATGATGGACCAAGTATTCTGAAACTCCATAAAAAATAATCAGTAATATCTAATGAAAGAATGTATGCTATACATGGATAAAGATGTGATTTATCCTGGGAACCTTCTGAGCTTCTAGTTCTCAGGTGCCTCCACACACCAGGCACATAAGCTTTGGTTTAAGGGATCCTGTTATACTGCCCTGCTATGTTTTTACTTCCCTAGCTTCCCACAAGGGTACGAGATGGATCTTTCAGCCCAATACGGGATTTATCTGTCTATCAGGCTGAAACAAGCCCTTCTTCCTTGTGTCTGCTCATGCATTTGCTAAAGTTCACAGACTTTCCCAGAGGACTCTTGAGTCCAGCAGCCTTGTCTCTAAATTAGATTTTCCTTGTCGTATGGCCTCCTTGTCCATGTTTGGAAGTTTCCAGAGACAGCCTTCTCTAGGCAGCTCAACCAGGAATCACACAAAGGCCAGAGACAATGCGAGGCAGGCTAAGGGGACTGGGAGTTTCCAGTGCAATGTGTGCCATTGTTTATAAAGTTGTGCTGATGCAAGGGGAAAAATGACTGGGTGAGTATCCACAGGGACAGTAATAGTAACTATAAAATAGATGCTCTTAAAACTGATAGGGACCGTAAGAAAAGAAACTATTAGAATTAAAAAATGTATAAGCATTAAACAATAAAATCCAGAGGAAAGGTTTAATAGCAGATTGCATAGAGCTGAAGAGAATTAGTGAATTATATTAACATGTATGAAGAAATTATCCAGAATGCAGCAGAGAGACAGAGATGGAAAGCATGAAAAAAAGAGTTTAAGAGACCTGGAAGGTAAAAATGTCCAGCAATCACTTAATGGGCATTTCAAAGAAAAAGAGAATTTGAAAGAATGGGAGGGAGAAATAATGTTAAAATGTATCATAGCTAATAGTTTTCAAAAATTATTCAAAGATAAATCCTCAACTTCAGGAAATTTAATGAATTTCAAACAGGATAAATAAAAAGAACTAGATCTCTCCAAGTATACTAAAGTGAAAATATAGACTACCAAAGATAAACAGATGATATTGAAAGCAGCTATATTTTTTGAAAATTCACACTCAAAAATGTAATTATTAAACTGAAAACCAGGTGACTTAACAGTAACACTGGAAGCTAATAGAGGAAATTGATATCTTCAAAGTGCAGACAGACAGTAACTATCAGTCTAGAATTTTTTATTCAGAAAAACTTTTTAAGAGCAAGGATGAGATACATTTTCAGATCAGCAAGAACAGAGAGTTCACCACCAAAACACCTTTACCAAAGAAACTTTTCAAGGACATACTTCAAGAAGAAGCAAAATGAAAGCGGAGAGCAGACCAGAGATAAAAGATGGCACTGTGAATGAAATTACTGAAAACATACCTGTAAATGTAAACACTGATGCCATGAAACAAAAAATAGTAACTTAAATAGGTGCGGTTTAAAAATCGGATAAAATATAGCATTAAAACACCAAACAATTTCATACATATCTTCAGGACAGGACTAGTGATAAACATTCTAAGAACTGTTCATTTCTAGAGAAGGAGGATATTGCGCAGTTTTACTTTAGCATTTAGTTAACTAAATACGTTAAAATTAAATAGAGTGTATCATCGTATTTGGGAGAGAAAAAAATAGAATGAGGGAAAAAAACAAAGCAAAATCTCAAAAGAGAATTAAAAGAGGGTAGGAAAAGGAAAAAAACTATATAAGTAGGGTAAACAGATGGTAAAAATAAATACAAATAAATCATATTTATTTTTATTAAAAAAGGCAGGCGATCAGAATGGATAAAAGGGAGCAAGGAAGGATTAGAAAAACTCAGAAAACAGAGAAAGAGGAACACTCCCTAACATTCTATGAGGACACCGTATTCTTTTCTTTTATTCTAAAAGAGCTTTATTGAGATACAATGCACATATCATACAGTTCACCCATTTCAAATACACGATTTGATGGGGTTTTGAACATTTACAGACATGTGTGCTCATCATCATGGTCAATCTTAGAATATTTTTCCATTATCTCAAAAACAAGCCACCATAGATAGAGAGACCAGATTGGTGGTTGCCAGAGATGGGGGCGGGGATGGGACAAAATGGGTGAAGCTGATTGAAAGATACAAACTTCCAGTTATAAAATAAACAAGTCCTGGGGACATAATGTACAGCATGGTGACTATAATTGATAATACTGTATAGTATATGTGAAATTGTGTCTCACTTATATATATAGTTATATAGCTATTTGTTTTTTTATGTGGATTTTAATTACCACCTGGGATCACTTGCTTTTACTCTGGAGAACTTCCTTTAGTGTTTCTTGTAAGGCGGGTCAGCTAGCCACAAACTCTCTCAGTTTTTGTTTATTTATGAAAGTCTTTGTTTCACCTTCATTTTTGAAAGAGAGCTTTACTGGGTATAAGATTCTCAGTGACAGTTTTTCTTTGAGCATTTGAAGATGTTACCCACTACATTCTAGTCTCCATTGTTTATTCTGAGAAGCCAGATGCTAATTTAATGGGGTTCCTTTACTTTTGTTTATCCAAGAGTGCCTTTATTTCTCTTTCAGTTTTGAAAGGTAATTTCACTAGATACAGAATTTTAGGTTGGTGGGTTTTTTTCTTTCAGTACTTTAATATTTTACCCCATTTTCTTCTTCTTACATGATTTCTAAAAATATGCCCAATATAACTTTTATCCTTGCTCTCTATAGGTAAGGTGTTCTTTTCTCACCCTCAGTCTTCTTTCAAACTTTTCTTTCTGTTTTTGATATCTTCAGTTTGAATATGATATAACTAAGTGTAGAATTTGGGGTATTTAACTTGCTTGGTATTATCTGAGCTTCCTGCATAAGTGATTTCGTGTCTGCCATTAATTTTGCAAAATTATCAGTCATTATTACTTTAAATATTTTTACTCTGTTCCTTTCTTTCTTCTCCTTCTGGTACTCCCATTATATGTATGTCACACCTTTTTAATTGTCTTACAGTTCTTGGTATTCTGTTCCATATTTTTCTTTTCTTCTCTTTGCATTTCAGTTTTTGAAGTTTCTATTGACATACCTTCAAAGTTCACTATTTTTTTATTACCCTGTGTCCAGGCTATTCATAAGCCTATCAAAGTCAATCCTTATTTCTGTTACAGTTTGTTTTTCTTTTTGGTTTTTAACATTTTCTTTTGATTATTTTTTAGAGTTTGCGTTTCTCTGTCTATATTACTCATTTCTACTTGCACGTTCTTTGCATTTTTTCCATTAAAGTTTTTAGTATATTAATCATAGGTATTTTAAATTCTGGTTTTGATCATTCCTAAATATCTGCCATATCCGAATGTGGTTCTAATATTTGCTCTGTCTCTCCAAGCTGTGTTTTTGTCTTTTAGAATGCCTTGTAATTTTTTTGTTGAAAGCTAGATATGATGTATACTACTGGCTCTAGCTGTAGGCTAGTCTTCTGCTCCAGTAAGCTGTGACTCTGTATTTGCCTGTTTCTCCATGTTGAGGCAATAGTTTTCCCTGTGACCTCAATTCTCTGATGGATCTAAAAACCAAAATAAAAATTAGAAAAATAGAGAAAATCAATGGAACCAAAAATCTGGTTCTTTGAAAAAATTAACAAAATTGACAAACCTTTAGCTAGCTTGACCAAGAAAAAAGAGAGAAGACTCAAATCACTAGGATCAGAAAAGAAATAGGAAGCATTACTACCCACCTTACATAAATTAAAAATGTTATAAAAATACTTTCAAAATAATGTCTTGAAGTCAATGAATATGAGTTTTTCAATATTATTGTTCCTTTTCAAGAATGTTTTGGCTGTTTTGGAATGTTTGGTTCCTTTGAGATCCATATAAATGTTAGAATTAGCTTTGCAATTTCTTTGAAAAATTCAGATAAGCTTTGATTGGGATTATGACAAATCTACAGATCAATGTGGAGAACAGTTACCTTAAAAATATTGAATCTTCCAATCAGTGATGTGCTGGTAAAAGTTTAACAATGGACTCTGTGGGAGGGAGTAGGCCACTGATTCAGAGTATTTGCTAATTTATAGAGTGTAAATACTTCCATCATGGTTGATATCAACCTGCTAACATGATGTCATTGAATGGGCAATCAAGAATTCATGTTCAGGGCTTCCCTGGTGGCGCAGTGGTTGAGGATCTGCCTGCCAATGCAGGGGACACGGGTTCGAGCCCTGGTCTGGGAGGATCCCACATGCCGCGGAGCAACTGGGCCCGTGAGCCACAACTGCTGAGCCTGCGCGTCTGGAGCCTGTGCTCTGCAGCAAGAGAGGCCGCGATAGTGAGAGGCCCACGCACGGCGATGAGGAGTGGCCCCCACTTGCCGCAGCTGGAGAAAGCCCTCGCACAGAAACGAAGACCCAACACAGCCATAAATTAATTAATTAATTAATTAATTAATTAAAAAAAAAAAAAAGAATTCATGTTCAACTGTTTGTCATGAGCCATTCTAAACATTCTCCAGGTCAACATTACTTTTAATCCATGAACATGGTATCTCTCTTCATTTATTTAGACCTGTGATTTCTCTAAAAAATACTCTGTAGTTTTCATTGTAGTTGTTTTGCAAGTCTTTCACTCGTTTTATTCTTAAGTAACTGATATTTTTATGCTACTGTAAATGGTATTATTATTAGTATTTATTTTGTTTTCCATTTTTTGATGGTATATAGAAATATAATTAACTTTTTTAGATGTTGAGGATGTGGAGCAACTGGAACTTTGATACATTGCTCATGGTTGTGTACAATGACATAATCGCTTTGGAGAAAAACTGACAGTTTCTTATAAAGTTAAATATATATTACCCTATAAAAGAGCACTTCCACCTTAAATATTATCCAAGAAAAATGAAACCATATTTTTCACAAGAAATAGCTCTACAAAAAAGAAATAGCCCTACAAAAATACTTATTGATTTTACCATAACAGCCAAACTGGATACAATCTAAATATCAATCAATAAGAAAGTGGATAAACAATTTACAGTTTATCCATCCAGTGGAATCCTTCTAAACAATGAAAGCAATGAACTACTGATACACTATTGATACTGATAAACAATATGACTTAATCTCAAAAACAGAAGACACAAAAGATGCTATGTGAATTTATTTACTTTCAACCCAAAAACAGGCAAAATGAATCTATGTTGCTATTAATCAGAAATGTTTGCCTTTGGATAGTGGGTTGGATTTGACTAGAAAAAAGCAAATGGGAACTTTCTCTATTGGAAATGATTTATATCTTATTTTGTGTGAAGGTTGCATGGAGGTACACATTTGTCAAAACTAATCAAATAGAGCGTTTTATTTCTGTGCAGTTTTATTGTATATAAAATATACCTCAACAGAACAATACTAGATGACTTATTTTTAAAAAGTAGTTTCTTAATGTAATGAGGAACTGGGAAACAAATGGTGAATATACAAACAAACAAACTTCAAAAGCAATTGTGATGGTTAATTTTAAATGGCAAATTGGTAAGGCCAGGGTATCCAGATATTTGGTGAAAGATTATCCTACATGTTTCTGTGAAGGTATTTTTCAGATGAGATTAACATTTTAAAAAGTAGAATTTGAGTAAAGCAGATTACTCTCTATAATGTGGGTGGGCCTCATCCAATCAGTTGAAGGTCTTAATAGAAAAAGATAGCCCTCCCTTAAAGAAGAGGTAATGCTGCTAGCAGAAAGCCATTGGACTGGAACAGCAACTCTTTTCTGAGTCTCCAGCCTGATGGCTTACCCTGCAGATTTGGGACTTGAAAAACCTCCATAATGATGGGAGCCAATTCTTTAAAATAAATCTCACCCCCTATACATACACATCCTGTTGGTTCTGTTTCTCTGGAGAACCCTGACAAACATACCAAGTGAAAACAAGAATCAGGAAAGGTAAGTGAACACTAAATCCAGCTTTTGTTTTAGGGCACTTGTTGAAGGAACTATGTTTATATGGTCCCTTTGGTTTCTATGGTTTCTATGGCTCAGGAGAGAAGAGTTAAAGTCCAGGACCTGCCTAAAGTGAGGCGTCTATTAGGAATCTTCCAACCTAAATCTGTGCCTCCAGAAGTCAATATCCTTAATGTTAATATACATTAGAAATTAATTGACCTCCATACCATTAGAACTTTCAGGAAAATTGACTCAAACATTGTATTTAGAATTGAGGGGGAGAATATCTGCCCTGAGAATTTGTAAACAGCTAGCCCTGTGGGAGTTTGCAACATTAATTCGTAATACTTGGATGATCTGAGTGAAACCCTCAAGCTAAGAATTTAGTATAAAGTGATTCCAGGCTAGTAGGATTCCCAGGTTGTCTGACAAAAATACAAATCATTTTGGAGGAACTCATTTCAACACAAACCTCAAAGAAATTATATTATTAAATTCCAGATATTTGGGCACAGAGTAAAAAATAAAAATAAGCAACAAAAACTGAAGGAAACATATGACACAAAACAAGGCACCAAAAGAGAAAATCAGGAAAAACAGAAATTAGAGTCAAACACAAAAATATTAAGAATAATGGAATTATCAGACACAGAACATAATATGGACATGTTCAATATTCTTAAAGAAATAAGAAATTGAAAATGTGAGTAAAGCACAAGAGACTATAAAAAGATCAGATTTAAGAATAAACTTATAGAAAAATAATAATAATTTAAACTTAAAATATTAAAGAAAAAGGAGTAAATTGGGGGAATTGATATATGTTATGGGCAATGTCTATGTCTCCCCTAAAAGCATATGTTGAAGCCCTACCCTCCAAAGTGATGGTATTAGGAGGCGGGGCCTTTGGGAAGTGATTATGATTCGACAAGGTAGAGCCCCTATGAATGGGGTTAGTGCCCTTATAAGGGTCTGGAGAGAGCTTGCTTCCTCTCTGCCTTTTGCCACATGAGGATAGAGAAGAAAACAGTCATCGGCAATGAGTTTTTACTTACCACATCTTTATTTTTTAAATTTGTTAATGAAATGTTTAAAATAGTCTCAGGAGTGCAAATAACATTAAATATATATTCTGAAATGTCAATTTCCTGAATTTGTAAAACCCTAGGCTTCCTTTAAGAAATTTACATTCAAATAGATTTCTTTCCTTTTTGATGGGTAACTTTCTCATTAAAATTATAAAGGTTCAGATTCATAGGAAAAGCCTATTTTATATATATATAGCAGACACTTAAATTTGGAGTCCTGTATCCTGTCAATCCTTTTCTTCCTCAGACTAAATGTCTTATTTACATGGAAAAACTATGAAATGAAGCAATGATGACAATAAATGACACTAGCATGTGACTAGAAAACATTCCTCTTATGCATACAAAAGGATTAGACTTTTACAAGTGTCTTCTTCATGCTCCAAATCAGTAAAAGGCTTTATTTGAGAAGAACTAGTGCAAGATAGTTCAATTAATAACTAAAGATCACAGAATGCCTCAGACAGTTTTAGAGTCACTTCTTTTACCATCCTGCATGGGAATTATCAATACATACTATGTTTTGAACCAATGAAGCATAGGAAATAGAAAAGGTGTCATTATTGAATTTACCGTTATAGGTTCATTGTCAACATACTATATAACTTGGGACAACTTTGATCCAGAAAATTATAAAAGCAAAATGGCTTTATTGCAGATGGATGAATCTGCAGATGTTATTAAGTGTGCTCAGTTAATAGTACTAATTAGAAGTCCTCAAGAGAAACGCTTTACAGAACATTATTAGTTCCGCAAAGACATACCAAAACAAACTATTGAGTGTGAAATATTGAAAATGATAAATTAATTCTCTGAAACAAGGTATTAAACAAATACTGTGTATATTTTGTATTGATGGTACAGCTGAAAAACAGGAAAACACAAGGGCTTTGTTTCAAAATATTCTGGAAACCCTGAGAGCCAATGTTTCTTCACTGAATGTTTCTACCTGTAAAGATTAGCGTTATCAAAATGGTGAATTGAAAAATTAATATACTCTAGACTAGCTCCATATGAAAAAAATTGAGTAGCAAGTTTCTGGATGTCCTTTGAAGAATGCTTGGTGTTGTCTAGCAGACACTTTTGGGTTGTCTGATTCTATGGGAGTCTGTACCTTTTATAACTCTGTAGAGATAAAACTTACCTTGTAGGGGGCTGATGGTGATGAAGATGTTCCTGGTTCAAGGTAATGCAAATGGTCCTATTCATAGGGATGCAAATGAGCTTTGTTTCTTGGAGTGTAATTGATTTCTTCCTACGTGGAAGAAATGATTCCAAACATTACATGTTATTGTGCTAGGCTCTTGAATCAGTTTGCTTCTATTAGTAAATTCATTTCAGCATTACTGATTGCCTATGTATGAGTCTATTCTTTGGATTCTCTTTTGAACTTGCTTTAACATCTTACTGAATCCCTCATTAATTAATAAATTGGATAAAATCTTTGACACGTATTCATTTTATAATTCCATGGAGGTCACAATTTTACCTTTTATAGAAATGAAATCCTTTAACAATGTGAATATGTTCCAGTTCCTCATTAATATTTTTAAAATTATTTTACATGTATTCTGTTAAAGTAATTAAACAAGGAGGCCATTAGACTGAGGTGGTTTTAATGCCTTAGCCTCCCATATAAGCTACCAAACCTAAGCCTGTAAATGCCTCAAGGTCAAGAAGCCAAAACCTAAAGACAGCCAATCACAAACGGCCAACCAGGTTTTCCCAAATATGCAACTGCTTAAGCTACAGCCAATCAAACAATTGCTTTGCTTTGCTTCCCCTTCTTCTCTATAAAAGTCTTCCCTTGGCTCCTGTGGATAGAGAGCTCCTAAGCACTTGGTGCTGCCTGATTAGAAGTGAATTTTCCCCAAATAAACTCTTAATTTTTAAAAATATGTCTAAGTTTATCTTTTAACAGTTCAATATTTAATATTTAAAGACTTCCATAATATTTGTATTTTATCTTTATCACGTTTATAAGATAAAATGAAAATATAATGGAGTTTGTTTCACTAAGCCCCATAAACAAAGGGTGACCATATAACTTTTGTTCAAATTAGAATATTTTGAAAGTGCAACGGGTACTATTAACAATTGCACTGGCACAATAGATTGAACTGGGAGAGTCCTAGAAAAAACAGTATTGTCCTGGACAAACCAGGAGGCATGGTCATGTTACATGTAAGTGACCCTAAATCCCCTCTAGGTATACCAGCATGCCATACAAATGTTATTTCCTATGTGTGCCATGATATGAAAAATGTTGGGAAGTATTGCTGTATAACTTTACGGTATATGAACATTCTATAATTCATTTATTTTTCTGTTGGTGGGTATGAAAGTTGTTCTCAAAGTTTTACATTACAAACCATCCTACTAGGAGCATTTTTGCCCATGCCTCCTTGTAGGCACGTGGGAGAGTTTCCCTAGGGTATACATCCAGGAGTCTGACCATGTTCTACTTTTCAAGAAGTCTCCTGTTTGTTTTCCAAGGTGGTTGCCTTCATTTATACCCACACATCAGTGTTAGAAATGTTCCTTTCTCCATATCTTTGCCAATACCTTTGCCAATATTAATTTTAGACATATTAATCTTTGTTAATTTGATGAGTTGGAAATTGCATCTCAGGGTTTTCATGTGCCTTTCCCTAACCATAGTGAGTTTAAACATTTTTCAAGTATGTTTTGCCTATCCCCGTTGCTTATGTGAAATACCTATTTATTTGTTTGGCTTATTTTCTTCTAACTTACTTTGCTTTTCTATTTCTTATCACTTTGTGGAATTTGTTTTACTCTCAGCAGTAAAATTTTTGTCACATTTGCTGCAGATATCTTATCCCAGTTTATAATCCTCCTCTATTTATGGATCTTTGGATACAAAGAAGTTTTTAGATTTGATGTTGTCAAATTTACCAATTTCCTTCTTTATGGTTTGTGCTTTTGGTATCTTGTTAAGAAATGCTCTCACAGACTTCCCTGGTGGTGCCATGGTTAAGAATCCACCTGCCAATGCAGAGGACACGGGTTCAATCCGTGGTCCGGGAAGATCCCACATGCCACGGAGCAACTAAGCCCATGCGCCACAGCTACTGAGCCTGCACTCTAGAGCCCACGAACCAAAACTACTGAGCCCACGTGCCTCAACTACTGAAGCCCGCACGCCTAGAGCCTGTGCTCTGCAACAAGAGAAGCCACCTCACTGAGAAGCCCATGAACAGCAACGATGAGTAGCTCCCATTCGCCACAACTAGAGAAAGCCTGCGTGCAGCAACAGAGATCCAACGTAGCCAAAAAAAAAATAAAAATATGGCTTCCCTGGTGGCGCAGTTGTTGAGAATCTGCCTGCCAATGCAGAGGACACGGGTTCGAGCCCTGGTCTGGGAAGATCCCACATGCCGCAGAGCAACTAAGCCCGTGAGCCACAACTACTGAGCTTGCGCGTCTGGAGCTTGTGCTCCGCAACGGGAGAGGCCACGACAGTGAGAGGCCCGCGCACCGTGATGAAGAGAGGCCCCCGCTCGCCGCAACTGGAGAAAGCCCTCGCACAGAAACGAAGACCCAACACAGCCAAAAATAAATAAATAAATAAATTTATAAAAAAAATAAAAATAAAAATAAAAATAAATAAATAAGAAATGCTCTCACACCTGGAGTAATACTGTCCTATATTTTCTTTCAAAACTTTCAGAATTTGCTTTTCACATTTAAGCATTTATGCAACCTGGAATTGATTCTTGTTCAGGAGTAATATGTGATACTCATTTTAGTGACTTTTTTTCATCACATTAAAAACCAGTAATCCCAGATCCACCTATTTCATTGCTCATCCTTTCCCCACTCATCTCGAGCCTCAATTCTGCCACAAATCAAGTTTCTATGTATATGTATTTATATCTATGTTCTCTGTTCCGTTGGTTGATGTATTTGTCTCTCCTTATGGCTATAGCACATGGTCTTACAATAGTTTTATAATGTATTTTGATATCTGGTAGAGAAAGCCCCTCTACCTGGTTCTTCTTCAACATTTTTGGAGCATTCTCAAACCCTTGATTTTTCCATATAAATTTTAGAATAATTCTGTCAAATTCTCTGCAAAATAGTTCTGAGAGTCTACATGGAATTCTATCAAATTTATAGAAAAGTATGGGATAAAAAGATATATTTAGGATATTAACTCTTGCTATTAATGAACATGGCATATTGCTCCATTTATTTTGGCATGTTTATTATACCTTTTTTTTTTTTTTTTTAATTTATTTATTTATGGCTGTGTGGGGTCTTCGTTTCTGTGCGAGGACTTTCTCTAGTTGCGGCAAGTGGGGGCCACTCTTCATCGCGATGCGCGGGCCTCTCACTGTCGCGGCCTCTCTCGTTGCGGAGCACAGGCTCCAGACGCGCAGGCTCAGCAATTGTGGCTCACGGGCCCAGTTGCTCTGCGGCATGTGGGATCTTCCCAGACCAGGGCTCGAACCCGTGTCCCCTGCATTGGCAGGCCGATTCTCAACCACTGAGCCACCAGGGAAGCCCTATTATACCTTTTTAAATTGCTATCCTTTCCTCCAAAAAGGCTATGCGTGCATTTTATAGGATTCATTCCCAGTTACTCTCTATTCTTTATGCCATTGTACATGCTATCACTTTTGTAAAATTACATTTTCTAATTCTCATTGCTATTGTTAGAATTACAGTTGACCTTTGCATGTTGATCATATGTCTAGTAATCTTGCTGAACTCTTGTTAATTAAGTACAAAGGCAAGAATGATAGAAACTGCATTTTCCCCCTTGCAGTGAGGACCCAGGATGTGACATGCACACCTTAGATTTAAAATGTGGAATCAATGTTTTTGCCATTTCGGCAGATAAACAGTTATGAAGGCATTTACAGTTATGTAGGCTTTTCTACAGCAGCTACAACTGAGGTGTTAGGTCTGAACCATGGCTTCAAAAGCTGTAGAAAGTCTTTTTTGCTGGTGCAGATCACGGTAAAAGTAGTACGATTCTGAAACCAGCAAATGTCAGTGCTGTTTTTAGACTCAACAAGTGACTTCCTGATTGCTGAAAGATATTACCCATCAAACATGTCTCAAGAAAAAAAAATAGTATGCATCCCACGCTTTTTCTGCTTTTAAAACAAAACAAAAAACAACAAACAAACAGAATTGGCAAAGCCTTCAGGGTTATCTGTGGCTTTCAAATTCACTTAACAGTTTGTGTTTGTGGTCCTTGAGGATTTCATTTTAAAAAAACAACAAAAAATCCAGATTCCTAAGCTCCGCTCAAAACCAATTAAATATCTTGGAGTGGGCCCAGCAGTCATGTATTTTTAAAACCTCACCAGGGTATTTAATGCGCAACCAGAGTTGAGCATAGACTGTACACTTAGAGCTAACAAATTCCAGGAGAAACACTGCTTCTCTGGACATTACGCCATCAAAAACAGGAACCAAACAGAAAATTACAAAGCTGGTGTTTTAGCAATAAATAAACAAACAAACAAATAAATAAAAGTTTAGCAATGTGGAGGCAGCATGAGTCAAATGACCACATCACCCTATGATTTATAAATCATAAATTATAAATGGTCAAGATAAAACTAAAAGCAACAACAAAAAGCCTCATTCCAAGTCAACCTAATTGGAACATAATCTCCCTAATTGGCGGGAGATTTAGCAAAAGCTTCTCAGGTGATTCTGATGTGCAGCACAGAGTTAACAAAGGCAACTCAGGAATATTGGTGGCTAGGATTTTTTTAAGTGTATTTCAACCAATGGGATCAAAATCTTCTTGGGTCTAGAGTCTCTAGAGGGTGGGGCTTACACTTGAGAGGAAGGAGTGTAGCTACATTCAATCAACATTGGAATAAGTTCATCTGGAACAAGAAAGGATGACTTAAGGAGGCAAACCTTGGCCTAAAGCAAGATTTTCCTCTTGTCTTTGAGAGCCATGAGAGTCAACCTCAACTCCTAGGCATGGAGATGCCTGAACATCCCAACATGGATGGTGAACTGGCAGGAGAACAATATGGTAGAGAAACCCTGCAGTTAGATTTGGGCTGTGGATTCTGAAAGTAGCCTCCTGGGTAGCATGAAAAGTTCTCACACTCTGTTCTTCCCATCTCTTATCCAAAGAAGAAGGTTTTAATCAGGACTAGCCACCTGCTTTTCCATAGAGACAATCGTAAATAATCTCAGCTTGCTTTAGATCACCATTTACCTCCTTACCCCAAGGCCAGAGAGTTGCCAAAGTGTAAATAGGAGTCAGTGGCCAAGAATGAACACAACCCTTGCCCTGCAATACGACTGACTTCTAAATTAACCTGCCCTCAGAACACTCCATTCTGACCTTAACTTTTCCATGTTCCTTTCTCCAAACATATTTTTCCCTTTTCAGATTTTTTTTTTTCCCCTTCCTTTCTTTTTAATCCTCCATTGGGCCAAAGAAATAACTGGCCTAGTGGTGACTTCAGTGGGACAAAGTTTGCTGATGGTATGACTGGATGTGAGTTCATTCAAAGGCAGTTTGAAGTTTACTTTGGCTTTTGTGCCTTCTCAAAAATAAATACATTTGATTCAATAAATTTGGAAATGTGAATTTTCTGCAGCACCCTGACGGAGGCAGGTCCGGCAGGGTCAGGTCTATTTGGAGATCAATAATTGGGGCTAATTCTGGCTTGCCTCAGCACAACCAGGGCCCTAGAGTGTTCAGAAATGCTCCACGTTTCTATTTAGGGGTCAGAGTGAAAAGAAAACATGTGCCCAGCTTGACCTCTGCATTTTAGAATCACAACATCACAACAACCAAGCGAAAAACTATAAACCTCTACGGAAAAAACAGAGGCAGGAGTGAGGGGAAGAGAGAGATTGAATTTGAAAGGCAGTTAAAAAGAGGTTGGGATCTAAGATTAGCTTTGCATTAAAAAGGAGTTGAGTTGCTTTATTCATGTACTCTTTCACTCTTATTTATGGAGTACGTACTACGTAGCAGACATTGTGATAGGCATTCCAAGAGCTAATGACCCTGGCTTGCATCTTAGCGGCCAACCATTCACTATGCAAGCCTGCTGTGTTCATGGCAGTCTTCTTAAACCCGGCTCCTTGCTCTCGCTTTCTGACTACCTTTGAATCTAAACTTGAGGCAGTTCTCAAATATCAGCCCGATCTGGATGCTGACTTCAGCGGGGGGCTTGGTGCTTTCCTTTCTGGCCTTCTCACTCTCCCTAAGTAATTAAGTTCCCTAATGATAACGGAGCATCATTACAATAATATTGATACCTGCTGTAATCACTGGCATTCTGGCTTTTCAATTTCCAGCATTTGCTTTGGATCAAGTAGCTCTGTGCTAATGCGACAGAAGGTCACCCGATGAAGGGGCTGATAGCGAAGAAGACAGCTCTACTTAGCATGCACGGAGGATTAGGCTTTTTGGCTTGTAGAGCTAATCTTTCAAGTTGTCCTTTTTTGACTTTCTCAGTTTAATCAGTTTAATCTCATCTTCCCTGTTTTCTGATCACAAGGATTTTCTGTAGAAACCTTGCCTCCGCAATAAAGACCATGGGGCAATTTATTCTCATATTGATTTCAACATTTCCGTTCCTCTACCAATGAGTCAATAATGGGGGGAGGGAGAAGAAGGGTGCGAGGAGGTTGGAGGAAGAAGAGGCAGAAGAAGGAGGATGAGAGGGGAATAGAAAGCGAAAGCCCTTCGATACTTTCATTAGTAGAAAAGCCACACACTCCAGTTATCTGGGAAACCTAAATACATCTTAAATGCGCTGGAAGCAGAAATGACAGCCAAATGGGAACGTCTCTATAATGATTAAAGTTAGTTGAAGACAGCTATAACAAGGGATTCTTTCCATTGCCACAATAAAGAGATAGAAAGACACACACACACACACACACACACACACACACACACACACACGTGCGCGCGCGCGCGCGCGCGCGCACCCCTTCTGCAATCAGAGACATTGCACGTATCTAAGAAGATGAATCACACAGTGACAACCTTCCTCACGGATTTAGTCGATTCTGCTTTCATCCCTCCTCCCCGTCCACACAGAAGGGTGGGCAGTGTCTTCCTGAGAGCAGACAAAGAGCCATTTGCCAAGAGAGGGGAAAGACAAAAAAATGGGGTTGGAAGGTGGTGAGTTCACTTTTGAATGTTACCTTTGAACTGATACTCCTGGCGGAGATGTCCAGCTGGGGCGGGGTGCGGTTCTGGATTGCAGTAGGGTGGACTGAGGTGGAAAACTCTGAAATAGAGGAGAGTTTGGTGAGTGGATGCATTTAAAAAGCAGTTGTGCTCTTTAGATAAAATTTAAATATTGCTTATCAAACTAATACAATCGGTTGTGTCATTTTTAAAGATTTGGGAGACTGATCAACTTGAGGGTTGGATCAACCTTTTGTTTAACTCCATCGAGCCCACTGGAAAAATGACACAGAACAAAAATAGAACCCTTTTTCCTTAACAAGAAAGAACCAAATGTCTTTTTAGGCATCAAATTTTTTGTGGTTGGCTAAAACGATCAAAAAGATAAAAAAGAAGACAGAAAGAAACAAGAAAGAAGGAAAAGGAATTTTCCACAGGAACTCAGGCATGCTGGAGGACAGAAATAAATTACTCCTTTTTAAATTCTCAATCTCTTTCCATTTGTTCTATATGAACTACAATCATTAAATGTTTAGTGAGTGCCAAAACCAGTTTTTTTTTTTTTTGCAATGATTACACTAGGTTCTAAAAATCATAAGCCTATAAATTTAAAATGCCCCAGATATTTGTCTCCTAAAATGGGCATAATTCCATAATTTCTTCTCCCTTCAAAAGGTTATCCGCCACCTTTCCTGTTAAATAATTCTGCTTGCTAGAAACACCCAACTTCTTTTTTGGTAAGCATGTCTTTCCCTTTCCCTTTAAATCGAAGTCTTTGGTTCACTAGGGCTTACTGCTTAATGACAATGTGGTGGAGTTAGCCCAGGAGAACAATGCATCCATTAATCTGCCTCATGCTTAATTGGTAACTACTGTATGGGCTGGCATTTCAAACACAGATTGCAAATGTACTTGAATTAGTTACTGTTTAATTGATACAACTGGCACTCAGCCTAGAACCAACATGCAGCTACTGTAAAAAGAGCAAGGCTTGAAAGGAGAGAGAAAAAAATACAAGGTATGATTGTGATTCATTCTTTATATCAATTATTCGTGGAACATAATTACATAGTTTTTCATATTGCTTTAACAAGCAATAGACCAAAACAGGCTGCTAAAAAATGCCTGTAATGCTTGCTGACGTAAAGAATAACAGCAGTGATTCCCAACTCCCTCTCTTTCTTGATTCTACCCTTCTCCCTGCAAGAATAGTTATGTATGTACAACTGAGTTTGGGAACTGCAATATTTACAAAAGAATGAATGCCTAAGAGGGTAATTTTGACAATGTCTCCAGAATAGCAGAAATTCAAGGAAATAGAATGCTATCATGTCAATAATTCAACTTTATTACCATTCACACCAGTGTTACTATGAACATATTTTCAATAGAAAAAAAACTAATATCTTGAGATTAATCCCCAAATAATTCCACTTAGGCACATCATGCAGGAACCATTAGATTCTACAACTTGCCTTTGACTAGAGAACATTTTAATTCCAGAAATATTGTAATGATACTGATGGTGATCATTTCATGAGCATCTTCTACACACCCAGAATCACACTAGGTGATTCAATATAAAATTTCCCATGTAACCCTCCAACGTCCATGCTTCCCTCCCCAGTTTGAATCTTCATTTCATTGTTTAAGTCTATGTAAAATAATTGGACTGAGAAAAGCATTGAACTGAACTTTTTTACCCTATTTTAAAAGTTAACCCACTTTTAGGCTTAAATGATTTGCTTGATGTAAAACACCCAACGGCCATCTTGATTTTACAGGTATATGCTAATCATATGAGAATTTATGCATTTTTCTTACCCAGAATTCCTATAAAACACCCCAAACTCTCTTTGCTAACCTGAAGCGAAAATCCCCTCATTGGTTCAGTAAGCAGTATTGACAATCTACTGTATATCCAGTTTGGTCCTTGCATTGTGTGAGATATTACACAAAACTGATCTTAATAATATTATCAATGAGTTTCTAATTGCCAAAATAAAAGGGACAGTTTCTATTCTATTTTTAAAAATTATTTGTCATTGACCTTTGTTTTGTAATACACTTTTCTTTGGTTGAATTTTTGTAATAGTTAACAATGTTGTTCTTGGTTTCTCTGACATAAAGCCCTCTGGTTTTCTTCCTGACCCTCTGACTACTTCTTCTCAATTTCTTTTGGGGGTGTCTTTCTCCATCCAACATTTAAACACGGGGAGGGGATGTCAATATTTCAGATCTCTTTCACTCTATACACTTTCTCTGTGCAGTTTCATCTTATGCTACAGACTACCTACACACCACAGGGCCCTAAACAAATATCACAATTCTGGAGATTTTTTTTTCCTGCAAAATAATATATGCAAGTTTTCAAAAATTACTGAGAGTAATCGCTTGTAAAAATTCCTAATTCTTATCTTACCCTGCAGATCACTCCATGGCAATCCAGTACCAGACACACAAAGCTAACTGGATATCTCTACTAGAACATCTAATAACAGCACATAAGTATGTTCAACAATGGACTTCCTTGCAGACTCACTTTTTTTTGCCACTTCTCCTTTCTTGTGAAGTGGTGCCCCTAATACACAGTCACCCAAGCTGCCAGCCTGAGAGTCAGGATGTTTCCCCCCGTCCTCCATTGCTCTCCTCCACACCCCGCCAACCTGATTGGATCACAAGGCCTGCAGAGTTTCATATCCATTTACTACTTTTCAAAAGTATTTTTTCTTCCCTGTCCTCAGTGCCACCGTGTTGTTCAGATCCTTCTTACTTTTCACCTGAATGTTCACAATCACCTGCTGACCAGTTTTCCTGCCCCTACTATCACCTCTTCTCCAATCCATTCTGTAGAGATTACTCCAAAGCAAGAACATGGACCCTTTCTTGCAGAAGATCCTCAAGAACTGCCGTATGCTTCAGGAAGAGGCTTGGTTGTGTTCTAATTCCTGCTTATTTTTGTTTTCTTTTTCCCATCTTTCCAAATGTCTCCAGCCTTCTCCATCTGGTTAATTCCCACTTTCTTCTTAAGGCTCAGTTCAATGGTCATTCATCCATGAAGCTGTCTCTGGCCTTTCTTGCCTAAGCTAGGTGTCCATCCTCTGTCTTCCCTTATTTCCCGATGCATCCTTCTGTTACAGACTTGACCATACTCCTGTGGCTTCCTTGTTAGACTCTAACTACATTCTGCTTTTGCTGAAATAAAGTGAAAATCAAATTTTAATTTTTAGACTATTGATTAGCCTTATATACTAAAAAATTAGTCTTATTTCTTAGTATATTAGAAGAGATGTAAAACATAATATTGGAGAGGGGAGGGAGAAATTAGGAGTTTGGGATTAACAGATACACACTATTATATATAAAACAGATAACCAACAAGGGCCTACTGCATAGCACAGGGAACTATATTCAATATCTTGTAATAACCTATAGTGGAAAAGAATTTGAAAAAAAAGATATATATGTATTCTTATATTCATATATATATGCATGTATGTATAACTGAATCACTTTACTGTATACCTGAAACTGAACAGCATACATAATACAACATTGTAAATCAACCATATTTGAATTTTAAAAACCATAATATTGGACTCAGTTTTATGTACTGAGTATATAAATAATGCTTGTTCTCTAGTTTCTTTTCTTTGCCACTAACCAGCTGAGTAACACAAGGCAAACCATTTAACCTCCTGAAGCATTAGCATCGTCATCTGCAAAATTATTTCTAAGATCTTCGTAACCCTAATCTTCATACTTATGTGGTTTTTTTTCCATGTTATGTTGTGTAATTAGTCATTTAATAAAGGTTTTAGTGGTTTACTGTTGTTGAACGAAAATGATCTCAAAGGTTCCAGTTCAAAGTGTTTTTAGACATTGATTTTTGTCCCTACACTCAATGTACAATTGTGGGAATTAGTTTATTTGTATCTAACATGATTACACAATGGATTTGAGGTGGTTTACAACAAGAATATATCCCCAGAATGGTAAAGAAGAAGTAAAAGGAGAAGGAAAGGGAGAGGGAGAAGAAGGAGTGCTTGGGGGGAGAATATGATGATACAGAATTGTGTCCAAGAGAAAAATAAATAAAGGGAGGAGTCAAACCTAGAAGCAAGTGAAAATAGATGCCTCCGCCATAATGGTTATACATAACTGTAATAGATCATTTTCTAACTTGATTCTAAGCTCCCTGGCATCCAAAATGAAGACAGCAACAGTCTCAAATACAAAAATTATTATAGGAGAAGCAAAGTTTCTCCAGCACAAATTTCTAAAGTAATTTTTTCACAATGAGCTCCAGGTAACAGGCACCAAATAGTATACTAGACAATGCCTCAACAACATTCTTAAACAAAATATAAGAAGAGACTGAACTTGCAATACCCTTCAAGAAAGGCAAAGCCATGATCTTGAAAGTCTGTAAAGACAATACCATGAGTGGTCATGGTATATTTCAATTGTGTAGCTTTCTGCTGATCAAGTCTGGTTAAAACGAAAATCAAGAATAACTGAGTGAATAGCAAAATAACACATTCTTTAAATTATCTTCTGCAAATATCACATTTGCCCAGATTCTGATGGGGGTCACTGTGGTATATTTTGAATAAAATTCTACTACAGGAAGTGGTAGTTGATCCCTCCTTCAGATTTTACGAGCAGTTTTCTGTCAACACTATTCCCCCAACTTATGCTGGCTCCGTCATTAACAAACTGTGAACTTGAACAAATGACTCGATCTCTGTCATTTAGTTTCCTCATCTGGAAAATGGGGATGATAAAAACACTTTGTTCATTGGTTTGTTACAAGGATAAAATGTAATAAAACATGTAAAATGTTTATAACAAAGCCCAGCATATAGAAAATACTATTATATTACGTTATATTGCTTCATACATTTATATGTGCTTTACTGATTAGCATCAGCACTAAAAAAAAAAAGTTTTTCTTTGTGAGAGCATAATGGATCACATATCTGCAGATTGTTTAAGCTATCAGTAAACTGTGCTTTTGGTTAGTTTGGTGATGCAATTCTTCACTTATCAGAGACACAGAACCTGTTTTTAAAACTTATATATATCTAGGTTCATTCATGGCCTTTCATTATCATTTTTAAACAAAGTTGCTCTCTTGCAAGACGTAGTCATCCACTGTAATAGTGAAAAAAGACTCTGCATGTGAGCCTGGAAACTTGGATTTAGTCTAGCTTAGTGATATCCATGTTTCAGCCTCCTTATCTACAATGTGAGAGGATCAAGATAGTTGTTAAATGTTCATTCTAGTTTCAAATTTCTGATTCCAAAAATTCCATTTTCATTTGAGGTTAAATATACTTTTAAATAAAGGAAAACAAATGAGTTTTTAAAAATCTGTATGTAAAATATTTCTTCTTTCTGATGTATAGTTCTTATTTCCCTAAATTTCTTAACTCTAAGGAGAATTGATGTTTTCCCAGTTAACTTTCAGTTTCCTTTGATGTTCTTGAAAATTTCAGGCTAATCAATCCCCAGATGGCTCTATTTCAAGTGTTACCCTTTTGCAGCAAAGAGCATCTCTCTGAGCTTTAGACCTAATTTTGCTGAGTATTCTCGCCTCATTTAAGATGAGAGCAAAGCTTCCTCTTTATTGGCCTGTTCCTCTTATGCCATCTTTATCTCTCATCAAAATGGTGAGCATTGACCTCCAGAAGAAGCTCATTGAGCATCTCTGCTTTCTTCTCCATACCCCTACTCACCCATCCCCAAGAATAAATCAGGGTCATATGCCTAACCCCGAGGAAAACCAGTTGTGATCTGAATGGCTGAAACCCTAGGACTTTGTACTGGCACATCTATCAGAGAGATGAAGGTGACAGCACCTGAATGTGAATTTTTCCTCTCTGGTCTCTGTTTCTTACATGGCAGATAGAATGGTAATGAGGACCAAAGCTATTTCCCCTCAGAGAAATCCCAAGCATCTCTCTTTATCTTTAGCTCTCTCTGTCTCCCACTTTGGACTCTCTCCTGTATCAAAGAGCAGCTCTAGGTTCAAGGGTCCAGGTTTGATAAAGCTTGGAGCAGGAGACTTTGCATTGAGACAGACACCTTCCCCCTTCCCTCCCTTTCTCTCTATCTCTCTTTACTTATATTTCTTCCCAGCTTGGGAGGTCTACTTTAGCTCTGCCAACAAGATTGGTAACTTTAATGAATAAGGATTGGGTTTAGGGTATAAGCCATGTGGCTCAGAGAGGAAGAATGGTCCAGGAACAGCTGACTGGCTGGAGTCTGTTAAGGATGAAGGCCAGAGTTGAAGCAAAAAAATGGGCAGTTTTGTCAGTCTTGGTCAGTCTTTCTCTCGTGATTATATTTCCCTAGAAAGCTCACCCCAAGAGGTATCTATGACAGGGCAGAACTCAGTTATTTCTGAGTTCCTTTGCCAAATAACACATGACATCCCTTTGATTGCAATCCAATGAACATAGCACCAAGTGGTATAGCTGATTTTAACTCATTCCATTATTTCCAGTAGGAATTAGACAGGTTGTAGCTAGCTCCTTTCTGTACCATTCCTTTTTTATGATCAGTGGGAGTGGAAAGATTCCTCTTTTAAAATCTCTGCTTCTTTCTCATCCACTATGCAGATGTAGCAAAATCAATTAGGAAACAGTGGATGTATTTTTTAAATCTGTGTGTCTCAGAAACTAAACCTTGCTGAATTAGGACTTTATGCAGATGCTTTCCAAACTTGCTTTTTTAAAATTTTTGAATATTTTTTCCTTAATTATTTCTCAGTGAGGTCATTTTCTAAATTTTTCTCATACTTATTATTCCCCATATGATATACTCTTTTCACTGACTAAATAAAATTCTGGGGTGTAGAGACCATAGATTGTAATTATTATCTTTACCTCCTATTTTGCAAAGCATGTAATGGGAGGGTGCAATAAATATTGGTTAGGAAAATTAATAAAAATAATAGAAAGATTATCACAGATGAAATACAAATAGCTAATAAATGTAAAAAAAAAACAAAAAACAAAAACACATTCATTCTTCCCAGTAATTGTAGGTATGCACATTGGAACTGTCTATCAAATTAGTAACAATATTAAGATATTAGTGATTGATTGATGTTAGAAAAGAATTATCATAAACTGTTGCTGAAAGATAAAAATCTTTCTGGAATCAATTTGGCAATATGTATTAATAATCCTTAAAATTTATATTGTCAAAGAATAACGTCATGGAACAATTCTTGGTATGTGATGCTAATTTTACTATTATTCAACAAATATCAAGGCCCACCATGTGCCAGGCAATTCTCCAAGTAAGCAAATTTCTTTTTTTCAAGGAACTTTCATAGACAGCAAAGTCAACTAGTGATATGCACTGTGAATAGATGACCATATGCCCCTTTGTCTGGGACAGTTCCAGTTTAAGACTCTCATCCCAACATAATTATTAGGAGGAGAGTACTACAGTAGAGTGATGGGAAGGGTGTTATTTTAGGCAGGTAGTCAGGGGAGCTCTCTCAGAAAATGTGACTTTTGGGCAAAGGCCTGAATGGAAGAAGAAGGAGTAAGCCCATTATTATGGGGACATTATGCAGGCAGAGGACAGAGCATGTTTGAAGAGTGGCATCAGGTGAGTGTGGGTGGAGTGGCCATGAGCAAGGGTGAAAGTGAAAGGACAAAGACTCAGGTGAGACTGAGTCACTCACATGCAAACATTACTTAAACATTCATCTCAATCTTCTGGAAATGTTGAAACACCTTTAAGGTGGGCTTAACATTTTTTTTTTTTTCTGACAAAGTTGTTAATAATACTCCCTGGTTGGCAGAATTTGTTACCAAAATTAAATAGAGAATGCCATGATCAGGTCACTTCTGCTCAAAATGAGATGATATGTCCTTTACTACAAAGAGTAAAGTTGGGTCTTCACAACTGTAAAAGTGTGGGGCTGTGAGCCACAAGTGAGCCTGAACTCCCTGGCTAATATGCAATGTCAAAGCCTGTCTCTCTGGTACAACCTCAGTTACTTTTGTTCTAGTTACTAAATTTGAAAATATTTTAAAGTCAATGTAAGCTTCCAATATAGAGATTAATTGGCCAATGTGGTTATTTATAGTCAAGAAGATGATAAATTTTGAGGGAATTTATTTTCATATTTTTAAATTAAACCCAGAGAAGCATATGAGCCATGCAGGAGGTGAAAACTGGGCCATCACTTTTGTTCTCTTCACCATGACCAGTGGACCAAACTCTTTACTGGGAGGAAATTAGCCAAGAATTACACTCCATCTGTACAGGATTTTGAAAAGATAACATAAGTGTTTTATACCTTCTATTAATTATTCCTTTAGATTTAATCCATCTCAAACATTTATTGAGCACCAGTGAAGTGCAAAGCACTCTGTCTTATAGGGCAAATTATTTTTGACTATCTCTGCTCATGTCCCCCCAAAGAATTTTGAAAACCCAGGTATACTCTCACACATTTTTGGGTCAGTATCTGAATTTTTATCACAAATTCAAATTGTTGAAAAGGGTTTAATTTCTGGTTATTGCAACTATTGACATTTTAAAATAAAATTATTACATCCCTCTTGTAAGTGCATCAAGTTGAGTATAAATACCAGAGCACTCACCTATGGTCAATTCATCTATGACAAAGGAGGCAAGAATATACAATGGAGAAAAGACAGTCTCTTCAATAAGTGGTGCTGGGAAAACTGGACAGCTACATGTAAAAGAATGAAATTAGAACATTCTCTAACACCATACACAAGAATAAACTCAAAAGGAATTAAAGATCTAAATGTAAGGCCGGATACTGTAAAACTCTTAGAGGAAAGCATAGGCAGAACACTCTGACATAAGTTGCAGCAAGATCTTTTTTGATCCACCTCCTAGAGTAATGAAAACAAAAACAAAAATAAACAAATGGGACCTAATTAAACTTAAAAGCTTTTACACAGCAAAGGAAACCATAAACAAAACAAAATGACAACCTACAGAATGGGAGAAAATATTTGCAAACGATGCTACTGACAACAGATTAATCTCCAAAGTATATAAACAGCTCATGCAGCTCAATATCAAAAAAAAAACAACCTAATCAAAAAATGGGCAGAAGATCTAAAAAGACATTTCTGCAAAGAAGACATATAGATGGCCAAAAAGCACATGAAAAGATGCTCAACACCACGAATTATTAGAGAAATGCAAATTAAATCTACAGTGAGGTATCACCTCACACCAGTCAGAATGGCCATCATTAAAAAGTCTGCAAATAACAAATGGTTGGAGAGGATTTGAAGAGAGGGAACCCTCCTGCACTGATGGTGGGAATGCAAACTGGTGCAGCCACTATGGAAAACTATATGGAGGTTCCTCAAAGAACTAAAAATAGACTTGCCATATGATCCTGCAATCCCACTCCTGGGCAATATATCCAGAGAAAACTATAATTTGAAAAGACACATGCACCCCAGGGTTCATTGCAGCACTATTTACAATAGCCAAGACAAGGAAGCAACCTAAATGTCCATCAACAGAGGAATGGATAAAGAAGATGGGGTACATATATACAATAGAAAATTACTCAGCCGTAAAAAAAGAATGAAATGATACCATTTGCAGCAACATGGGTGGACCTAGAGATTATCATATTAAGTGAATTGTCAGACAGAGAATGACAAATATATGATATCACTTATATGTGGAATCTAAAAAAAGATACAAATGAACTTATTTTCAAAAGAGAAACAGACTCACAGACTTACAAAACAAACTTATGGTTACCAAAGGGGAAAGTTGTGGGAGGAGGAATAAATAAGGAGGTTGCAATTAACATATACACACTACTACAGATAAAACAGATAGTTAACAAGGACCTACTGTATAGCACAGGGATCTCTACTCAGTACTCTTTAATAACCTATATGAGAAAATAATCTGAATAAGAATAAATAAATAAATAAATACCAGAGCAATTTGTTATCCACCACCATCAATTAAAAAATATTAATGGGCTTCCCTGGTGGCGCAGTGGTTGAGAATCTGACTGCCAATGCAGGGGACATGGGTTCGAGCCCTGGTCTGGGAAGATCCCACACGCTGCGGAGCAACTAGGCCCGTGAGCCACAACTATTGAGCCTGCGCGTCTGGAGCCTGTGCTCCGCAACAAGAGAGGCCACGATAATGAGAAACCCACGTACCGCGATGAAGAGTGGCCCCCGCTTGCCACAACTAGAGAAAGCCCTCGCACAGAAACGAAGACCCAACATAGCAATCAATCAATCAATCAATCAATCAATCCATCTTTAAAAAAAAAAAAAACTATTAACAAGCTCTTCAAGAGTCAGTACTTTTACATTGTTCCTTTTTCTTCTTCAACTGATGTTTTCATTATACTTAATCATTCACTTCTGCCAGTAAAATAGGTATATAAATTAAAATGTATTTACTTATTTCACTTGGCCATCAGGGTCTCGGTACTAAAATAGTCTTCCACATTGACTCATCATTATCATTATAAGTCTTGACGAGTCATTATTAAAAAATAAAAGTTAAATTTTATAAATGCTTCATTATTGCTAGAATTATATAGTATTGGCATTAAATCCATTTTCAATGTCATTTTCATAGCTGTAGTGCTGAAAACATTTGTTGACATAAGTAAGCAGATAAGAATGAAAATTTTGCTATAGCACTGTCACTCAAATCCACAAACTCTAAGTTATATGCAAATACCACTAAGTGATCTATGATCAAACATTTTCACGATGAGCTGAAAACTTGTTGAGGATCTCCTTCAATTCTGTGGAAAGCAAAATATTAGAAAACACATGACTTGCAAAAGGATTTTTTTTTTTTTTTTACCTTTACCAGATACTGAACACATTCTTCTACAGTTTCCAGGAAAGAAACTTAAAGGATTTACCAAGACATATCAAATGACTATTAATTATATCAGTTACTCTTTTACTTGGAGGTATGTTGCACTAAGCATGCTAATATTTTATACACAATATACAAAGAAAGATTTATTTAAAACAAAGTGTTTCATTTCAAAAGTTCTTTGCTAATACAATAAAATATTTTTATCTTATTTCATGCTTTAAATATATTTCTGTCAACATTCAAAGATTCAGGCTTAGCTCATTGAATTGAAAAGAATGTCCACCATATAAACTAAATGGCAAACAATTCCTCTTTGTCAAATCTACCAGGCCAGTTGGACTCGCCCTCTGCCTGAAAATGTATGATTTCACTTTTCGGTTCAAAGGAATGTCTTAATATGTATTCCATGACAACCCTCTCCCTATTGTATTCTAATTGTAAAATAGAGAATGATAAAATGATTGATAGATAGGTAGATAGATAGAGCAAAGAGCCTAGCTAAGAATTTGTCACTTTGACGGAATAAGAAGCCACCACTCTCGTGGAACTTTGTAGGTGATGGGGATGGAAAAAATGATGTGATTGCATGAAAAAATTCCAACTGTTCTTTACTTTGGTGCCCAGGAGACATTTATATATTAGGGCAATGTTTATTTGTTTAGTAAAGTGGGAGAAGGTGATTTAAAAAAGGAGATGGTACAGGAGCACCAGAATGGCACCTCAATCCCAAGCCTGCATTCTCAGTTTGGGGACTGAGTACATGTTGAAGCTGAAGATCTAGACTTTGATTCCTTGTGAGTTTTCATGCCTGTATTCATGCTCAAGAATGGTGCCCCGTGTGAATACTGGTGTAGAAGACTCAATGAAGAATAAGATTCCCTGCCCTGAAGGAATGTATAATCTAGAAAGGGAGGCATGCATTTGTCAATTTGTTCAGTAAGCACCCTTTTGGGAATAAAGAAAAGACTATGGGCTCTGCTTTCAAAGATCGTGAAGTCTGGTCATGGGAGGAAGAGAGACAGAGATGCTATGAGAGACCAGAGACAGGGCAATATGTGAGATGAGGCAGATTGCTTCCTGCTGGGCGCCTACAAAGGAGGTTATATAGGATTTGGCCATGACAAGATGGAGCAAGAATGTCCCATGTGACAGATATAATGAGAAAGTCAGGGGACAGATAAAACAAACAGAAATATACAGTAGATGTCAAGTGGACAGACTTATGGAAAGTAGGGCTGGAAGAAGAAGTATGACTAGGACATTGAAGAGTCTGATGTTTATTCTAAAGAAACTGGTATTTACAAAATTGTAGAGTTACTGTAGAAATAGTACATAGTACATATACATAGTACATATACATTGTAGAAAACCTAAAAATTATTTTACCACCTAGAAACCTTCACTATCATTAATATTTTGTATATATTCTTCCAAACTTGCTATACATACTCATATTCCCAGCACCTAGAATAGTACCCTGGAACAGAGCAGGTACTCAATAAATAGTTCCTGAGTAAATATTTCTGAAACTAAAAGTTTTTTACATGCCGTTTAAAAAAATTTTTTTGCATAATATATATTATAAAATATTTTCATGTCAATAAATGTATTTGTACACAATCTTTTTAGTGGCTGCTTAGTATTTTATTGTAGGGGTATGTGCTTTCCATTGTCATGTAATTGTTACCAAGTTTTAGCTATTATAAACAATAATGCAATAAGAAATTACTATAGCTTATAGAATTTAATTGGTTGAAATTATGCATGTGTGATTTATGAGGATTTCTGAAAGACTGTACCAATTTACACTGAAACCACTGTTCCTAAAATGTGTTTTTTTAGCCCTAAGTTCAATTATTTTGGATATTTTTTTTAACTTTATCAATAACAAAGGTGAAAAAATGGATCAAACTATAAGATATTTTTCTTTACTTTCTAGTTAAGGTTGAATATTTTTCACATGTTTATTGGCCATTTTTTGTTTCTTTTTTGAGAATTCCGGTTCTTTTGTAGACAAAGGTTTTCTGTGAGGGAGGGAAGTAACAGAACTGCATTTGAAAAAGAAGTAGTTAGCGGAGGAATTTAGGATGAATTGGAGAAAGAGCAATCAAGCAAAGAGAAGGCTTAGCTGCAGAAATGGCAAAGAAACGTTTCTTTAGAGGACTGTGGGTATGAGGCCCTGATTTAAGGGTGGAAAAGTGAGGAGGAGAGGAAATTAAGGCAGCATTGCACTCTGCTTTTTCATAACCTTGACCGGGAAAGGAAGGCAATGGGAACTTGTGTTAGGGTTGGGGACATCTAGGCATGTTTGTGGGCTCAGGACATGAGCTCCACTGAGAAGAAGGAAAGGAAAGGGAGCCCACATGATTGAGTAACTACTCAGAGGAGATGAGAAAGGACAGTACTGGAGGCAAACATAGTGGGTTTAGTTCTCGGAACCAGGAGGAAAAGAGGCGTAGGTGAAAATCCAGAGAAGAACGGTAATGATACGTAAGGTAAATAGGTTGGTGTTGTATGTGATAATATAAAACAAGGCAGCATGTGGTAAGTCTAATAAACAGAATGAACAATGCCTTGGGAGCCAGCCGAGCAAACTCTCCTACTGGCAGAGAGCATGGGTGATGGACTTATGGAAGTTGCAGCGTTGCAGCCGGGCCTTGATGGGTGAGTTTCTGGGGATGGGGCATTCTGGTACCGGAACAAATGTCAATAAAGGCCCTGAGACAGTAAATCACTGCAGGGAGGGTCCAAAGAATGGAAAATAGAGGGCTCTGGAAGGTGGAGAGGGCCCCGGGAGGTAGAGGGGGAGACACCCCAAGGCTTTCATCGTCATACCTAACAACCAGGCCTGCACTTAGGACTCTCAGACGTATTTTCACAGACACTATGGCCTGCAAACCTCTCTCCGACCCCGTGATTATTATTCTTACGTCACAGATGAGGAAACTGACGTCCAGAAGGCTGCACATCTTGTCCAAGATTACCAAGGGTAAAGAGAGGAGCCAGAACCGGAGCGTGGGTCTTCTGATTCCTGGCACAAGGGTTTATTTTTTAGCTTACCCTAATGTCTTTTATTTGACTCTGACGCAGTGAGAAACCTCCGAAGATTTCAGGGTGGTAAAATCAGAGCTTGCAGATGATATTATAAAGCCAAATATATTAGTCACTTTCAGTCCTTTGAAAGTTCGCAAAGAATAGAGTAGAACTTTGCCATGACTGGCATATTTTTATCTAGTTCAAAGGTTCATCAAAGTCTGTTACAGATTAATTAGTTAACGTTTGCTTGCGACTGTGTAGGTAAACGGAGCAACCTAATTATGTCCTCAGCATATCAAATACTGCAGCTCACTTTGCCTAAATCTAATTTAGCTATTTATACACTTTCTAAAAATAGAAAATTGAGAATTATCCATTATCCAGAACTAGTCATTCAATTAACAAGGAGATAAATACTAAAGAGCCTGATCCCAATCATCAGAAAATGAGGGCACTGTGAGATCAAGGACATGAAAGCCATGTACTGTCACAGCACACATTGGCAGGAAAGAACTCTGCTCCCCTGGGGTAACTGGCATTTTTTCCACTGTAATCTCTGTACTGGGTGCATTACACTCTTAATCTTTGCCCACTCTCTGGGGCATTACCACCGTTCTTTTACAGATAAAAAACTGAGGCTAACAGATCCATAACCTGCACAAAGAGGTCAGGATGTGATTCTAACCCAGACCTGTCACAACCCTATGTGCATATTCATTGCACTTGAGTACCCGTCCCAGTCCCCTTAAAAAAGAAAAAGGGTTCCATTTAGTGTAGCATAGCCCTAGTTCATACTACTTGAGCATATACCAAAAGCATAGCCTATTTCTGGCCATCCACCTTTGTTGACTAACACAGACAAAATGAGAGTTTTGTTACTCACAAAATGTAAATATGTAACCCCACAGAATTCAAAGTAAGAAATAAATGACTTTGTCTTTTTTGCAAATCACAAGACAGGACTTGGTTATGTTAAAAGAAATCGGGTGAATTCTTTTATGTCTTCATCTCTTCTTAGGTGTTTTCTATACTTGCCACCTGATTGGGTAGAGGCTGGAATTGACAGGTGAGGAAATGTAAATGTAATCAGTTGCTATGTAAATGTGATACTTATGTTAAGTGCATGCTAACACCCTCTGATTTCTCCCCAGGGCTCCCTGCACACTTGGAGCCTGAGGAGTCCTAACACCAAGTGTTTCAATGCCAATACATTGAGGGATAAGAACTTCCAGTAGGGGAATGATAAGTAAAGATCCTACTTACTTAACCAACTTGCAGAAACTAAAGACTTTCATAAAGTTAACCCAACTCTTGGGGAATATAGAAGAAGTAAGACACAGAAAAAAGACATGAAGGCAGATTTTGGAGCCAGACAACCCGGATTCCAATGCCAGCTCTGCTATGTACTAAGTTGCATGATTTGAGGTCCATTATTGAACTGGTCTGAGGTTCAGTCTTTTCATCAGCAAAACAGGCAATAGATCTGTTTTACACAGAAGTGGTAGAATTTACATGGAGTAATTTATAAAAGCCCTTAGTTCATTGCCGGATATCCCTTTGGGCAAATCCAAAATCAATCCTTGAAGAAATCAAGTTAGAAAAGGAATTTTAGCAGATTTACAGTAACTCTGAAAATATTCTTATATCTCACAAGGCGGTGGGAATATAAGGTGGTGACCTGCTGATATAACTCATGTCAATAACACATAATACAAAGAAAACATATAAATATTTTTACTGTCAAATAACTCATAAAGTTCCAGTTATAGATTATGCAGGTAACAGTAAAACAAGCACAGTGGTTTATCTGAAAAACTTACTATTTTGTATTCCAAATTGATTTGAAAGTACAGTATTTTATAACAGTATAGTTCCTTTAAAATAACTATTCTCAGCAGCAACCATTTCCTCACCTAACAAAATCTTCAGTTTCAGTAAATACTTCCCATTACACATTAAATTCTACCTCCTACTGAAAAGGCAAGGATGCTAGGCGACTTTCATCACCTGTAATATCAGAAGATCAAAAAACATTCTGGAAAGGCACAAAGACCTAAATTTCCACTTCCTGTTTCTCAGGTTACAGCCCCAATGACAGCATCAATTGGAAATAGATCTGGAAATCAATTAATATAATAGAAAGATTAAACTTGGGCTGTAATCCTAAATTAAGGTAAATTACTAGTTATAAAGAACCTTATAGAAGGTGATAACAGATTTCTCAAAATTATCTCTGTGGTATTTTAAAATTTCTCACTTTAAACTGGATTATCATTACCTATATCCTTTCAGTAGAGAATAAGTTCTTGTTTTTCTTTTGATCCTAATTTTTTAATAAAGGGATAGTTTGTTAGGAAAATACACATTTCTGAAGTTTCTCTTTCTTACCCTTTAGAAGAGACTTAGATCAAGATTCTTAAGGACATAGAAAGAAGAGAATAACAATATCATCACTGTATATGCAGAAGACTAAAGGCCCTGATAAATCACATCAGCGTTAATCTGGGTGAGTCAACCCATTTTAGTGACAGCAGAAGATATATTGCATAGTCTATATTTATATATATATATTTATAATATTATATAATTTATATGTATATTTATAATATAATATTGTATTATATTATAATATAATTTATATAATTATAAATATATATTCAAATTTATCACATATCTATATATTCTACATACAGGACGAAGGGAAGAAAATTGTGGTGACAGAACTAGGTATTTTTTAAGTTATTTTTTAAACCCTTTAGCATCATACCAAACTTTGAGGTAAATGTACTCTTGTAGGGCCCCACTCTATAAATTTAAGAACTGATTCATCCTATTTATTCTTCTGACTTAACAATTTAGATAGAAAAAATCAAAATGTATTAATACAGCAATTAATGTGCTATTTTTCTGCAAAGAGTGAATTTGTGTGTAGATGTGTTCAGTGCAGTTCAAAAGTAACACTTGTGAGAAAAAAATATAAATTTATTCTGTAGACACTAATTATATAAACTTGTCGACTTTTTTTTAAGAGGCGAATGAGACTTGGAACCTATAGTGAATAAAGTGTGTGATCTCTTCAATGAAAGACCATGACTCTTCCAACATACACAAAACAGCTCACAACCTTGACCCCAGACTGTAGCCCACTGACATTCTTGTTCTTTTAGGCAGGTCAAGTGCTTGCCCTGGAAGTCTCCAGGTTTGGAGAAGGCTCTCAGACATGGATTTCTGCCACTTACCAGTTGGGTTACCCGAGAAAAATAACTAAGTCATTCTGGGTCTCAGTGACCTCATATGTAAAAATGAACACAATGATTCCTAAATGTTAAAGGTCATTATGGAGGTTCAACATAATTCATTAAGTAAATATACGTTGTAAACTGTAAAGCACCCTAACAATTTCTTTTTTTAAGAATATTTATAGCTGAGCCCCACTAGGCACCATCTAGTCAGTAACTCTTGGTGATCCTGAATGAGAAAGAAGGATTAACAACATGAGGCAAATGTAAATCTCAAGTTTTATTTCAAATTGAATAATTTTGAATACCACAGCATCTAACAGAGACATGTAGGTCTTCAAAGTTATCAGTTCTGCCTGACTCTTCTCGTGGGTTCTAAACCTATCATGGTAGTGGTTCTTTCGTTTCTGTCTCCTTCTTTTTAAGATTTTAATTTTATTTTATGACTTACAGATATCAAAATAATAAACCTTAAAAAGAAGATATATAATGTAAAAACGTATCAGCAATTAACTCTAATACTACAGATTATGTCAGAAAAAACGTTTTCTGAATTTATCATCCTACAGGGGGAGTCACAAAAGATTCTCTTTCATTCTTAACATTAATGATTTAAGGGTCAGTCCCAGTCAGAGGGAGAACAGAATATACAGCTAGTAAATAGCCAGAGGTAAATATGTAAAGAAAAATGTCTGGACGGAAATGGACCAACACGTTAAAGCTGTAGGAGGGATTGTTTCTGAGCAGTTGAATAGTTTTGTCACTTGGTTTTTCTGTGCTTCCTGAGTTTTCTGTAATGTATACATTTCACTTTCATGGAAAGAAAAAAAAAATCTACGAACACTTAAAGTACTTTATGAGGGACCATGTACACGTTCAGTTCTGCAGACTGCATGTTGCACAATTTTAGAAGGAACCCTTCACATCCAAGTCTATGTGAAGGGCCCACTCTAGTTGTAAAGGGCGCACTTGTGGCAACCCAGCTCAGAGACAGCATTGGAAAGTAGCATAGTGCCTGGCCGAGCATGGCAGACAATATAAAGTTCTCTACCTCAGGAAGTGGCCCGCAGACGTCTGAAGCCACTCCTCCTTGAAAAGTCCTCCTATTCGCTAGTTCCTACGCGGCTTAATGGCAGGTGTGGATAAGATGCCTTCTGTTTATCAATCTCCTGCAGTGGAGAGAAGGGTTGTCCTGGGAAATTAATGTGTGCTATTTCATTGAATTGTCATGATAACTCTGGGAAGCAGATGCCATCTTTTATCTTACGCGTGTGGATCTCAGGTGACGTGGTTAGGCAGCTGGCCTAAGGAGGAAGAGTTATGAAGGAGCCCCAGCAACCCCTGAGAGCAGAAAGCAGACCTGCCCCGGGAGGCTGTCGTTTCTCTCATGAGAACCCTTCTCTGCCTCCTCCTCCTAGTTGTATTTTTCTATTCACCCAACCTCTAGATTTTTATCCCCTTGATCTAGTGAGACCCACTATCTTATATGTATAATTTCTCCAAAGTATCCTGCAGAAAAGAGTCATTTTATATTCGAGTTCTTACAAAATCAGTCATGTCATAGGGTTCCCTCTCAGTGACTTTGCACTGAACAGAAAGGAAATTTAAACAACTGTCCTAATGCAGCCCAAATATTCATCTCTTCCTTCTCTTCTATGTACCATTCCTCTTACCTTGGGTTAGAAATTGGCCATCAAACCTATAGTGTCTCTTTAATGGAGGCAGCTTGAGGCCTGTGCCATGAATCCAACTGGAAACCAGTGCAGGTACACAGAACTTACCTGCAAGTGTTTCTGGAATACATCCAGGTTCACTAAGACTCAACGTGTACGACTTTTTTATGCCCAACTCCATGGAAACTGCCTGCTTCTGGACTATATCTGCTCCTTAGAAATGCTGTTTGGATACTTAATTAGGTCTACCCTCCCCTTCCGGCTAACTTGACAGCCTGCTGCCAGAGTTAATAATTAACAAGGTGTCACAATACCTTTAACAGTCGCTCAATTCTTTGCTCACCTGCCTCCCTGTCTCTTCCCGCTGCTTCTGAATTGCTTAAATTCCCCTGGGATACAAGCTCCCTATAATAAATCATGACACAAAGGCACAGACTTTTGTGGCTCTAACTGAAATTCACAATTGGGCAAGCCCAGGAGGCAATCACCTGGCCATTGCCCTAACCCATGTGCATCCTCGGTGCTGCTTAAGCACAGGTGAGCATGAAGTTTTAATGAGGCCTTAGCTGCAAATGCACTGTGCAATTACTGTTAAGATGGGCGAACATTTGGCCCAGAAAGAATTGCATTTTAAGCAATAGGGTTTCCCTATTTAGCTGTTCCCAGCTATTAATTCAACCAGTTTGTTTATACACTTTGACAATTGTTCATGTGAAAGAGACCTGGGGATTTTATTTGACCACAATTTCATTATAAGCTAACAGTATGGTATGGTTGCTAATAAAAGTTAATGTAAGTTTAGGCTACATTAAGTGAATAGTCCAAATAAAGAAAGGCAATATCCCCACTATACTTTACTCTTATAGGTACATGGATCTTATTTTTCCAAACCAAAATTTGGCAAGTGTAATTATGCCTGTAGAGGCTCTGGCATGGAACATTTGAAAACATAACTATCCTTAAAAATTCAGGATGTGTGGCTGGTATATACGAAGAACGTCATTTATTTATTTATTTGTTGCAGCAAATATCTATTCAATACACACTCTACGCTGGCTTTGTTCTAGATTCAAGTGTAAGGACGAATCATTCTCTGATTCTAAGCATTTTTGTTCTCCTATGAGGTGCAGACAAGCAAAGAGGTGAAATAAGAACTGGCTTTGGGGGTAAGCAGAGTCACTGTGAAAGAAGTACACAAATGCAGCATCTACTACAGCCTTGCAGAGTCAGGAAAGGCTGTCCTGAGGAAGCGATGTCTATGGGGGAAACTAACAGTTGAATAGAGGTGTGAAAAATGGAATTGCGGATGAAGGGTGGTGGAAGGATGAGCATGGAAGAGTGACCCAGGAAGAGTGAACAGGATTCAATGTGGGGACAGCAGCCAGAGTGTGAGAGTAAAACTAAGGCCAGAGAGGTAAGTGGGGACCAGACCACTCAATCTCTATGTTCAATTGGAAAAACAAATTGATAGACAAATATATAACCAAACCAAATGTAAACAAGCATGTCACGGACAATAAAGAAGATGCGTGTACTAAGTGCTATAGCAACATAGAGGAGTCAGTGGCTAACTGCCTGGAGAAAGTAACAAAGGAGGTGATATTTGAACACAGTTTTGAAGGGTGACAGCCTGACCACATGGGAAAGAAGACGGTCCTCCATGCAGAGGACACAGCTTGTGCAACGGTACAAAGAAAGATGGGAGATGAGAGTGCAAATCAGGTTATGTCCTGATTTGACAGGCTGACAAGACATGGAAATGAATTTTAACGTCACCCACAGGAAATTAGAAACCAACAGAGGATTTTAAGCTCACGTGTGGTGTTTCAGCTTTCTATTACTGCATAACAAACACTTCAAAATTTAGTGGGTAAAAATAATAGAAATTTATCATTTGTAATGATTCCGTGGGTCAGCGGGGCAGTTCTCCATGTAGGTTCAGCTGGAGTTTCTCATGCAGCTGCATTCAGCTGGGAACTCAGCTGAGGCTGAAAATCCAAGACACCTCACTCATGTCTGGGGGCCTGGTGCTGACTGTTGGCTGCAGCACCTCGTTGCCCACAACATGGTCACTCTTCCTCCAACAGCCAGTTCTAGACCATCCTCCTCACTGCATGGTGACTGGATTCCAAGAGGGACGATTTCTAAAGGACAAGCTCTGATGTGCCAGCACTTAAGCCTGCAGTTGCATTGTGTGTGATGATATATGATCGGTCAAAGCAAGTCACATGGCCAATCCCAGAGCCAGTAGAGGTCATGACTACTCAAGGGCATGGATACCGGGAGATGTATTTGTTGAGAACCCACCGTTGTGACGGTTTGCTACACATGTGAGAAAGATACCTTCCCACAGTATAGAGGATGGTATGAGAGGGTTAAAAAAAAAAAAAAAGGACATGATTTAAAGCGATTATTATATTCCAGGAAGATGATAAAGAGGAACTATACTCAAGCATAAAGAATAAAATTAAGACAAGAACCGTCACTGGAGTAGCATAAATAAAACCTGGTGATGTATTTGATGTGAGGGGTTGGGAGGGGGAGAAAGAGATTGAGAATAAATAGTTTAGTTGTAGACATTTAGTAGAGAGTTATACATAATCAGTCTGGGGGCATTTTTTAAAATATTGACAGTGTTTCGGGAATGATAGCTAAAGCCTAGGAAATACATCAGATCATGAAAAAAAAAAAAGAATAGAGAAGAAACCATTAAAAGAGATTAAGGTGTATGGTTAGAAACATAGAAACCAAAAGAGAATAGTGTCACTGGGGAACTCAGGATAAAAATCAAGAAAGAGAGAGATCAATGTCAAATTTGAGATCAAGTAAAATAAAGATGAAAATTTGTCATTGTGATTGGTAATTAGGAGGCCAACGATACCCTTTAGAGTTGGTGGTTGGGTACTTGGGGATAGAAATAAGGCATAGGAATAAATGGGATATAAAGAAGTAGAGGCACCAATTCAGCTTAAACTTTTTCTAAGATCCTCTGACCCCTACAGCCTCTAGTGGCTAAGTTAGTCCTGCCCTCATGGCTCTGCGAGCATCAAGATAGACCTACCCACTTGTCCATCCACCAGATGTCAGGCTGCTTGGGATGCAGTACAAAGGTCATGTGCCCATAGGCATCCCATAGCTGGAGGATTAAGCTCCCACACTGGTTATATCCCTGTCACAGGATATCACTGGGAATAATCTAAGCAACTGTAGTTTAATGAGAGAGAGGAGGGAAAGAGACAGAGAAGCTTCTCCAAGAGAAAAGCAAGGACTATTTCAAAGTCAGAGGGATTATATAAGTTACTAGTGGGTTGATATGCTTGTCATTTACAGCTGGAATCCATGGTGACTATTATATACAATAATCAGTTTAGAAACTCATTAAATGTCAGGTTGGGGACATATGGAAGCCATATTGCTGGGTACCAGCATCTTTTATAAAGCAAAATTCCAATTACCTAAAAAATCATTCCAACTGTGACCAAAATTCTGCTCATGAGTGCTCTGTTTTATTTTATACAAAAGTCTTAATATCCTACAAAGTTAAACTCCAGGCCATGGGATAAAGAAGGAATCTTTATTCCTTCTTGATCCCATGTTTAATGTAAAAAGTTGCAAAGACCCAATCAAAGTGTGTTTATAAATGTATTCAAATATCACATGGGCCTCCCTGACCCTTGAGTTCTAGGTGCTTTCAGTTCACATTCCCCGACCCTTGTACATACTTTGGTTTTAGGACCTAAGGTCTCCCTCATACTTCTAAGAATCCCCAAGCAAGGAGAGAGGGAAGTTGAACTCTGTTCATGGATCCCTTTACCTTCTGGGCCTCTGCTTTTTCATGTCTGTTCTCTGTTCTGCTGCAACTGATGCCACTGTTTCATTCAGCCACTATGAGTTTTTCGAATATCTCAAACCACACACAACCTGTAAGAATATAGACTTTATTAAGATTCCCAGGCAATGAAAGATGGAGGATGGATTTTTACACAGCAGCAGTCTCAGAATCTCTTTGTCTTTGTGGCTTCTCTATCTTCTTCCCTTATTCTCATGACTAGTCCTCATATTCTTCCCTCTGTTTGAGATGAAAAATTAATCTGCATCTTCTCTGGTCTCGTGCAGGGAGCCCACCTCTGATGTCTCCACTTGTTCTCACTTCCCCAAGCAGGTTTCATCTAGGTAGTTTCCCAACCAAGATACTCTCTAAGAGGAAGTCTGACGCCAGCTACTGGTATATCCCCCAACCCTCTTACATAATGAATCATATCTGCTCAAAGTCTGGTGATCATATGCTTGAGTTTTTTCAGTATAATTTGAAATTTCGTGCAGTGTTATTTTCAATAAAGGATTCATTCTATGTATGAAAAAAATAATTGTTACACCCTTCTATAACATTCTATAATTATAAATATGTATTAAATAAATTCAAAAACTTGAAAAAAATAATTTATCAGATCATGTGTTTAGTTATTATTTGAAAAGCATGGTCATTGAATTGGTAGTAACCATGGCTTGAAAAGATGGGGAAAATTGAAGTAATTGAAGTAATGGAAGCCTATTCCATTACTTATACCTGTGTTAATTTTTGCAGAAGGAAGCTAGCAAGATCTGGATATGGTGTTTCTACAGCCTGAAACCATCGCCTGCCTAGTGCCTAAGCGCCCACCCATCTAAGAGCTACAAAGAGCTAATGGCACTTCAAATGCTCACGCGACCTTCACAGTTCTTAAGTCAACATTAGTGTACTTGTTTCACATGTGAAGATACAGAATCTCAGAAAAATTTTCAAAGGCTATTCTCATTGGAAACTATTTCTAGAACGATGGAGGAATACATGGGCTTGGAAGGGAAAGATAAAGGCTTGAATTTGTACTCCAGCATTTATATATTAGCTGTCTAAGTTTCGGCAAATTACTTACCTTCCTTGGACCCCCGTGTGTGTGTCTGAGGCACAACAACAGCGTTTACCTCCTAGCCTCATTGTAAGTGTTGAGTTAATGCATGTGAAGCTCTTGGAAGAACACCTGACATAATAAGCATTTACTAAAAAATGCGGCTATTTTACTTATTTTCATACTAAGATTAAAGGGACTTTCTGCAAGGTAACATCTAAAAAAATTTTTTTGGTCTCTCACAGTAGAAGGTTAGATAAGATTCTATGTAGTAACATATATGTGATTAAATTGTATCATTCCTTTGATGTTTCATTTATTATTTACTGCCAGCAGTGCAAGGAGTTGCAGGATTCCCAAGTGCCTCATCTTCACATGGCCCCTGAGGTCTGTGCTTCAACTTGCCCAGCCCCTTCTCAGGCCCCATCACCCCAGGGAGGATGGATCACCTGCAGCTTCAGCACAATTGGGGCCCCTCTGCAAGACACACTGGTCACATGATCATCCAAGGTTAAATCAGGTTTGAGGGTCTTGCTGAAATTTCTACTTGGAACCCCAGAATTTAAACTCATTTGACAAGTATCACCTCTGAGCAATTCTCCAGCAGCTTTTTTTCCCTAACCAATAAAACACCATATTCAGAATAAACCAATCCTTTACTGACTTTTACAACAGATAACCGATACAGTCCAATAAAATGAATTCTTCTTTCCTAAACTCTTGTACTAGTGGTTGGGATTATAGTTTCTCTGTGATCTTCTTTTTAATTCACTTTACATAGTACTTGGTATTCATTATAAAATATAAATTACTATATTCAGCACAACTTCAAAAAGATAAAAATGACCAAACCACTGGGAGATAATCACAAAGTTTGGTGTAAATGTCCAGACTTAATTCTTGCAGCATACATGCTCAGATATATATACTTTCACAAAGTATGGAATTATATAAAAATATAATTTTGTAACTGGATTTCTTACCATCTTTCCATGCTCACAAATGGGGCTCTATGTTATTATTTTTTGCTACATATTCCGACTTATAAAACAAACCCCTAATTACTATACATTTAGATTTTTCCATGTAGGTTATAAAAACTGCTAACTTATTTCTATAAGTTTAGTTACCAAAATAAATATAGAGAAAGAAAAGGACACACAAAGGAAGAGACTGAAAAAATATAAGCATCTGTGTTGTGTTTAGGTTTGCCCCTAAAATTATATATGTGGGTGTCTATCGCTGAAAGCGTGAATTTACACTGGAGTCAGAAGTGGGCTCCTCATTAAGTCACACATTTTATTTAAGCCCTCCGTGCTCGTCAGGCCCTTAAGCTCTGTAAACCCTGTAGTTAGGCTGTTCCTTTTAAGAATTTAATAATTTACCATTTGGGAAGTTTCACTGAAGTCTATAGCTACTGTCTCCATGACTCCCTCACTAAAATGTTAAAGCATCTTCAGTAATAAATTTTGGCTCTAAATCAAACCACCTGAAAGGTGCCCAGCTCGGGTACCACCCCCAGTATCCCCGTTTCACTGGCCATATCAGCATGGGAGACTGTTAATCAATAACAAACAACAATGATCCAATAGGTCGCCTGGGACATTTATGAAGAAAAAGTGTCGCATGTGAAAAAAACTTATTTTTAGCTCTGCCATGATATATATATATCCTGAACTCCTAACAATCCTTAACTTGTAGCAATCTTCCCCACTCTTTTGATAATTGTTTGTTGGGAGCTTTAACTAAAATTTATCAAAAGAATATAGGCTAGAACAACAATTTCTTTTTTTGGAGACTCAACTAATAATAGCTCATGCTTAGTGCAGCAGCTTGCCCCAGAAGGATCCCCAAGCACTCAGCAGAATACATACATAGAATTAGCATCACTCACACAGCAGAGGGAGGCATGCGGAATCCAATAGCCATTCTTCACCTGCCATGTTACAAAGCCCAGCGCGGTTGGATTTAAGAACATGATCAAAGAGTAACTTTTCTAACTGAATCTCCAGGGGAGTATAAGGTGACAGAATAATTACCCCAGTTAGAATTTAGCCAGCCACGGAATTAATACTACCACTACTCTTATAGGAAACAAAGAGACAGGAGAGGTCTTTAATGGCCAAAAGAGGTCAAGCCCTTAGTTTTCTATCTCACCCCAGAGACACATGAGATATTTCCCCCCTGACCAGTATGCCATCCAAGGCTGTCCCTTCTATTTTTTAACTAGACTGAAAAAAATAGTCATTATTTTAATAGTGCATTGCACTTACGTTGCCAAGGATACCTAGGGACCCCAAGGCCTACAGTCTCGGCAGGTAATCACAGTGGAAAAGACAGCTTGGTCTCTCTTGCCACAGTCATGGATAGAGAAATGACCTTGTCTGCAGGGGGACCTTCATGTTTGAAGGAAGAAGACACAAGGATAAAACAGAGCCCTTTAAAGGTGAAGACTTTAGTTATCTGTCTGTACTGACATGAATTAAAAACCCGTGACAATGGGAGCCTTGGCATATTACAAAGTGGAAGAGTCCCCGAGATTTTCTTTATCACCCCCAATAGCAGGAGTAACTAGAGGCCGGGCCAGGAACTTCTCTCTCCTCCTTACACATTTGTCTTTTATGTGCACCCCGCCAACCCAGGGTCCCTCAAGGTCAGTGTGAAGGTCTGAAGGCCAGAGAAGCTGTGGAGGCAACCCCATGTCTCCCCTAGAATGGCAGCTCTGCGCTCACACAAAAAGTTTTTCTAGAAGTCTTTTGTAGGCTGTTTTATGAAAGTTGATCAGAAGTTTTCAAGTGTTCACACACTCTTAATTAGCAGCATCTTGGCTACTTCCCCCAAGATGCAGGAGGCACACATGCCCTCAAGAAAAGTGGGTTAGATCTGGGCATTTTCTTCCTTTATACTAGGAAGGTTTGAAGAATAATTTTACAATTAGATAACATTAAGAATGATGAAAGCTAGAGAGCGGAAAGCAGCCAGAATTAATTACTTACTTGAGGGTCTGCGCAGGCCTCTTTGGCAATGCTCTTGCTGATTTTATTATGGCGAATTAACCCTTGGTATCTGAGATGAGCTGGCTTAGCACAGCCACAGACTCTCTAGAATGGATAGATAAGCCTCTGAATAAGCGAAAGACCGGTGTACAGAACTAGAATGGATAGATAAGCCTCTGAATAAGCGAAAGACCGGTGTACAGAAGTCAGTCGTTACTGCTACTCCTTTATCTAACGCTTGTTTAACAAATATTTATTAGGTACTTTATGCACAGGGAGTTCTTTTAGGGTTATGAGAAATATAAAGATGTTTAATAAGATACAGTTCCTGACACGAAAACCTTATCTATAAGGAAAGATATAAATTCAAAAAGAAAAAGTTTATGTACTCTGTTTTAGAAAGCAATGTCATACTTTCATCACATAGCCTAAAAGCTATATATCATATTTAGAAATGCTGCTCTACATATAAATCATTGTATAGATTCAAGATAAAATGTAACTGTTTAGAGAAACACAGGAAAATAATTACTTGGGTGCCCATGTTTTGTATAAAGGCCATTTTGGACTATAACAGTCCAAGAAGACCAAAAACAATGCCAGGGCACTAATGACAATTTTTGGCATCCCTCGTGTTGGATGGGAAGTAGCATTATTCATATGCAAATATGACGAAAGTGAGATAGTGAGATACTTTCCAAAGACATTTGGAGCTGCTTCATTAAAAGTCTGTACACAATAAAACCATAAACACTTAATAGAGAAATAGATCATGTGGGAAGGTGATCACTTATATCAAAAACCTAGAATAACATAATATCCATGATTAAGCGTTAAATTCAGCACTGAAATTCCTCTGTCCAAAGCAAAACTGGAAATATTATGAGACTACAATTCCCATTTCATGATGAAAAAGCTCACACTAGCTATGCGGAAGAGGTAAATTTTCCTTATACAAGAAACCATGTTTGAAGAATGTAAGAAATATAATTTCAACAGCAATTTTATGAAATGTGCAGGAATGCTTTTTATGTCATTGTTCTTACAGTAAGTCTTAATAAACATGGAGAATAAGAAGACAAACAACTCGATAAAAATGGGCAAAAAAATGAGCAGACATTTCATAAAGGATATAAGTAGTCAATAAGTACATGAAGAGATGCTCAACATCATTAATCATCAAAGAAATGCAAATCAAAATCACAATGAAATACTGCTACACATCTATTATAATGGTTAAAATTAAGAGGTCTGAAATTCCAAGGGTTGGCAAGGATGTGGAGCAACTTGAACTTTTGTACATTGCTAGTGGGTTTGCAAAATAGTAGCATAATTTGAAAAACAGTTTGGTAGTTTCTTATAAATTTAAGTAGTCTTACTATGTGACAGAACAATTTCATTCTTGGGTATTTACCCAAAAGAAATATAAACATGTATCTACACAAAGACCTGTATATAAGTGTTCCTAGCAGTTTTTTGGGGTTTTTTTTTTTTAACATTTTTATTGGAGTATAATTGCTTTACAATGGTGTGTTAGTTTCTGTTGTATAACAAAGTGAATCAGCTATACGTATACATATATCCCCATATCCCCTCCCTCTTGCATCTCCTTCCCACCCTCCCTATCCCACTCCTCTAGGTGGTCACAAAGCACCGAGCTGATCTCCCTGTTCCTAGCAGTTTTGTAACAGAACCGCAAACTAGATTAACTCAAATAACTGTTCACTGTTGAATGGATAAATACATGGTAATCTATTTATACAATGGAATATAACTCAGAAACAGTCAAAGAAAATGTGTCCCTATCATCATGGACTTGAAAGTCTCATGAGGGAGATAAATTAGTAAGCAAATAAATATATATGAAGAGCAACCAACTGTAAACAGTATTAGAAAGAAAAATGGAGATGACCATAAAATGGAATGTAAAAGGATATGAGTAGATGAGAGTTGCTATTTACCAGCCTTTTAGGGCAGATGGTCAGGGAGGACCACCTGAGTAAGCGTTATTGGCACAAAAATATGAAGGAAGGGAAGGAGTAAGCTGTGAAAATATCTGGGTGTATCTGGGCAGAGGAAATAGAAAGTTTAAAGACACCAAGAGGGCGAAGCAATATCAGAAAGATATCCCATGTATGGGGACGACAAGAAGCCAAGGCAAGACAGCACCATGTTGATAGACACAAAGTCATTTTTTATTTAGTATATTACAAATCTTGCCTAGAACTTACAACAGGAATTTACATTTGCAATATGGGTCTATGTAAATGGCCAAGTGCCATTTACAAAGTTCAAAAGCAGTTTTAGCACTCTATGTATAGTTTGTTATTAAGCATACGGAATTGGTTAAGCAAAATTAGCAGGCAGCATATATTTTTGAATCCCCAAGAAAACTTTTAAAGCGGCTATCACATCTGTAGCAAGCTGGAGATTTTACATAAGATGTACTGTTGCTGTGGTAACATTAACACCACTCACTCCAGCAACTGTAAGAGCAAGGTGTCGACATAACAGGCTTTAGTGATTTTACCATCTTCGAATATAGGCAGGAATCCGAGGAGATGTTATCTCAAGTAATTGTCACTTATTCTTGAGAAAACATCCGCAGAGGAATTGCAGCTCCTAAATCAGTCCTTCATTTTCTCTTAAGGAGCTCTATGAGTATTTCCAGTCCCTACCAGAGACCTGTGACCTTCCTTCTTTGCCTCCTTCCTTTCTTCCAATGATTCATTTCATAATTATTTCTTGACCACCTACCATGTGTTAGACACGTTCTAAATGACGGAGATATCATGATAGTTGAAGTAGACAAAATCCCTCATCCATGGAATTTACATTCCAGTAAGGAAGACAGATAATAAATGTAAGTGAAAAAAGATACATAAATGTAAGTAGTGATAAGTGCTGTGAAAAAATAATATTGTATAACCAGAGAGGGTATAGGTCAGTGTTGTATTTTAGAAGGACGTCTAAAGGAAGTCTATCTAAAGATCTATAATTTTAAGTACAGACCTGCAGGAACTGAGAGAGTAGAGATTCCAATATTTGGGAAGAGGGAACAAGTGCAAAGAAGCTGGTGTTAGAATACACGTAGATCTTACACGGAATGTGGGGAGTGAGGAGAGTGCTGGGGGGTGACATAAGCAAGACTCAGTTTATAGAGGACATTGTCATACTTACAAAGGATGTTGGGTTTTAGTTTAAGCATGATCATGAGAAGTTATTGAGGGATTGGATTGCTGACTGGAGAATGTCAAGGTCTTGTATATATTTTTAAAGTATCACTCTGGATGCAGAGCAGATAATGTATAGTAGTAGAAATGTTGGTGAGAAGAGTGGAAGCAAGAGAGATTAAGAGGTTGCTTCTCAATTCCATGTTAGAGATGGTCACGATTTAGACTCGGGTGTTTGCCTTCAGAAATGATGTAGCATTTGAATTTAGCTTCGAAGGATGGTGTGTCAAGATTGTATTCATCTGAATGTAGAAACCCCATTGCAATGATTTAACCACATAGGGAATTCAATTATTTTTCTTAATGAAAGAAAAAGTCTGAAGATACACAGTCTAGAACAAATGCATCTGCTCAAGGAAGTCACCAAAATACAGCCTCCTTTATGTTCCCTATTTCACTATCCTTGATGCGTGCCTCTCATCCTCCTGGCGGCAAGATGGTGGCCTTGCCTCCGGGCATGGCAGTCACATTCCAGGCAGGAAGAGGGGAACAACCAGGAGGAAGGAGCAGTAACTATTATATCAGGAAAGCAAAACTGTCACAAATGTTCCTCAAAAGCTTTTGCTCCTATTATACTGGCCTGAACCGGATGACATGACCAACCCAGGAGGCACAGGACTCAGGATGAAAATATTTTTGACAAGGTCCATTTCTACCACAGGGTTGGGGCTTTATTGGTTAAAAAAATAAAGAAGAAGAAGAGAAAATGATTATTTGTTGAGCAACTAGCACTGTCTACCAAGGGATGAGTAGGATTTACACAGTGAGGATGGAACGGCTGAAGAAAAGAGTGAAAGGTTAAGAAAAAAAAAACATAGGTATTCCAAAGGAAAGGAAGGATAGAGTAGCCAGAAGAGTCTCTGTCATTCAGATGGCTCAGTACTAGGGGTAGTAACTGTTAGATAAATCTAGAAAGTTGGTTGATGTCAGACCATGGGGGTTTTGAAGGTATTTTGGCTTTATGGGTAAATTAACACCAATGCAAATTCAAGAGAATTAAAAGAAAGTCAATAGGTTATCTGCACAATAACAATCCTTCACCCTCAGGGCACTAGTAAAGACACACTGAGATAATTTGCGCAAAATGCTTAGTCCCGTTCCTGGCACGTAGGAGCTAAGACCATCATTATATGGCGAAATGGAGAAGGACCACAGATAGGGAGCCCAGTGAGGAGGCTTTTTTTTTTTAAATTTTACACTTTATTTATTTATTTATTTTTGGCTGTGTTGGGGCTTCGTTTCTGTGCGAGGGCTTTCTCTAGTTGCGGCAAGTGGGGGCCACTCTTCATCGCGGTGCACGGGCCTCTCACCATCGCGGCCTCTCCCGTTGCGGAGCACAGGCTCCAGACGCGCAGGCTCAGTAGTTGTGGCTCATGGGCCCAGCTGCTCTGCGGCATGTGGGATCTTCCCAGACCAGGGCTCGAACCCGTGTCCCCTGCATTGGCAGGCAGATTCTCAACCACTGCGCCGCCAGGGAAGCCCGAGGAGGCTTTTGCCAGAGCACAAGGAGAGGAAAAGAGAGCGAGAAGCAGGCTGGGTGGAAGAAGTTTTTACCATCTTACAGCAAACATATAGGAGCCATGGAAAAGCAAAAGAACGAACGTGGCTGTTTCTCATGTGTTGGAAGAGAAGAGGAAGAAAGAGTCAAGGATGTTTGATCATGCAATAGAGAAACACTGGCGTCAGTATAGAAAAAAAATTATTAATATATTAAACTGTGCAGAAATAAATGAGACGCATTTCCCCCACTCCCATACCAAGAATTTTTGCGTGTTCTAAGGCTGGGCTCTCTCAACTCAGGAGGTAGTGAACAGCTTTTTGTCATGGGGCTAAAAACATAGATTGAAAATACCGTCAGACAATTTCCCACTCAGGCTGCGATTTGGGGAGCTTGGCTCTATTGAGGAAAGCTTGGGCTGGAGTGGAAGGGAATACAAGGCCAAGGAGAGGTGAGAGAAGGGGTTCCTCTCCCCAGGACTAGCAAGGTGCTGCTAGGGCCAAAGCTGCTGGTTCTAGGAAGAATGGACACCTGTGTTCTCCTCCCAGAACTCAAAATCAGAAGGGTTTCCTTTTGGGGTTGACACAAAATTGGGGAAACGGGTGTTGCCAAAACCAGCAGGTGGGATGTGAGCAGAGAGAGGCAAGGCAGCAGGCAGAAAGGAGTGCTGATGGGGCAGAGGGGCCCCGGATGGCAGAGCATAAGGGATGGGCTTGTCCAATCCATGGTTCCCACGAGAGCCGCAGGCTGGGCTGGGGGCAGGTCCCACCCCCCGTGGCAGCTGCAAAGTCCCAAGCGTCAGCACATCCGCCCAGCCAGACGCCGGGAGGGCTCACTTCCCTGAAGGGCTTGCCTGTTCATCTCCTTTAATCTAAAGGTGGAGAAACCGTCTTCTGCAGGAAACGTTGGGTGCTTAGGAGAACCATTTTGCCTTATCCATTGTCTGAAGGGTGTAGGAGTCCAACAGAATGGAATGCTGCATTTTAAAGGTGTGGTGATTTCTCACCTCCAGAAAAATGGAGAAATTAACCATTCTAACCCCTCACCTTGTGACCCCTGCAAACTTTAAAGAGGACGAGTGTGAGTGGCCACACGAATTCAGGGAGCTTGCAGGTCAGACCTGCGCCAATCAACTAAAACGCATCCATGTTAGTTAGGGAGTCCAGATTTAAAATGTCATTTTAAGGTTTTATGGTCAGACCATAAAACAAAACAGATTTATGATATAAATAAAATACAGCTCCTTTTCTTAGAGCTTGGTCACAAAAGCCCTCTTTTTTTTTTTTTTTTTTTTTTAATCTTGGATACTATACTCTTTGGGGCCGTGCCCTTTGTCTGAAAGGAAAACATGTCCACCTCCTACCCTATGGGAGAAGAACAGTAGATTGCCTGCCTGCTCCTCTTTTTTCTACTGGGGTCATCTTAATTGGTCCCAAGCTGATTTGGAGAGAAAAAGGCTGGGATTCTCACCTGGAGAACTGACTTCCATTATGATTAAAGAGCTGGGAAATGCTTTGGGGAGGGGAGATGCCGCCCCTCACTGCGGGGGAAGAGCTCTCCTTTAACACGTTCCCCCAGTGCAAGCAACACATGCTGCAGAAGGGCAGTCCTCGTGCAAATCAAAGCATAGAAGCTGCTACCAGCTGCCCCTTCACTTTGCTCCATCCGTTTTTGGTTAACTAATTGAATCTCTCTTTTTTGTTCTCCATCCTCGTGTCAGGCTGGCAGACAGCAATGCCATTGGCGGCACAGTTCCACGTATGAAGCGGCTGCCAGACCTGCTGTAGTCAACTCCTTCTTGAACTCTCCGTGTGCTAGTTCAGACAGCACTGCTCTCCCATCATCCCACCACGGCACTTCCAAATAGCTGGATATAATTGGGTTCAGAGGAGTTCAAAGCCATGCTCCAGCATCCTTGTATCAAAGCTCATTGAACAACAGGGGAACCGTGCACTGAAATGCAGGCATGGGGTGAGGAGAGTTATTAGTGGAATACATTCAAATCTGTCACGCTAGATTCCTGGGTACACAACTGGGTTTTGGTTCAGCTTTTAAAGAGTTCAGGTGTGGTCCCCAGGAGATGGCTCCTATAATCACTGTAAAAATATCTCATTTGTACTAATGCACTTTGCCTATTTCATAGCAGATCCTTGTGAGACTAATTTACATTTTTTTAAAATGTCAAGGCTTTCTCCAGAGATTGTTCATTCATTATATTTATTTTCTTGGACATGATTTTAACAAACCTTCCCCCGAAGAGCTTGTGGCTATTAACTTTACTGAACAGTTGCTCAAGAGAGAGTTAAAAGCGAATGGTTTAAGGGAAGGATTGGGCCACAGCCCCTCGTGGGTATTCATCTGCCCCCAAACTCATTTCATTGATTCTTTATTCACAGACCATGAGCAAGGGGAACAAGATGAAAAGCCTTCTATCATTCGACGGGATGGTGGGTTCCAACCACTGCTAAACGTTCAATTCTGCCACATTCTGTTTTTTGTGGGCTGTACTTTGGGACCTCAAGAATAGAAATCATGTTAAGAGAGTGACATCAAGGGATTCAGGAAAAGAATTCACAAGGGGGAGCATGAATTCCACGGGTGTCAGATGGCTGCCTGATGTCCCTCATTTAATTAGAGTATCCTCTCAACTCTGCCATGGTAATGTCCCCAGACACAGTCTTGGGAAATTTCACACTTTCCAGAATACATATTGCCCATCTCCCACATCTAGGATCAGGGACTTGTATAGTTAAAATGATCCTAAGTGTCTCCTGAAAAACTTCCTGTTCAATGGAGGAATATTCTCCAGGACACAACGAACAGAGGTCAACCATCCTCCATTTGAATACTTTCAGTGCCTGGAATTTCACCTTCTCCTGTGTCCTCTGTTTAACAATCTGAATTATTATAAAATTATCTTTTCATAGCACAGCATCTACTCCCAGGATTATCATTGTTTCCGTGTATCTTTCAGAACAACAGACAATTATTTGCTCCTATTCTCACAAAAATACTTCTGCCACTTAGAAAAATACATTTTCATTGCTATTCACCATTCATGCATTCAACAAATATTTATTGGGCACCTACAACAGGCCAGGTCTGGGCTGGGTGCTGGAGATATGATGGTGCCCCTGTCTTCATAGGACTCAACATCCAGTGAGGAGAATTACAACTGTGCTAAGTGCTCTCTTTCCCTGAATTGACTTTTCTCTACATAAAACATTTCACATTACTCATTCCTTTCTAAATAAAGACAGCATCCACTATTCACCCTCTGGGTACCTCTTTTCATGATGCCATGGACATGTGCCACCTAGAAATAAGCACAGATGTTCACATTCTGTCCCAGTGTTGTTTCTTCTGGTTCTTCACCCTAATGCAGCATTCATAGGACACACTAGTGGCTAAGATTTGGTTTATGTTAACGAAAACCCATTCTATCTTGTTCTGAAATAGGAAGGGAAGAGGGAGTTGGAACAGGGGTGCGGGGATAGCTAGGCTTAACTGATACAATCAATCCCCTTTTAATAATATTAGTGAAGGGAGTCTAAACTCAGACCCTAAACAATTTTGGTGAGAGTCCTTTCAGAATATCGCTCCCAGCATGCCTCAGACACAGCCCCCTTTGATCTCCCAGGGAATACTGAGGATGCTTGGATATCATGACAATTGTGGGTTTTTTCCATACACAATGGAGAACACATTTATATTAATAATTAATAGTTCTTGACGCATTTACCTAAGCGATTTCGAAGCAGGCTTAGCAAGATGGAAATAATGCAAGTCACAGAATTGTCTGGCGCTCTCACCCTGCTCTTCCTTCTCCTGGGGTCACTGTCTTTGAGCCACTCAGTTAAGGTTATAAGGCCAAATTCTCCATCACTCCTGATGTTTTTCAGCACTTGTTCATTTTCACCTCAGAGTGACCTTCCCTGACCACTTCATTTAAAATAGTGTGCACCATCAGCACCAAGTCCCTTACCTTGCTTTATTTTTTCTAGCACTTACAACGAACTAAAATTAGACTATTTTGTATTTTTGTCCATTTTTCATCTCCTCCAACAGAGCATAAGCTCCAGGAGGCCAACAACTTGGTTTTGTTCACTGCTAAATCCTCAATACCTAAAACAATGTCTTGTATTGAATATTAGGTACTACAGAGATGTTTGTCAAATGACTGAATGAGTGGATGGATGAATGCTAAGTAGACGAAGAAATACCTGCACTGTCTCATCCCAGAACACAGGGCTTTCTGTCTGATGACCTCTCACTGTCCTGCCCAGCTCTATGTTTTATATGTAACTGGAGTACTATTTTGTTACAGCAGTGCCTCCTAAGACCAGGGAAAATTGCAACAAACTTTCACTGTAAATTTGTGGAGAAAAACAATGCCCATCTGAAGATGCCACAGACCCCTGGGTCCATCTCTAGCCCTGAGCTCCTTCTTCCACTGAATCAGTGTCATGCATAGAAAAATCACAGCCCTGGAATTCAATTTTCCCAAATTTTCCCAGAAAGCTACACACACTGAGCACTGTGGGGAGGTCTGAGAAGACAAACCAACCAAAAAGAAAAATCTCAAATATAATATGAACTACCGTATCAGTTCATTTGTATCATTTTTTTAGGTTCCACATATAAGAGATATCATATGATATTTGTCTTTGTCTGACTTACTTCACTTAATACTATAATCTCTAGGTCCATCCATGTTGCTGCAGATGGCATTATTTCATTCTTTTTTATTGGTAAGTAATATTAATGAACTTATTTACAAAAGATAAATAGACTCAGACATAGAAAACAAATTTACGGTTCCCAAAGGGGATAGCAGGGGTAGGGCGGAGAGATAAATTAGGAGTTCGGGATTAACATATACACACTACTATATATAAAATAGATAACCAACAAGGACATACTGTATAGTACAGGGAACTCAATTCAATATCGTGTAATAACCTATAATGGAAAAGAATCTGAAAAAGAATATATAAATATATATATTTCTGTATGTATAACTAAATCACTTTGCTGTACATCTGAAACTAACACAATATTGTAAATTAATTATACTTCAATAAACATAGTTATACAAAATAATAATAAAGGCAAGTACAATGCTTGGCAAAATATAAAAATAAAAATAAAAATAAATACCATATGAAATACCCTGATTCTTAAAGCTCCTCAGTTTCACTGCCATGTGGCTTACTTAACTCCTCTCTCTCCTCTCCATCCAGTTCTCATTTTACAATCTCCTCTGCTCTCTCAGGAGCAAAGAAATGAATTCTGCTTCCTGATTCAGAACAGTTAGGCAGTTTCTACCATCTGCCTCCAAACTGAGCTTCAATGTTCCCTTTGAATAAGAAAGAGTAGTCAAAAGGTTGAGTCATCAGTTGACATTGCCCTCAGCATCACCAGGACAGGTGGAATTCTAAAGATGTCCTCCCCAAGATTCCTGTCCTTTGGTTTTCCAATCAAGCATGGAGTAAGGTACTGCTTGGAAGAGATATTGCAGATAGTTGAAACTCTCAGTCAGTTGACCTTAAAATACAGAGATGGTCTGGGTGGGCCTGACCCAATCAGGTGAGCTCTTTAAAAGCAGAGTGTTTTCTCTGGCTAGTAGCAGGAGAAGAAGTGAGAGAGATTCAAAGCACAGGGAGATTTGACACATTGTTGCTGGCGTGAAGATGAAGTCACTCACGTGAGAAGGAATGTACGTGGCCTTGAGCTCAGAGAGGCGTCCAACTGACAGCAGGCAAGCAAACAGAGGACGTCTCCCCTTCAACCACAGGGAACTAAATTTGACCAACAACCTGAATGAGCTTGAAAGCAGATTCTTCCCTAGATAATCCAGAAAAGAACTCAGCCCAGCTAATACCTTGATTTCAGCCTGGTGAAACTTTAAGCGGAGACCCCATCTGAGCCAAGCCAGATTTATGACCCACAGAACTGTGAACAATAAAAGTGTTTTGCTTTAAGCTGTTACCTTTGCGGTCAGCTGTTACTCAGCAATAGAAAACTAATACCATCCCCATGATTTTCATCACTTCTTATGTTCCAGGCCTTTTGCTGAGCACTTTACATAATTATCTCACCTAATTCTGGCACCAGCCACTGCTTGGACAACACAAATATCCTTCCTTTACAGGCTACAAAGCCCTTTAGAGGGGTGGAGTCTAGACATATGTATAATAAATGGCAGAACCATAACTCAAATCCGGGCGGCCAGGGCTCTTAACCAGTAGGGGTTTCTGCCTCAAATTACTACTTGTCGGGTTCCATGTGGTGACTTCTGCACAAAGCCCTTCCTCCTTCCCGGATCCTAACTGGAGGGGTGGGGGGTATTCTTTGTTTTTTCCAATTACCTAACTGGATCACGACCTTTTTCAGATGAATTCTTGCCTAGTTGCTCAATCCCCGAGAACTTTGTCAACAATGAACTAGAAAAGAAGTACAAACCTCTTGGTGAGGGCAACATCTCCTGAGAAGTGGTGGATATTTCCATGCATCACTCAAAGGCCAGCTTTCATCTTCTGCTGTCCTGCAGGAGGACCTCATCACGACAATTTAGACATCCTCGCTCATTTCAGCCATAAGCAGATTGTGGGCTCAAATGCCTGAGGAGTCACTAGAAACTTGGCCTTCAAAGTACAGACTGGACCTCAGGATGACTTGCCCACATGATGACCCAGAATACTAGCTCTGGAGAACATGCGTGCATGCATGCATGTGTGTGTGTGTGTTTACACATGCACATGTGTGTGTTTAGTAGGCAGATACTATTGCTTCCTCTAAGCTTTCTGCATCTTGGGTTTCACAAATCACACATGCCCTTCATGTTGGTCTTTGAAATCTCAATCTGAAGCTAACCAGAAAAGCCAAGTCCAGGGACTTCCCTGGCGGTCCAATGGTAAAGAATCCACCTTCCAATGCAGGGGACATGGATTCAATCCCTGGTGGGGAACTAAGATCCCACATTCTGCGGGGCAACTAAGCCCGCGCGCAGCAACTACCGAGCTCTCGCGCCTCAACAAGAGAGGCTGCGTGCCTCATACTACAGACCCCACATGCTCTGGAGCCTGTGCACCACAACTAAAGAGAGAAAACCCACACATCACAACTAGAGAGAAGCCTGCGTGCCACAATGAAGAGCCCGCTCACTGCAATGACAGATCCCACATGACTCAACGAAGATCCCGCGTGCCACAACTAAGACCTGACGCAGCAAAAAAATAAAGAAAATAAACAAATAGTAAATAATTATTAAAAAAAGACTTTGTGACCATTAAAAAAAAAAATAGAAAAGCCAAGTCCAAAGGTGATTTAAAAGGTCCATGTTGCGCTGTCCCATGAGAACATAAGTCCCTCAGCTTTTAGAGTGAGAGACCCAGAGAGGAAGGTATTCTATGGAAACTGTGTGAGATCTTAAGACTATAATAGTAGTTTTCACTGAGAAATTTTTAATGGTAAAAGTAAAACACCCTTGTGACTTTAGATGTTTCTCACTCTTCTTTGATTCAAGCAAAGTCAACAAATCACACTGCTTCTTGGAAGCAGGGTGACCCTCCAGCAGAGGCAGAGAAAATGCAAAAAGATTTGGGTTTGGGCGATAATATAGTAAATGGAACTCTAGCCCACCCCTGCCATCATGCTCTCTACCAGGGTAGATCTGGGGTCAATTTCTTCCATAAGCAGTGCTTGTGAAAAGGAAAAAAGTATTTTCCTTTGAACCGTCGTAAAAATACAGCAGAATCTTATTATTTCAGGAACATTCCAGACTTCAGTGAACTGTCTCAACAGGCTCACTGCTCCAAATTTAGATCTGATCCTCAAGAATCTTATAAATCCTGTAGGTGGGGAAAAAAATATTTTTTGGAGGGGAAGGAGGGGGCCCATTTCAGTTACACACGATAAAAAATATCCACCAATGATGGAGACAGTGGTTGACACTGTCAAAGGGAGAGACTCTGGGAAGGGTGCTGGGTCAAGACCACAGAGTGAAAAAGTACAGCAGGGAAAGGTTTGTGGCAGAAATCGAGGCACAGGAGACCTCACGGAAGACTATAAGTCTCTCTAGCCTGGATTTCCAAACCCAAATTATAGTTGATTCTTTTATAAACTCGAAGGAGTATTGCAAATAGCTTGAATAGTAGACAATTCTTATTCCTCTTAGAACTGAGTATAAGTCACATGGAGGGAAGTACAGCATAATGTTAAAGCGGGACTGTGATATCAGAGTTGGATTCAAATTTTGGCTTCACCCAATAATGTAAATTAGCACCAGTTATTTTAACTTCTATGCATCTGCTTTTCTGTGTCATCAGAATGATAGTGATATGAAACTGAAATGAGGTCATGGATATAATATAATGCTTGGCACGGTGGTTGCACTTAGAAGATACTGAGTAAATGTTGGCTATTATTAAGTAAAAACAGAATGGTCTTTGACAGTAAGAAAATATTTAGAGAATTAGCAAGTCTTGGATGGATCACACACACGTGTCACACTGAAAGTGAACAAAAAGAATGAAATGGTACCTAGGCTGTGATGAGATGGAGGAACTATGACAGACAGGAAGGGTCGGGGGAATGAGAAAAAGAAGAAAAGAGTCATCTTCAAGATCTTGAAAAAGATCTTCCACTGATGTCCACGTTCTCCTTTTCTGATTCCCAAGGAATCAGGAATAGAACTGAAGGTTGGGTACCCCTGTTTCTATTTACAACCACCGCTGGTCAGGAGCAGCCATAACTAATGCAGAATAAGTGCTAGGGCATTGCAGCTCAGTCCCTTTTGCAACCTGACTGCCTCTCTTAACCTCCTCCTATTTTTTTTCCAGGACTAGGAACCAAGTAGGAGTCATAGGGAGAACACACCAGAGCGCCCTAGTGTATCTTGGAGACTGTGATGAAATTGGAGACAGGAATCTAGAACAATTTCCGCTCCAGGCAATACTGGTTAAAGAAATGATGGATTAAAGCCAAAATGGGCAATAAGAACCAGAAAGATGCAAGTTGAAAGACTAGAAACATAGAAAGGTAAAAACTTTTGGTAGACACAGCTATGAAAAGGCAACTCAAATCATCAGAAGGCTAGGGTAACTTTGACAATCAAAAATCAGAGATTAACAAAAACCAAAGGTGCAAAGCAAGATCATCCAGAGTTACCAGATTCAGCAAATAAAAATACAGGAGGCCCAGTTAAATCTGAATTTCTGATAAACCAAAAATTATTGTTTACTATAAATATGTCCAGTACAATGTTTAGGAATTACTGTATTTATATTAAAAGGTAAGTTTGTTTTATCCAGAATTCAAATTTAATTAGGTGTCCTGTATTTTACCGTAAACCTTATGCAGAGAACTTGTGAATTCACTAGCCGTTAGGTAGCTTGTGGTGAAACCAGATCAGTACCAATGAAATGTTTGAAAGGGCAGTGGACTGAGAGGGAATTGCAGAGAGAAAGGGGCAGAGTAAGAGCAGTTATGGTTGGAAATGCCTAGAGCAGGAAGGAGCAGATATCGGTGTCAGAGCTGTGAACTGAGCAACAATTGAGTGCCAGTGAAGGAACAGAGAGAGCAGAAAATGCTTATCAAAAAGTGAGAAGCTGTGGCTCAGCCCAAAGCCAGCCAGAAGGGTCTTGTTGTCATGGAACTGTAAAGTTCCAGGGCTTCCTACCCCGATTCTTACTATTTCTCACTTTCCCTCTCCTGCTACCAGGAAATTGACACCTTAATTTCCGATAGAGAGCTCCCCCAACCAGTAAGCTTCTATACATCCCACAGGGCAAGCAGCCTCTCTTGATGTGGATAGGCTAGGCCACCACTTCTGCATTCATTCAACAAATATTATTGAATGCCTACTACATGTCAGATGCTGTTCTGGGTGCCAGGTAGGTTTATCAAGTGTATTTTAGTCTCAGCCCAACTGCATTAAATGCGCCAGGGTTGCTTCTTAAAATGCAGGTTCTTGGGCCTCACACAAGCTATAAGCACCTCTAAGGGAATCTGGGAATCCGAACTTTCATGAGTGCTTGAGGTGATTCCTAAATTTTCAAATCACTGATCTACCAACTGTTTAATACAAATGGCTATGTTAATGCCTTTGACTTGTGAGAAATGTTTAGGAGAAAAGCAAAATGCAGATAATGCTATCTGGAAAATTAAATATGATTAGTTGGTACTGGGTGAAGTTAGGGAACTTGCCCGAGCCACACGGATGGGAAGTGTCTGAGATGCGACATACACGGAAGTTTTCTATTTCAAAGGGAAGCTCTTGCTCCACGGTGACCTGCTACATTCTAGACCCTGGGTCTCAAAACAGGAGTTGATCTGTTACACTTTTATACCAACGTGTTGATGCAGGATAACAATGGGTTGAGACAGGAGAAAGGGGTGGATATTCATCTTCTTGGTTTATTAAGGTCAATTAGTACTTATTCTTTATTCTCCATTTTAAGTTTGCTTCAATGCTGAAATGCACCTTTATTTTTAAGGCTCATGAGACTTAGTTGCCCAGAGAAGGTGCTCTTGATTCACAGAGAGAAGCACTGAGCTGAAGAGTGAGTGTCAGAGCCTCTCTGTACACCTCTCTGCAATTCACAGAAACAAACCATGTTCCATTCACTAACACCTGCACCTGGGGACTCTCAAAGCTCTTAACAAGCAAGACTTGCTTATTCCCACCGTACCTTTTTGAAATAAAATGGGGGAAGAAGGTTTGATTCCCATTTTACAGGTTGAAAAATTGGAGTTGAGAAACCAATAATAAATTCCTTTCCTAGGCACTGGAGGTAAAAATTAGACAACAATTGAGGACAAATCCCCACCTATTGCTTCCTCCAACAGAATACATAGAATCCTTTCCTCATTTCCATCTGTCTCCTTCTGAGGTGGAATTCATTGCACCCTCTTTCCTATATTTCCCACCACAGCTCCCAAACCAAGGATGGCAGAAGAATAGAAGCCTACCACTAAAAGATTCATAATGAAATTAGAATGAAGAATGTGCTAATATGTACTTAGAGCTCTGCAGCTTTCAATGACCAAGTGGAAACACAAACTATGATTCAACTAATCTCTGCAATTACCTTACAGAAATAGCTCAGAAATAGCTCTCTGGTCCCATCTTATAAAGAAGAAATAGAGACTCAGAGGGGTTAGGGATGTGCTTGAGATCCAGTGAGGGTAAGTGGCAGGACCAAGAGGACAAAACCCCCTCCCTGATCCCAGGCCCAGAGCTCCTGCCACTTCAATGAACTTTACAGGTGGGTCTGCTGACAGTTCAAATTTGAAGGTCTTTGTCTATTTCACTCTCTGTTATACAGATAGGATGCTTCTTTTATAAAAGAGCATTTGCCCCCAATGCCCCTGAAATCTTTGCAGGACCCAATTTTTTCCTGTTTAAAATCCAAAATTCACCATATCTGACAGGTACAAAAAAGTAAAAGTACAAGGGTCATAGCTGAAAGAGAAAACGAAAAATAGCATACCAGATAAGCTTAAGATTATTATAAACTTAGATTATTATAGCTTCCTCAGGTTTTTTATAAGTAGAGTCTTTTTTAACTCATAAAAATATTCATATATATATATATAGACACACCCTTATAATAAACACAGAAGCACACTGTTCCCAGAATCTTTGGCTTGGCTAAAATATGATGATATTCTTAGTTCTTAGTATGGGGGAAAAAGCCTCCGAACACTCCAGGCTTTTTATAGCTCTGGCTCTGGGGCAGCATTTGCTGCAGTAGCAACCCTGGATAGCAAAGGAGCCAAATAATGCTAATGGGGCAAACAGAATGTAATTGCTTATGTGTGCTGGTTATATCCTGAAACAAATTGTTTCTTAATGCTGAGGTCAGACAGGGTTTAATTAGGAGAAATACAATTGGTGTAAAATTTTGCAGCAGGCTGCTTGTTTGGTGTCATGCCAAGTCAACATCTAGTCTCTCCAAATGGAAATTTTCATTAGAGGCCATTGGCAGCCCTAGTTAGGCTGAGTTTCAACTTTTCCAAGTCTCCTGGTAATGGAAACCTGAAACTCAGCATATCTCTTGCCTAATAAAGGGCTGTCCCCCTTGCAGTTAACAAACTCCTGAACACGTGTGCACTATCTTTCTCTGTCTTTCACATACCCAGCTGCCCCAGTTTCCCCACCAGCAAAACACATATTTCCCATGGGAGCTGGATAAACTAAAGCAGTCTTCCTCTTGTCTTGACCATTTTTCTTCCTTCCATAATTCCCACATTAATAATCTTCGATCAGCATATTACTACTTGAAAAATATTTTCATATGCATCAACTTATCTAATCTGACCAATAAACCTGAGAGGTGAGCAGTTTTTATATTTATAGGAAGGAGATGAAAGGAAGGTCACATCTATGATTGGCTAAGAATAGAACTCAGACCTCCTGATTGTGGATCCACCGAATTCTGCACACACACACAGAATAGAAGATACACTGACAAGTCCAAATTTGTTCATGTAAATGAGGCACGTGCAAAACCATCCCTTTGTTATTTTCTTTTTATTTCATTTTATATAATATCTATGAAAAATAAGAGTGAAAGGTGTTATAATTCAAAGCTGCACAAATTTCTCCAAGATTTTGCAAACACTCTTTATTGGATGTGACCCCTTCTTTTGTTGCCCCTCGTTTTTATACATAGCTTTTCATACACTCAAAGATCTCCATTGATGCCTGAGGCAATAATAACTGCTATTTACATTAATTTTAAGAGCCTGGATCTTCACACCTTCAAGGATAAGGTTGTATCAGTGTTTCTAATATAAATCCTGTGTCTCAAAAGTGCTTAATTTATTTGGAAAATTCTGCTTCTAGGCTGCTATTGTTTCTCTCTCTTCCTTTCTTTTTTCCTTCTAGCTAAAGGCAGTTTTCATTACAGTGACAAAGACCCCACTATGTTAAAGAAAATTGCACAGAAAGACCCCCCAAATCTATCTACCCAACAAAAATCTAAGTCATTTTCCCCTGCAGTATCATATCAGCAGTAACCGTCATGGGTTTAAAGACATATGGGACCAAGTTTTCATTTTTATACGTGGTTCTTATTTGTTGAGACTCGGGCTCCTTGTGAGTTGAGCTACATTTCATTTAGGTGCTGGGCCTCTGGGCTTGAGCTAATGTGCCCGGTTAAGGTCAAGGTAAAGTTCTGCACAGGGCAAGCAATTACTAAGCAATCTTTACTTTCAGCTCTGCTGGGGCCGGAAGGCCATGGGAGATCCCACTGGGAGGGAGGTTTCTGAGCTGGCCGGGACCCAACCCCAGAGCAGGTTAGAGACTGGGAGTTATTGAAACCCTTCCACCATGTGAGGTCTGGTGCAGACTTCCCAACAAATTTCTTTCCATAAACTGAAGTCCCATTTGACTTTAGACCACGAAGGCCCCTCTTCTATATCAAGTCGACACCAGAGATGAAAAGCACTCTTACATTTGTTTTCTACACAATTTAAAATTCTAGTATTTTAAAATTTTCCTGTGTTAGTATTAGTTCTTCCATAACACTTGTTCTGAAATTGTGTATTTGTTCCAGTGCAATTGATAAACAGATCTACTAGGGAACAATTTGAGCATAACATGAATTTTGTATTTGCTGATGCTTGATTTTGTCCCTGAGAAGCAGAGAACTGCATCCAGCTGAACTGAGCTGCATGGGAATACACAGGACCACACCTCAAACTGTGAGCAAATGCAAGTTCGTGTGCCCAACACACAATGAGGCCAAACAATACCAAAACGTTAGAGCTTGGAGCAGAGAAAGGTTTATTGCAGGGCCATGCAAGGAGACAGGTGGCTTGTACCCAAAAAACCCTGAGCTCCCCTAAGTTTTGCAGCAAAGCATTTTTAAAGGCAAGGTGAGGGAGGGGCATGGTTTGTTGTTGTAAACTTCTTGGTGTTGGAATCCTTTGTTCTTGCAGCTGTCCACCTGGGAAGGTCAGGCCATGATGTTCTTGTAAACCTCCCACAAGACAGATGTTATTCTTTGTTCTGCAGTTTTTTATCTCTATGTGAATGAAAAAGTGTTATACCCTTAAAGGTCGGAGCCCTGAGAATGGACTATCCTGTATATTTCAGGCTATAGGCAACTTTCTTAACTTGAAGCAAAAGCAACAGAACACAAAGGTTAAAGCAAAAGAAACAGATCCAACGTGGAGTCAGATTTGTTCTTCCCTATTACAAAACATCTACCAGCCACACTGGTTCACACAGTGTGTTATTTCACAAGGCAATGTTTTGTTACCCTTCTGTATTTTTGAACTTTTCTATTAACACAAAACAAGAGACAAAAACCAAACACACACACACACATGCACACACAGTAATGAAACATCCCAAACTTGTCTATCTGTCCTGGTTTAAAATGCCAAGTACTTCATGTAGGAAAATTAAAAAAAAAAAAAAAAAAAAAGACTGTCTGTATTCAAAGGCTTTCAGCGCAAATCACTAAATCCTGAAGAAGTGGCTCCGTTTGAGGTTAGTAGTGGCTAGCTTAGTGATTTCAAACATTGCTACAGTTTCAAATCCATAAAAGAGTTTCCAGGTTATACAGAAGTTAATTAAAGAAGGATATATACTGCATCAAATTTTCAGTTTTGATGAAACAGTCATCTGCTATAAATGTATGCCTTGAAGGACCTTCATCTCAAAAAATATGCCCAGAATTTAAGGCTGGGAAAGATCACTTAACTGTGATGTTTAATGCCAATGCTGAACCAAGAACAATAAGCCACGCCCATCTCCACTCTGGTACTTTCCATGGCATTTCAGATACTCCACATTTCGCCACTTCACAATAACTCACATGCTACAACCCTTCTAAAGCCCATTTTCCCAAGTGAACTAGTTTTTTCAAGGCAAAGTGCCATTTTTTATCTTAGTGTTTATGTATTCCATAAGCATTTAACAGATGTGAAACTGTGCTGTTGTTTTTTTTTTTTTTTGGATGTGTCTCTGAAAAAGTTTAATGTTATGCCCCCTCCTTATTTTTCCCCATAAGCCCTATAGGTTTTATTGTGCAAATTTGCATGGCATGATGATTATTTACAGACACATATGTCCATTACAGCAGAACAGACTATATTTGATTAGCATGGGCATGACAAGTGTCTTTAAACATTAGGAATATCACGGGTTAGGGATTTCAAATCTAACATACCCAGAACTAAACTCCTGATTGTTTCTCCATATTCTGTTTTACCCACTGTCACTCTCATCTGAATTAAGAGATGGCTCCGTCCTTTCATTGGCCCAGTCTAAAAACCCAAGAGTTATCCTTGAATCTTCTCTTCATCTTACCCCACATTCTGATGGCATTATCTTCAGAATGTATCGCTTGTCAACAGCCTCATTGCTTCCAAGTCACTGGGTGACTCTAATAGCCTCTAAATTTATCTCCTTTCTCCACTTTGCCTGACTCACAACCCTCACCCAAGTCTAGTCTAAACCCAAGAGCCAAAGTGCTCCTTTCACAGTCCGATCACATCACTTCTCCATGACCTCCGGTGGCTTCCCATGTCACTCTGAGTAGGAGCTAGAGGCGCACAGAACTCTAGCTGCACTGCCCACCTGCCCTAGCTGAGTTTCCTCCCCAGCATCTTCTCCTACTGCTCTTCCTCCAGTTCATGCTGCCCCAGCTGTACTGCCAGGACAATAGCCATTCCTTCAGGACATGCCAGGTACACTTTCCTCACTGCGCACCCTGCCTGAAATGTGATTCACCCAGGTATGTGGGTGGCCAACTCATCCATTCACCTCTTTCAGTTCTGTGATCAAATGTCACCTTCTCAGCACATTGTTTAAACTGAGCCCCGCTCCCCTAATACTGCCACTGCCCTCCCCGTTATTTTTCTCAATGGCATTATCAGATCTATCCCCCTACATAAGTTTCTTGTTTTGCTTCCCATCTTCTTCCACTGGAATATAAGTCCCCTGAACACAGGGATTTTGGCCTGTTTTATACACTGCTCTCTCCCTAGCTCCTAGAATGACGCCTGGCATACAGTGGATGCTCACTAAATATCTGTTGAATAAATGAAATAAGGGATTGGTCTCTCCTTGTGCGGTAAACAGAGGAACATTATGGATCAGTGGGCAAAAATTACAAGAAATCTCAATCTCAGAAATTGTATTTCAATGATCCAGTGTGTTTTCGAGACTAGAGAGTCCCCTGTCACCAGAAGTGTCTGTGGGGGGTCTGACGCTCCACAAATGTGCGATGCAACAAGGAGACTGGTGATCATGTTGCACCTGAGAATGAACAATACCTGCGGTCCCTTCCTCTGATGAGTGCCTATGATTCCTGCTATTTGTGTTGAATTTCTCACCATTTGCATTCATTCCTCAGAAAGGGCTGGTACAAGGTCCATTTTCTCATAACTATTTAGTAGTAGAGGATAGAAGCTATGTTATAATGAAAAATGCACTCCACCACATATAAGTTCCTAATAATTGGCTTATCACCTTGCCTGTCCCACCTTCCTCAAAGGGCTACGGTAATCATCAAATAAGATATTATTGGAGGCACTTTGGAAAAATAACGCGTTCAGTAGACATGGCAACAAAAAGGCATCTATATAATGTGCTCAGAGTCTAACATCTTTTGAAATGTACAACTTCTGTACAATAGTACCACAGAATGAGCTTTCCACCCTACAAGGTATTAAAGTATAATTATGAATGTTTTCCATACCAAAGCTATGCTGGGAAAGAGAAACTCATTATTTGTTGAAAGAGAAAGCTTGTTGTGTTCCCGGGAATGAGGAAAGTTTGCGATGGTAATTTGTGGCTCTTATCACAAACAATATCTTAGTAGACATAATGGCCCTCAATATAAGATCAATACCAATAAAATATCAGTATCATTCTTGATAAACTTTATCAAGATGTATAAACTTAACTCCATCCCAAGGAAAAATACACATATTTTCCCCATAGAAATAAACTTTGTGGAGGCATAATAGATAAAATTCTGAGAGGCACATGCAACCAAATGCAAACAAATCAGGAAGGCCCCGCGCCCCAAGAAAGCCAGAAATTGATTAATCGCCTGCAAGGTAATTAAGGAGAAACCTGCTTGCAACTTTACATTGTCTTTGCTGTTTTCATGGCCTTTCCTGTCCACTGCCAGCTCTCGCAGGGACTACACCTGGCCCAGGCAGAGGCATAGAAAAACCCCCAAACCCTTTGGCTACTTCCAAGTGATTTCACGGGGGTGGGTTTCTATCAGGGAAGGGGCACAAAGAACGGAACTAAATAAAATGGATACTTGGGACTGGTGGGAATTTTCAACCTCCCTTTCCTAAGATACAGACAACCCACCCTATGTTAGTCTGCAAGTTGTTCAATGGTCAGCACGTGGCGGGGGGAGGGGCCAGCCACACGCACTCTTTCCTGGAAGGGAAAGTGCACTTCCTTCTTAGAGATGGCACTGAGCTAATGAGCTAAAGTGTCGTCATGATACTACTCGTTATCACCCAGCACGGACAAGCTAGCTGCCTCTGCACAGTTGAACCTGGAGAAATGAGGGAGAGCCTTTCCCCTGCAAGAAGCAGAAGATGGAGGCCGGCAAAGACCCTGGGAGCAGGGCTCTGAGGACAGCTTGGTGGTCACCAGTGGACCAGTGTCTGAGAGATGAGTGCCCTTCTAAAGGCTTCTCCAAAGTGATGGTTTTCCAGGGCCGAGATGACCCCCAGGAGCCTGAGGGAGCAGAGGGGGCTCTGAGAGCCCTCCTATTTGCATGCAGTTCAGGGAAGTGCGCTGTTTAAAGGTAAAGATTTTAGCTGCACAGGGAGCTTTGGCCTTTTCAGTGAAGAGGCCCAGGAGACTGCCTGTCAAAACAGAAGTCTCTTGCTAAAACTACCTTAGCCGAGAAAGCACGGGTATTCAGGAGGGGCTGGAGGCAGCAGAGGCGGAGGCGGAGGGAGGGTCAGCTCTCCACCACCGGAGTCTGGGTAATGTGCAGAAGGAAGGAAAGGGGCTTAGGGCGCACGGGGAAGGAATAAAAGAAGAGATGAGTGGCTTTGCGTGTCTCCAAATGTATTTCCCCCTGGGCAGCGCGTTGTGGCAACGAATGTTTTTAAAAATTCATTAATTCAGTTTCACAAATAAGAAAGTGGGTTTCTTTGCCTTTCCCCTGATTACATCTTCCCTGTTCCCTGTTCTACCTGATTCTCTCCATCGTGATTCCCACTGAGAGATTGACATGGAGGCGCAGAGCTGAGAAACAGTACGGTATTCTGCTAGTTCTTTGCTCTCTTTCCTTTTTAAAAATCGTGTCAAAGCCCCTTTCTTCAGTAATCCTTGATATTCCCTCAGGAGCTGAGTTAAGATTTAATTGTGAAATTTGCATAGTAACTCAGCAAATAAATTCTGCCGTCTCTCATAGACCTTCCACTGCAGAGGGCCATTTTGGTTACAAATCACTTATTTCGAGATCTCAACTGCATCAGCATTTTATACCCCCAAGGAAAGTGATAAGGGAGGAAAAAACCCAGTGGCATGCAGAGTTAGTGTTTGGCTTTTATGTCTCTGTGTAGAGCAGGGTGGAGGGAGAGGCTGGATTGGGAGTGACAACAAGTGCTCTTTTTACCTACTGCTTCTCCAAGGAAAAGCTTGGTGGTGATAGCCTGGCGCTCCGACCACTCCCAGGAAACCTCACACGCCTCTTCCCCTTTCAGCACATGTGTTAAGAAATCCAAAAGAGTAAGCAGAACCTGAATGTAGGTGTGACGATTCACACGGAAATTCCCAATAACTAGATGCTCATAGTCAAACATGTGGGGAAGGAATCTGGCAAACAATGGTGCAAGGAGAGTTGTATTCCTGTGGAAATATTAAGGACCCAAAAGATGATGTGTCCCCAGCCTAGATCAAGTCCACCTAGAGGTCTTGGGCTCCATTTGGGACTCAACTCAGAAAAAAAGATTTGTTTTGTTTTGTTTTCTTCCCTCCTTCCCCAGGCTGAAAACACTCTTAAATCTGGGCCATCCCAGAATGTTGTAAATATGGTTGTTTGGTTAAACCAAATAAAAATGTTTTCACCAGAGCCCAGAGAACTAAGCTTCTTCTATAATATCTTTACATGTTTTATTTAAGCATCACCACTATCTTCCCCTTTCTAGATTGGGTCCAATATGAGCATGATTTAGACCATAAAGGCAGTCAGAATGTGTTGCATGGCTATGATGACAGAAGAAAGAAAGAAGTATCATCATAGGATACCAAGGAAGAACACAAGAAGGTCTAAAGAAAGGGAGGGAAAAGTATATTTGATTATTTACCCTAGGTAGCCAATATCTCTGTATCCAATATCTCTGTCTGGAAATACCAAAATGTAAGAAAGCTGTGTTTGACCTACAGAACATCTCCGTCTCTTAAACTTTTCTGGTCTCCAGGAAGGAAACCCTAGTAACCCCTTGAAACAACTCATTTATCTGGATAATCAGAGGTTAAACTGCTAATGAACCAAGGCTTGAGAATTAGTTTTAAAGAATATTGTCACTCTTTAAGAAAAAATTTACAAAGAACAAACAAGGAATTTTATGCAGATACCTTGCATTCAGCTAAAAATTTGAAGATGGATGATCAAACGCAAGCCCTGTAGTCATATTTCTTTCAAACAACTGATTTCAGTTCCTTATTTATTCTGAAGCTGATCAAAACATGGTGCCCTAATTTTCAAGTTATGCTTTTCAGCCCCAGGAGATCAGTGAAAATTTGAATTCCACAGATGAATCAACAAGTCAGCATGTCTCTACCAGATGCTTATCTCCCCACTGATATATGCCAAGTGGTCCTTCAATACAAGAGTTTCCTTTTCTCCTCTTTTCCAAATCTTCCATTTGAGTCAATGTAAGTTTCTAGAATTCAATTTGAGCTTTTTTTCTCCCGACTCTATAACTAAATCAATAGTAATTTTTCCTCAAGAAAATGTTTTCTCAAGAACTCATTATGAGTACAATATAGATACTAGCTAAAAAAACAATACTTGCTTGAAATCAACATTAGGCCTATAAGTGAAGCACTAGTAATAGTTAAATTTAAATCAGGAATAAGAAAATGTGTCTACTCTAATCTACTAGTCATTATTGTTTTGGAAATTCTGGCTAAAGTAATGAAACAAACAAACAAAAATACCAAATATGTAGAAGCTTGAATAGTGGGGGATATTATTTATAAGTTATATAATTGTATACCTAGAAACTCAAAAGATTTTGTCAAAGATCAATAAGGATTAGTACCAAATGAGAAAGTGAGACTTTTTAAAAAAGCATTCCATTCACTTTAGTACTAAAAGTAAATTTCCAGGAAAATAAGAAGAAACAGAAGTAGGCTAGAGTGGCAGAGAGAGCTTCCTTGCAAAAACCTGGAGAGTCTCAGCATTCCAAATCCCAGGAACAGAAGTTGGGAATCGGACATGACGGCTGAACACAGGAAGATGAGTTGAGAGTCAGAATACCCAACAATGAGTTTTCTTACCCTTCACTCCTATTCTGGCAAGTAGCATGCCTGGTAGCCTGGCACTGAAAGCCACCGCCCCTTGATAAAATTATGACACTTTATTAAATTTAAAAAAAAGGAAACACGTGGGTGTTGGTTGCAAAGCACAATTCACTCATTTCGATGGTCTCAAAGGTTTATCGTCTCCTCCCTATTTCATGTAAAACTGCTGGTCCATGTACAGGACAAGACTTGCAGTAAACTTTGTAGCTGCTCAATATATTACATGAACAGGTAACTTAGGAAAGAATGGAGCATTTAAGAGAAAGACAAGGTAAGCCCCACAGAGCACAACATGAAGGAATTTTAAAGGAACAATAGCCTCTCATTAATATCCTCAAAGAAATTAAGAAGAATGGATTTTAAAAAACAAGAACAGGATGGCATTACAGAAAAAAAAAGATAATAGGAAAACAAGAATGATTTCTTGGCAAGAAAAATAGTTTGATCAAACAAAGAATCTCACAGAATATCTAGAAGATAAAACAGTTCTCTCACAAAGAAAATTCAAAGAGAAATGAAAAATATATGAAATAAAAGGTAAGTGACAGAGTTGATTACTTCAGGAGGTAAAGTATCTGACTAGAGGAATTTCAGAGGCAGAACACAGAGAGCAGAAGGGAGGATAATAAAGAAATGATATAATAAAGATTTCTCAGAGCTGCAGAAAGACAAGAGTTGAAAAGATCCACAGAGGAGTACCGAACATAATGAACGTCAATACATTCGACACAGGGTCTCATTACAACACCAGAAATGAAGAGACCATTCCAAGAGCTTCCAGGGGAGAAAAGCAGGTCACAGACACGGGAATTAGATCAGTATCTGTTGTCCCACCCGGAACACTGTGTACAAGAATGTAATGAAGCTTAGCTGATAATGTGCTAAAAGGAATTATATTTAACATCAAATTCTATGCCCAGGCAGTCACCCCTCTACCCTGACAAAGGGCTGAAGAGATGCTCTTAGAAAACGTCAAAGCAGAGGGTTCTCTAGACTCAGGGACTCCAGGCACCTCTTGGGCCAGGGTTAGGGGCCATCTCAGAAATGAGGTTTGATATGTATATACAATGGAATATTACTCACCCATTAAAAAGAATGAAATAATGCCATTTGCAGCAACATGGATGGACCTAGAGATGATCATACTAAGTGAAGTAAGTCAGAGAGAGAAAGACAAATATCACATTATATCACTCATATGTGGAATCTTAAAAAATGATACAAATGAACTTATTTACAAAACAGAAACATACCCACAGACTTCAAAAACAAACTTATGGTTACCAGAGGGGAAAGGTGGTGGGGGATAAATTAGGAGTTTGGGAGTAACATATACACACTACTGTATATAAAGTAGATAATCAACAAGGACCTACTGTATAGCACAGGGAACTCTACTCAATATTCTGTAATTACCTATATGGGAAAAGAATCTGAAAAAGAATGGATATATGTTTATGTATAACTGAATCACTTTGCTGTACACCTGAAACTAATACAACATTGTAAATCAAATATACTCCAATATAAAATAAAAACTAAGTTAAAAAAAAAGAGAAGTGAGGTTTGAGTGAGAACCTGCACATCAACAGTGAGGTCCCAGACCCTTCCCCGATGGCTCCAAGGATACTGATGAAGAAGCTTATATTCCATGGGCAGAAAAGTGGAGGATTCCTCTCCAAGGAACCTGATGAGCCCAGGGGAAGGGACAGAAACTAACATTTAAGTCACTCGTAACAGAAAGGCTGGTTCTCCACCTTGTCTCTGGACAGTGAAGACCACTAGTTAGCAATCCCATATTTTCAGTGCTTTGTCTTTACATATGAACGGACACACCAGGTTCACCAGACGTGTGAGGGAAGCTGCACCATGAGAGAAAGACAAAAAGACGAAAACAAGCAAGTTGGAAGGGGATTTTGCATAAGTAGACACAATGAATGCAGCCAGGAGTGGGAAAAATACTTCAAAAATATTCTCAGTGAGATAAGCAGAGACATTAATCCATAAACTAAGAACAGTAAGTTATAAAAATAATACTCAGCGAATAAGAAAGAGGCCTTAGAAATTAAAGTGTGATGGTAGAAATTTAGAAAACATATTGATAGACGGTATGAAAAACAAGCTTAGAAAATCTCCCAGAAAGTAGAATAAAAAGTCAAAGAGATGGCCAACATAAAAGGATATAAAATTACAAGATCCATGTAGAGGGTCCAGTATCCAAACCTTAGGAATTTCAGAAAGGATAAAGAAAAAACAGGGGAGACATAATAAAATTTCTTGGATATTAGTTTCTATCTTGAGAAATACTATAAAGTGTCCAGCCCTTTAAATAAAAATATCCTTACCAATTCAAATCATTCTGACATTATTTAAGAGTATACACCAGGAAAAAAAAAAGATACTAGAAATTTCCAGAAAAAGCAGTCCTCATACAAAGGGATCAGGAGTATGAATAGTAACTGACTTCTAAAAAGTAACACTGGAAGCTGGCAGACATTGAAGAAATTCCTTCAAAGTCCCATGGAAAATTATTTCTAACCTAGAATTATAATTGAGCCAAATTGATAATTGAGTGTGAGTACAGAATAATAATATTTTCAGATGGTACAAATACATCCATAGGATCTCAGAAGGCTACTAGAAGCTGTGCTTCTTCGAACCTAGAAATAAGCCAAAAGAGAAGAAGAAATAGATTTCAGTGGACAGTGGGGGAAGCAGAAGGAATTTCTTGGATGAAGGTCCAAGGACACCTGGAGGGGCAGCTGCACATCAGGCCCAGCAAACCATCAGTCTGCACAGGGACAGGAAAACATTCTGAGATAAATAATTGAACAGAGAGATTCCCTGAGGTATTAAGAGCTTATCATTGTGTGATTAATTAATAAGAAATTTACAGAAAAATAAGTGGAACAAATGTAAAATTAGGGCTTCCCTGGTGGCGCAGTGGTTGAGGATCTGCCTGCCAATTCAGGGGACACGGGTTCGAGCCCTGGTCTGGGAAGATCCCACATGCCGCGGAGCAACTAGGCCCATGAGCCACAACTACTGAGCCTGCGCGTCTGGAGCCTGTGCTCCGCAACAAGAGAGGCCGCGATAGTGAGAGGCCCGCGCACCGTGATGAAGAGTGGCCCCCGCTCGCCGCAACTAGAGAAAGCCCTCGCACAGAAACGAAGACCCAACACAGCCAAAAATAAATAAATAAATAAATTTTTAAAAAAATGTAAAATTAGAGGGAATAAGTAAATCCAAGGGAAGCAGAAACTTACCAGAAATGTTGACTTCCTGTGACTGAATGGTGAACAAGGTTTTATGTGAACTCCGGTCTCTTCTAGGGCCCAGACCTAAGTTGTAAATATATGAGAATTCTGTGAAAGGTACAGATTTGGGGACAAAGGGAGTAGATTCCCAGGAACGGCACAGACTTCAAGTAAAGGAAGATGACTTCAGCATTCAGGAGCTGGGGAGGCACCAAGGGGAGGGACCTGGTTGGTCCTTTGGTAAAAACGGAAAGGAGGGCCACTTATGCTGATGGAGTGGTAGGAGCTGCTAAACATTTGTGCTTAATTTACAAGCTGAGTGACAATAAATCAAGAATGTTGAACAGGTAAATATTTGGAAAATGCTAAGGCTTTACTCAAAATTACAAATTTCTACTGTGAATGGGAGTCATTGAATAAATGATGTCAAAGGGCAAAAAAGAAAAATTTAAGAACAAGAATTATTCATATCTTCTTATGTCAGATTTGTATGTTAAACATTATTTATTGAATTTATGAGGCCCCAGCTTTTTCCTTAAAGACCAAACTAAGAAAACAAACAAATGCATTTTGACAGAAAGCATCTTGGACTGATGTTGGGAAAAAGAAAACACCCCAAATAATACAAATCTGCTCAGCTAACTAATGTGGCACCAGGCCTACTTGCATATTTCTTGAGGAGGACAATTCTTTTTGAAGGAATTTTCACCCCAGACCCTGGAATAAATTAAGAGTAGAAAGGCTGGATCAGAATGCATGCAAATTCAGGGTGCACATTTGATTATGAAAGTAAGATTGGTTGACTTAAGCAATTCTGCTTTAATATTTCACTAATTAGGTAGGGGACAGCTCTGATTGTGATGAGATTGTCCCACTCTATCTCAGATTTCCTAGGAGACACATTAATTAAAGCAATTCTCCTTCCTCATGAACTGAAACTTTATGGAGGCCAAGTGAACCTCCCCCACCTTCATCCTGTCACACACCCAACTCTGTACCTTCCCCTGGAGAAAAAAAGAGTGACAGCAAAAAAATAAGAGGCAGAAATAGCATCACAACCCTGGTAAGGTTGTCTGAACATTTTTAGAAAATTCCAAACAGTACAGACACAGTAAATCACCAATGGCTTGGAAAGACATGACATGACAGATCTTGCTATAACCACAGGGAGAGAAATACCATCAAATAAAAACTTTCTAAATGTAAATGTATAAAGCCCTACACCAATGCATGAGCTAAAGTACCATATGACAGAAAAGAAGAATTAAAACTAGATATACATCATTGCTTACCTGTCTACTCAGACCATCGTTCATGAAGAAGCACCTTAACAGATATTAAAGATATCCCTGTTATGATTGGTGGGGAGTGTAGTGTAGACAAGGACACAGCACACTTAATGAGCTTCATGTCAACTCCCCTCCATCTCGGGCCACGTCATGGGAAAACCATGAAATCGGAGTATGGCAGGAAGAACTATTCCCTCTTCTCTTTCACCACTATCATCAACATACTCACCGATGTTGAGATTTGACAAACAGAGAGCATACAACAAAGTAGGAAGAGCTCAGTCTCTGGGATGAGATCAATCTAGACTGAATTTCATTTCTGTGACCTCTAATCTGTAATTTCTTAAGCAGTTTCTGACCATGCTTCCTCATATTTAAAATGTAAATAATAACATAAACTTTGCAATTTTTGACCCAATGAAATAATGTAAAGTCCTTTACATTAATTTTATTGCCCTTAAGACAGTCCTTACTATAAGGTAGGCTTCCTACCATCAGCATAAATCAAAAGAGCATACTTCCACTGGTCCACTTAGGACATTTTAGGCATGGGAAGGTATAGAGAATAAGCAGAAAAGAGGAGATCAGAAAATTCCAAATATGCTTATTAAGCAATCTAAAATGAATGTTTTTTTTTATTAAGCTAAAAAACATTTATTGTCAACTATATGACAGAAATCATCTCTATTTTTCAAATTCCTAAGCTTACCTAACAAAACTGTCATAACAGAGGGGAGATACTTTACAGGATTAGTCATAATTGAAATTAATTTAATGTACTTATTAACTATATACACTGTATTGATGTCCATTTAGTTGCAGAGAGAGAGAAAGAGAGATCAACCTTTTTATCTAGGGATCTTGAAGCCAAGGCAACAACAGTTACTAATCTCTGATATGTATCCCCGAGTCCCTAAGGACATATCTGATTATTAAAAATGGACATGCACAGCCCATGATATAATCATAAGGGAGTTATGAATTGTTAAGGCTCAAATAAGGACTTCTAAAAAAATCTTTTTGTTGCAAGTTGTACACAAAAGAAGAGAAATAAAGTACATACTAGCACCTTACCACCTACTTTCCAGAAATGAAATTTGTACAGATTTCACTAAAGGTCTCTGTCTTAGCTTAGGCTGCTATTTTTAAAAAATACCACAGATTGGGTGGCTTAAATAACAAACATTTAGATCTCACTGTTCTGGAGGCTGGGAAGTCCAAGATCAAGGTACTGGCACATCTGGTGTCTCATGAGAGCCCACTTCCTGGTTTGCAGACAGCTGTGTTCTCATTGTATTTTCACATGGCAGAGGGAGAGAGCTCTGGTCTCTTAACCCCCTTATAAGGGCACTAATCCCACTGATGAGGGCTCCGCTTCCATGACCTAATGACCTCTCATAGGCCCCACTTCCATCACATTGGGGATTTAGACTTCAACATATGAATTTTGGGGAGACACAAACCTTCAGTCCATAGCAATTTTCATTAGTCTTCTTGTAACTTCTCTGAAACCTCAATACCATGTAATGGATTTTGGATCATTCCAGGTCTAGAACCGTCATGGAATAGGGCACACAGCAGAGAGCTTTCGAGGAACCCCAGGAGACCCATGTGACAGATGATGGACCTCAATTCAGAATCATGGTCCTACTCTTCACTACATTTCTGCCGTGATTTGTAGAATAAATCTCTCAATCTTCCTAAACCTGCTTTATTTTCTTAATAAAGTAAAATGAATGGTTCTCATAGTCTTGCCTCAGAGAAAGTCATGAGCACATACAGAGCAATTTTAGAGGGAGATTCTAATAGATGAGAGGAATGAAGATGGATGGGGGGAGCTTTGGTTGTTCTTGCTGTGCCTTCTGCTGACACTGGAGTACTGTGTGCTCAAGCCCCGCACAGTCCCTAAACCTGCAGGTTCTGAAAACCTGCCCCTAAACGTCAGCTCTCTAAAGCTCTGTAGTGAAACCAGGGTAAGACTTCAGGTCCACGACACTCAGCTGACAAATAAGAAGAGAACTGGTTTTATAAGCAATGTCGTCAGGCTCCGTGGGTTGGAGAAAATGGGAATCAGGATGGGTGGGTTTTCTTGGCAGGCTCCTAAATAAGAGGTGTGGAGAGCTCCTGTTGTTCAATTCTTTCCAAAACTAGGGAGAAGCAAGATTCAAGGGAACACCTTGAGAGAATGTCTGAGGGGTTTCCTATTTCATCTGGACCCATGTTCCCATCCCTGCAGTTTACCAGGATCTACAATCCACACGTTTGTGTCTGTCCCTGTGCTGATCTCTCACTGGAAATGTATTTTTGGCTCCAATTCAAATTCACTGGGTGCCTAGAAAGAGATATGACTTGTTATAAAGCCATGCCAAGATTGCTTCCAGCCTAAACGCTTCTTTTTCTAAACCCAGGGACCCGTGTTTAGGATGTCTTCAGATAAAAAGTGACAAAGATTAAAGAAATACAGACCTGATGCTGCATAATTTAAAATTATATTGATACAATTTTTTCAGAAACCCTTTTTTAAGATATCCAAAGTTTCTAAATCCAAGTTTCTAAATGCATTAGGCTGAGTTTATCTCTCAATATCTTTGGGGAAAGTGTGATGTCTGTTAATCCCCTCTTCTGCTTCCCTAGCTCAGCGCTTAGAAATCCGTAAACTACCCCCTTGGAAGCCCATTACAAGATAGGCCTTCCCTCTGCCTCACTTCTTCAGCGACTGGGGAGGAGCTAAGAATGTAGGGCTAATAACTGTGATATAGTAATGCACCTGCAAGAGGAAGTTTTCTATAATAAAGACATACTTATTTCTGTACAGGGGAGAGTGTTACTATTTAGCTTAGAGAATGTTCTGAAAGGTCTTATTTTAAATGTAGATAAAGGAAAAATGAGTGCACAAAACAAATTCAGGCTTCCAAAGATTTCAGTGACTTTTCTGGGGAAACCTGGTGAACACATAAAGCAAGATGTGAAATCCCATTATGGGTTTTTAGAACTGGTTAAAAGACAGAAACTAAAGGACAGAAATCAATGGTCATTTCTCAGGCTCAGACAAAGTTAATAGCTACTGCCTTAAGAATCTGATTATAGTTAATCCTCTGGTGCTAATTTTCTTCAATATATTTATTAACAACCTGGAAGTGCAAAATGTGCTGATAAAAAATAATTACACAGTCTGTCAAGGCTAGCAGAAATTGTGGGGCAGGCAGAAATAAGTCACAAAGATGGCCAAGGAAAGAAATTCAGCTTAGATAAGGAAAAGTAATGCTACACTGGAAATCATTTTCAATAATCTTTCCAAAAATCCCTTAAAGTGAATATGAGAACGTTAGAGGGATGTCATTACATGGAGCAAAAGCACAGGGTCCCCCTTTATTCTAAGAACCAAGTTCACTTTTAGCCAGATCAGTTTAAACAAGACACAGCAGAATTCAGGAATAGCCTGAAAAGGATGACCCAAGTAATAGCCAGAAAAAAAAAAAAAGCCTGAACATGCTGTTCTGGGGAGAGATGTTAACACATAACAAGTTCAACATGGTCTGCCTTGACTCCAAGAACTGGAGTGAATAATTGGAAACAATTGCTATACCTTAGCTGTACCGTGGATGATTCATGATTCATTGTAAAAATAGCTGTTCTGAAATATTATCTCCCTAACCTGTGCCTTCAAAATGGGTCAAGTAATTCAAAGCTCCTCAATTAGCAAACTTAAAAGACTTATCTATTAATAAGTACAAGTCATCAGCAGAAGGGGGAAAGGGTTCAAAGCTAAGCAATGGAAGCTTCGCCCTGTGTTTTCATCTCATTCTTCCTCCATTCCCACACTTCTGGGGACTTATGGGATCTGTCATAAAGGACCAGGATCAAGTGCTCTGCTTTCCTACCTGCCAAATATTATTTAACTTCTTTCAAATTTCGTGTTTGACCCTCTGAGTTTCCAATTTAGAGGACTGGGCCATGGTTCTGTTTTTAGAACAGAGAGAGAAAACAGAGAAACTATAGAGGTATGAGTAGAACTAAGCACTTTGCACTTAAAAATCTGTCATGGGGAGGCAATTATAAGATGACAAAATAAATATAACACTGCCTCTTTCTTTTCCTTTCTATAAGCCAAAAACAAGGGTGTGTGTGTGGCGGCGGGGAGGGGGGGAACCAAAAGAAATACTGTGTTTTGCATGAAAATAGAACTTAGAACCCAAGCCAAAATATATATTTTTTAAAAATACCTGCCAAGTGCAGGGAAGATTGCACTGGAGCGAAGGGGGACACCAAGAGAGGATGCCTGCTCCCATCTATCTAAAAGGACTTCTCCAAAGTAGTCTGCAAAACAGCTGTGCAGAGCCTGCCAAGGTGGGAGCCCTGGTAAGTGGCCACACACGTAAGGTTGGGGCCTGATGGGCTGTGGCTGGAGTGTGGAGGGACCATGGGAAGCCAGCTCTTGCATGGTCTCAAAATGGGATGGGATGTCCCAATCTTTGAAATTTTTTGGAGGAACGTGACTGTATTCATTTTCTCGGGCTGCTATAACAAAGCACCACAGGTTGGGTGGCATGAACAACAGAAACATATTGTCTTGTGGTTCTGGAGGCTCAAAGTCCAAGATGAAGGTGTCATCAGAATGGGTTCTGAAAGTACCTGGGGAGGCTCTGTTCCCTGCCTCGCTCATACCTTCTGGTGGTTGCTGGTCATCCCTGGAGTTCCTTGGCTTGTAGAGGCATCACTCCAGTCTCTGCCTCTGTCTTCACATGGTTTCTCCTCTACGTGTGTTTGTCTCTGTGTCTCTTCTCTTCTTACAAGGACACTAGTCATATTGGATTAAGGGTCTACTCTACTCCAGTATGACCTCATCTTAACTCATTACATCTGCAATGACCTTACTTCCTAATAAGGTCACATTCGGAGGTTCCAGGAAGTACATGAATTTGGGGGAACATTGTTCATCCTAATACCATGACCCAGGATAGCTGGTACCTTCAGACCTCTGGCAGAAGCAACAGAAAAATGGACGAAAATGTTATCATCCCATGCCTTATATTATCACTCATATTGAAAGGAGAACCTTCACCCAGTAACAATTGATACAGATCAAAGTTATTGAGTTCCTAGGCTTCAAATAAAAGAAAAAGAGAAAAGAATCTTTCTTTAGTGTACTCAAGCTAAATAACTACATAAATACATAAAATAATCAAGCACCCATAAGTGTTAAAAAATAAGAATAAAAATTAGCTTCAGACCTCTCTACTGAAGCATTCAGAACAAGGCATACAAGTCCACAGGGAGAGAAAGCATGATTCAAGAATTTATGCCTCACGATAATATTACTTAAAAAGAAAAGCAATTCGCACAGAATATAATACTAATAACACTTTGAAAAGAGTTAACAGAGGATTGGAATACAATTCAGCAAAAATGAGTAGAGTTTAAAATGTTCCTACTCTTCAACCCCTTTGAATCCACTCCTAAGCATGTAATGTTACACATGTAACAGTGAGCAGCTTAACAAATGTTCAAGGAAGCATTGTTTATACAGACCCCATACTGGAAACAACCTAAATATTCGTCAACAGGAGATTGTGCTGTATTTCTGGAGTTGGCAAACTGTGTTTATAAAGGGTCAGACAGTAAATATTTTCAGCTTTGCAGGTCATATTGGTCTCTACCTCCACTACTCAACTCTGCTGTTCTAAAAAGCAGCCATAAACCATTCATAAACAGTCATGGCTATGTACCAATAAAACTTTATTTACAATATCAGCTGATAGGCTAGATTTGGGGAACCCCTCATACATAAGGATACAACAAAAAGTAAATTGAAGAATGTACAAAATACAAATTGGAAGGATGCACGCTAAAACTGGAAGACACCTTTAAGGAAAAAAAAAAAGATGAATAAAGAAGTTGTAGTTAAAGGATGGCCAGAAAAAATACTTAAGCCAGTGAATTTCTTTCAAATTCAGATGCAGGTATTCAGTACAAACAATTGGCTACTTGCAAAAGCACATACGGTCATGAACTTTCCTATAGATTGAACCCAAAGACAATACCCACATTATTGATGAAAATGTCAAAATAATACTTAACGCCCTATACCCAGCAGAAAGATATTTTAATTTTCCAATATTCCACATTCTCCATAAAAATACATTCTTTTTTTTAAAAAGGAACAACTTTTCACCTGAGAAAATAATTTTAAACTAAAATAATTTATTTTTCTCAAAATATTTTAATAAATTTGAAAACAAATACTTAAGGGGACTGGAATTCTAGTTGCAACAAGTCAGAAATTTCCCTATTATATTAAAAAATAAGCTCCTCAATATTTTTTTCTCCATAGCCCCACCACACAGTCAAAGTCCTGTTAATTCTCTAACACAGGAGTCCCCAAACCCCGGGCTGTGGACCAGTACTGGTCTGTGGCCTGTTAGGAACCCGGCCACATGGCCGGAGGTGAGCGGTGGGCGAGCAAGCGAAGCTTCATCTGCCCCTCCCCATCACTTCCCGTCACTCGCATTACCGCCTGAACCATCCCCCCGTGGAAAAATTGTCTTCAACAAAACGGGTCCCTGGTGCCAAAAAGGTTGGGGACCGCTGCTCTAACAGACCTTTCACTTGCTCCATTTCTGGCCGCTGAAACCACCCACATGTGCGAAGGAGATGGGGAGGAATCCCATATTTATCAACTTCTGGAAAGTTAGATTCAAAACTTGATGCATGAATAATTATCTACTGAGTACCTGTCTGGTGCTTTGCCCATTCATGGCTGAGGATGAGGAATATCTAACTCTACACATGGCAAACGAAGTATGTGGAGAAGTGTTTGGTGATCAGAAATGTAGAGGGAGGTGAAGGAATTACCAGAGGTAGTGGTATAAAAACAACAGTAACAGGAACTGAGCCATGATAGGTGTACAAACTGATACCCAGAGGTGCAAAATAATTTGTCCATAGGTCACACCCAAAAATGTGGTAGATCCAGGATTCATATCCTAGTTGGCGAACCCCAAAATGACTGTTTATACATAAGTAGAATTTGCCATATTGTAGAAGGCTGGAGCACGTTCTTTATGAGAATCCTGCTTTAGGACAAGGAAATATCATGACTGTGTATTTTCTGGACTGTGAAGGAAGGGGCTGATGATTCAAGAACAATCAACCATCACTTAATGATTATCCACTACGAGTGTAGCACTTTATCAAGTCCTGGACAGAAACAGAGCAAATCCAAGTGAAAAGAGCTGATAATCAAGCACATTGCACACATAACAGGTGTCATCACTAAATAGCTGTTGAATTAATGGATGGATGGATGAATGAGTGAATGCCAAGGTCAATCTTGTGACCCTGGGTTGGACACTAAGTTTACTAGAATAGTCACGTATCTATATGAAGGAATCACACCCACCATTTGGAAGAAGAAAGCTCCAAAGTGTTTACTGAAGGCTCTCTCCTCCCTCTCTCTCTCCCTCTCTCTCTCACACACACACACACACATACACACACACACACACACACACACACACACACACACCAGGGAGATGCTTCTTGACTCCCTTAGACACAAGTCCTGCCCTAGACTTGGCAAACTGCCTTTTCTGCCCACCCCACAGGATTGAGCATCTGAAGTGAAGTGGAAAATAAAGGCTGAAATGAAGCCATATTTGGGCACAAACCTTGAGAGATGAAAAGAAGAGAGGCATGCAAGCCCAATTAGAGAGTCTTAAATATCAAGTGTTATCATACAGAGTGGAGAAGATGGGTGAGCTACAACCTGTCAGCTCTGTGAACAAACTGCAGGTGTTCAGCACTTCTCCCCTCTTCCTCCTCCCTTTCTCCCTCGGCTAGACTAAGAAGAGGAGACCCTCTGCAAGTCTTTTCAGTGGGTTTGGGTGGGATTACTTCCTGTCACTGACAGACACACATGGTACTGATGCTCCCGCACGGACAGGAGAAAGATGGGGAATCCTCAGCTTCATTCTTCACCACTTTGATGGCCGGGGCTGCAATCACATTTTCCTACAAAGTAACCTCAACTAAGAGATCAAGAGAATGATGCTTCCCATTCAGGGCAAGAAAGATGCTCTAGGAATAAACTGGAAGGGTTCATGTTTGTTGTACTCATCCTGGAAAGGCATTCCGTTGTCAAATGTTGGCCAGGAAGGAGAGAAATAAAAAGAGATGGAAAGAGAGTTGAGGAAATGCAGACGTTCATTATGGTGAAGGCTCTGGAAGACAAAGTGAATGTGCCTTCCACTCACCAGAAGATTCAGGAGGAAAGGCTTCTTATAATTCTACAGCCCAGTGCTGACAGCCCTTGGCATATTTTCAGCATGAGGTACATTAACAAATAAGGAAAAGCATCCCCCTGAACCTCTAATAACATTTATTTCATGCATCATTTCCTCCGAGGAATAGTAGGCCATGTATTTTTTATTCCTAGTGTGCCCTGTCTAAGAAATAATGGCCAAACTCACCTGTTTACTTCTGTGTATTTTACAACCCTCCTTGAGATTTGTCTTTCTCCAGCTCTTCTTCTTCTTTCTCTGCACTCTACACCATGCAAGTCTAAATAAAAGGGATACAGATATTAATAACAAGCCAGATTTACTGAATCTGTATGTCTTGGGCAAGACATCTCAAATCTTTTATGGAAGAAGGCAAAGTAAGAATCCAGAATAAATAAATCAAATGGCCTATGCAGCCTAAACTGGAATTAGTATAAAGAAGCAACAATTTGAGTGATTCCCAAGCTTTATCAGTGCTATCAGTCCTAAGCACCCACCAGGTCCTCTAGACTTTCTACTGACCAGCGTTAGCCTGAGTCTAAACATGCTCCTGTGCCCAGCTGCACAGAATATCCAGCGGAGAAAAGGTTCTTCTTGGCCCTAGGATGAGGATACTATACTACCAAGGCCCATGCTGGGTGATTAACAGAGTAAGTCCAAATTCTGACTTCCCTTTTCTTCACTTCATCACCAAACCCATGGGCCTTAATTCCTCCAACTCCTACCAGGGCCTATTCTGGAAAGAAAATGGAAAAGTTGATCTTTGCACACAATCTCAAAATTCCTCTTCCCCCAAGCCTTAGCCTCATAATACAATAAGCCACCACCAACCTCCCAGCCAGAACAGGCAGTGGAAGGGCCTGCCTAGTCCCAGAACAGACCTCACCCAGCTCTATCTGAACCTCCTCCAGGGAAACGACAAAGCTGGGTGCCCCATATGCTCCAGGCTACAAAGCTTTGAACTGCAATAATGACATAGAAAAATGGTTGTGATAAAATGTTAAATGTAAAACAGAATATGGAACTGTGTCTACATTACAGTTATAACCACATAAAAATGTGTTCATTTGGTAAGAGAACACAGAACACGAAGAGATGAAAACGGTCATTTACTGCAGTGGTGAATCACAGGTAAAGATTTTCTTTCATTTCAATTTTCATTAACATATTATGTTATTTGTGTGACAAGGAAAATAAATGAAATGTCTGATCATGTCAAGTTGCATGCTACAGTTAGCACCGTAAGCTGAACTTGCAGTTCAGTTTTCTCAAACCTACAAACACACTGACAATACAACGAGCTCACCACAGCATCAGTCCTGCAAATATGGCTACAGAGATAACTGACCAAACCTTCTTACCTGGGTCATTCCTTCACACTGTCTCACCTGGCAGCTCTCAAGGAATTTGTAAGCTTTTGAGCAGTTGAGGAATAAGATAACCATATTACCTTAGCCCCAAATTTATACCAGAACAAAGGAATTTGTCTTCTGCTGCCTTTTCAACCCACCAGAAACATGTCAAGTCTTTCACGAGTGGGTGTAGGGGTATCATGCCATACCCTCATCATTTATTAATTTTGCCCAGATTTAGTTAACGGTATGTGAAGTTCTAAACTACTGACAACTTGAAATCAGTTTAAGAAATTTTTGAATATTTTATTATCACGTGTTCAGAATGGCACCCAAAACTGCAAGGGACCTGAAAGAAATAAAAGGAAAAAGGTCCCTGTTCTTGGCAATATCAACCAGGGAGACTCAAGTTGGGTGTGGGGACCGTAGTCACAGAAGAGTCAAAGGAGGTGAGCTGTGTTGTACAAGATCCGTTGTTTCCCACATTATGCCTGTGTAAGGCTGGGTCACTTTTGTCATTTACGAACCCATTCTCTTTATGTCATCATTTTTAAGAAAGAACACAGAACAATGCTGTAAATCTGTTGCTGGGCACATAGGGTAAGGAAGGAAAGACAGGGAAGGAATAGATGGCAGAATAATCTTTATGAAGGGAGAAAAAATAAGTAAAACAGAAAGTGAGTAGTTAGGTTGAGGAAGAATTTGCTTAAAGACAGTCCAGGAAAGATTTACAGCAGTAATCCCCAATTTCTTTCACCACCAAGGGCCACCTTTCTTACTTTCCTCAGTAAGGTACACATTTTACAAATTTTTGTCTACTAACCACACAACCTTTATGGCTTGCTGATTAATTTGCTTCATCATTTGTGTTCACTGACAACATGCAGAATTGTCATTGGAGCTTTTAATCATCACAAACTAGCTTATATGAGTACATCAGATTTACAATGATTCCCTCCCGCCCAAAATGGTGACTTTGTGGTTAGTCATCGGAGCCTTACTGCAGAGAATCACTCATTTTTGATAGATTAAAAATAGCTCAAGGGTCCAATTAGCTCAGAGTGCCAAGAGGTGCAGGAATCCCAGGGTCGAAACCATGGCGGTCAGGTCCGGAGCACTCAAGGATACCAGCAAGAAGGGAGAACACGCTCAGCCAGGAGGCAGCTGGGCTTGAAGGTGGTAAATGTGCTCAGGAGAAGATGCTCAAGGTTCCCCCGAAAAGCCCCACACTCACAGGGTGGGGCGCACCAGCCAATGGCTGGGGGGCTGAGGAAGTCTTGGGAGAGGCAGATGGCCTTCTTACGTGTTCTTGATTTCCATTTCCCAATTTCACCTCAAATCTCTCTTTCATTACCTTTCCCAGCATTCTTTGAATAATCACCTTTTTAAGAATTGTTTGTGTTTTAAAGAAACAGTGACTTATCAGTATTTTTCTAGAGACCTAAGGTATGTTAAGATTGCCGTTATTACTTTCAAATTTGGACCTTCTGTGATCCTACTCTGCACTCAATTGTATCCTGTATGCTACAAAGGGCAAAAAAGAAAGAAGAAAATTTTGTATGCCTTTACCCACAAGGAGCTTTACAAATTGGATTCTAGTTGAAGTTCAGAGTTTGGCATGAAGAAGAAAGAAAACTGTACCCAGCAGGGGACTGTGCTGGGCCAGCAGTGTTTGTGGGCAGCGCCGTTAGGAAAGGAGCTGCTCTAGCAGAAGGAGAAGGGCAGCCCTTCTCTAGGCAAAGCCTGTGGGTACAGGAGCTTTCAGGACAGGAATTAGGGTTTAATCTATAATTAAATCACCACTCCAGCAGCCATTTCCCAAAGAGAACCCCATAACACGTTAAAAGAGAAAACCTCTAGTAAAGGACTAGCATTCTTTCACTTTGTTTAACCCAGCAAGTCCCTAGGTAATTAAACTGTAGAAATCCTCTTCTGTGCAATATGTACTAAGACCCCTCACATGCTATTAACCCAATGAGAAGAGCAAGCAGAAGGTTTAGAATGTGGAAAAGCCTCACACTGGCTAAGTAGCAACTGGAAAGCTGAGAGCAGAGATGCTGATTTAGGAAGTCACAGGATTGACAGAGGAGATACAAAGACTCAAGAAGGGAATTTAAAAGGGAAGTTGGATGATATCAGGAGACCCTCCTTCATTTTCTCTTTCCAACTGAATGATCATAGTCCATAACTAAATTATAATTCATGAATGCACCTATGCTTGTATATTAGGTTTTCATAGAGCTCTTTTTTAACAGTAAAAGAAAATGACACACTGGAGTTAGTTTTCTGCTTCTTTTTACTTGTGCATATTCCCTGAATAATATTTTCCCAATGCCTACTGTCCTCAATAGGTAAGGAAGTTTTTCATGTCCTATAATTTGTGCTCTGTTTTTCTCAGTCTGCAATTGCCCTACCCCACTCCTTTTTTCCTTCTTCCATCCTGTTCTCTGTTCTCCCACCAGACCTGGCCCTCTTCACCCATCTCCTAATAAGGAACCCGAATGTCCAACCAAACATCTACATACAGTTGAGAAAGAAGCGTCATGGAAATAGCAGAAAGGAGGGAACATGCAAGAATAAGAAAGATACTATTATATTTTCGATGGAAGGACTAAAATCAGTGAGAAGCAGGAAGGCACCAATCACAGATATACATGCATAATCAAGTATGTAGAAACATGACAGAATTAGCAAAAAATCATAATGATGATAATCAAAATAATATGTTTACAGGCCTTCTCAAGAACTCATGTTTTTGTTTTCTACAGCATGGCTAGGATATTTATTCTTAGAGAAAATAAGTACCCAGTGATGTCAGGTGCCCAGTTTATCTCATCTCAGAAATACCTTATGATATCTTGGTGGTTAAGGGCTTTGGAAGCCCAAATCTTTTGGAATAGAGAAAAGGAGAGTTTATAGGAACATCTAAAGGTGTGTGTCTTTATATGTTTATATCAGCTTTATTTGTAATAGAACAAACTGGGAACAACCTAAATGTCCATCAACTGCTGGACAGATAAACAAGTTGTGGTGCACCCAGGCAATGCAACACTACTCGTTAATAAAGAGGAATGAACCACCGATACACAGACAACGTGGTTAGATCACAAAACACGAAGCCTGACTCAAAAGCATGCATTCTGTCTAATTTCACTTATAGAATGGATAGGAGAAATTAATGGAATCCACGCTGACACAAAGTATATCAGTGGCTGCCTGTGGCCAGGAGGTTTGGGGACATTGACTAGGAAAAGCACAGGAAACTTTTTAAGAGTGATTAAAAAGTTATTCTATATCTTGATGTAGTCATGGTTACATGCATGTATGTTTGTCAAAGCACATTAAGTACACTTAAAACGAGTGCACTTTATTATGTGGCAATTATTATATCTCAATAAAGTTGATTTTAAAAGTGTGCACTCTGGGAATTCCCTGGTGGTCCAGTGTTTAGGACTCGGTGCTTTCACTGCAGGGGCCCAGGTTCGATCCCTCGTCAGGGAGCTAAGATCTCGCAAGCCGCGTGGTGTGGCCAAAAAAAAAAGTCTGTGTGTTCCATCTTTGGGTACTAATATTCCTTAGAAAAATATTGATGGTGTTTTCTCTGCTTTGAAAAAGTTGAGGAAGGTTGACTATCCTGATTCTAACTGGGTTAAGGGGGAAAATACTCCAGTCCCAGGGACCTGGGGAAGGAAGTGCAGTCCCCATACCGCACCTTCTGGACCAGAAGAGCTTTGCTGACTGAGGGGCTGATGCATCCAAAAACAACCCACAAAAAGGCAATAGATAGAGGCAAGGATTTAAAACATCTACGAAATACGGAAAGAGAGAATCCGCAAATTACTATTTTCACAGAAAGAACAATGATCATTAATGGCACAAAAACAACTTTATTGAGCAGTCCCATCTGAAACCCTTGTGCCAATCTACTGTCCCGACATTGTGGTGATCTATATGACTTTTTAAAAAACCTGTTGCTACAAAGCCTGTAGCAATAATGAATTCAACATAAAAACATTCCTTTAGAGGGCTTCCCTGGTGGCGCAGTGGTTGAGAATCTGCCTGCCAATGCAGGGGACACGGGTTCGAGCCCTGGTCTGGGAAGATCCCACATGCCGCGAAGCAACTAGGCCCATGAGCCACAATTACTGAGCTTGCGCATCTGGAGCCTGTGCTCCGCAACAAGAGAGGCCGCGATATTAAGAGGCCCGCGCACCGCAATGAAGAGTGGCCCCCGCTTGCCGCAACTAGAGAAAGCCCTCGCACAGAAACGAAGACCCAACACAGCCATAAATAAATAAATAAATTTTTAAAAAATAACAAAAAAAAAACACATTCTTTTAATGCAAAGTTGAATTTACAAAACAATAAGGAAATTTCCCAGGGGAAAATAAGAAGTGGAAAATGAGTGGTTATTAGTCTTGGTGTGACAGGAGTTTTATTGGTTAAGCCAGGGGAGAAGATGAGGACTTGCGGCTGCATGATGCAGGTAGCGTTACCAGAGACACCTGTATTAATCCAGGACCCCAGGTGAATGCATGGTCGTGGAAGAGGGCTGGCCTGTTGTCACTGGTTGCTCTCTCTGGGAATCAGACTACAAGACAGAGCTTAGCATGCAGGGTGGTTTACTAGGGATCAATGCCCCTGGGAGGACAGACAGAATCAGGATTGGGCAGAAAGAGAAGCTGAACTGCCATGTACTCACAACAAGGCTTTAGGTAGCCCCACAGAGAGTTCAGAAGCTATATGGCTCTTCAGACTTGTCTTTAGTTGGAATAACGGGGACCCAGATTTTGTACCTCAGTGGATCCAGGCTGACCCTGGGAAAGGAGCATGACCTTTAGCTGATAACAATTCCCTGGCCTCAGTTGTCAGCAGATAGAATCCCAGCTGGGGAAACAAGTCCTTCCACCCAAAAGGGGTGGTATAAGTAGAGAAATCTGATAAATTCTGGTTTGTATTACTGCCAATATCCTGGGCATGTAGACCACATCACAGCATATATTATACTGTTTTAGTCTATCTCTCTTAGCCTGAGTAGACCAAAAAATTTTTTTCTAGAATTAATAAAATGTCTGCCCTCACATGGGTTTCAGGTTTGAATTCATGCTACTTAATTGGTCTGGGAAATCCCAAGCAAAAGAATCAATCTAGAAGCAGTCCCAGACTAGTAATGCCCTGGGTATCTGGCTTAAAGAAACAGAAAAACTCTCTGGAAGGATACATCTTCAACCCAGGCAGCAAAAGATTCCCATAGGTAAAGCCCCCCAAAAGCATGAGCTCAAATGCAAAATAACAACGAAATGAAAAAGTAATCCCCCATAAGCAAAAATAACAAGTAGAAGAATTAGATGCTTAAGAAATTCAGGTAAAATATTTATCAGAAACAAATATTAAAAGAAGGATATTTATATTAAGAATTTACAAAATTAAAAACATGAGAAAGCAACAAAAACTATTAAAGGGATCATCAGTTATGAAAAATAAATTTTAAATATAATTAAAGGATTAAACACTAATTTGGATACAGAGAAAGAGAAAATTGGTAAACTAGGAAAATATAACCAAAGAAATAAACCAGAATAAAGAGATGAAAAATGTGAAGAGGGATTAAAAGACATGGGAAATTGAATGAGGAAGCTCAAACTTTGTCAATTAGAAGAGAATAAAAGAAATGGGGAAAAGCAAAATTGGAAGAGCTAATGACAGGATTTTCCAAAAAGGATGAAATATATGAATCCTGTGATTCATAGAATTAAAAGATTCCAAGCAGAAAAAGTGTGTCTGGAGACCACCAAAGCAAAAATAAGATCTTAAAAGCAGCCAGGTGAGGGGGAGCACGGAGAATCAACTTAAAGCAGAAAAGTAATTAAAAGAAAAGTGACAGTGAAGTCAGAACACAGAAAGAATTTAAATTTTACAAGCAGCTAAACTATATTTTAAAAAAACTGAGGGTGAATATGACCCAGCAGTTGCACTTGTGGGTATTTGTCCCAGAGAAATTTACGTCCATGTGGAAACATACACGAATGTCCAGAGCCATTCACAATAGCCCGAAACTGGAAACTACACAAATGTTCTTCAATGTGTGAATGGTTAAACAGACTGGCATACTTATGCCACAGAACACTACTCAGCAACAAAAGGAAATGTACTATTGATACACACAATTGATAAACACAACCTGGCTGAATCTCCAGAGAATCACGCTGAATAAAGAAAAGCCAATCCCAGAAAGTTACATAGTCCATGATTCCATTTATACAACATTGTTGAAAAGCGAAATTATAGAGATGGAGAACAGATCAATGGCTGCTCGGGGTTACAAATGGAGGGAGTAAGGGGCGAGTGTCTATAAAGGGTACCTAGAGGGAAACTGTGGTAATGGTTCACTGCATATCTTGACTATGGTATCCTTACACAAAGATATACACTTGATAAAAACTGAGAGAGAGTGAGAAATGAGTGCATGCAGAAGTGGAGAAATCTGAATAAGCTCTGTGGTTTGTATCACTAGCCAATTCCCTGGTATGGATACTATATTACAGCTCTGCAAGATGTTCTCTTTACGGAGGTGGGGGGAGGTAAAGAGAGTGCACAGCACACATTGCAACTTCCTGTAAATCTGTAATTATTTCAAAACACAAACAGCATAACAAATCAAAAGTGGAATAAAAGAATGTTTAGAAAAAAAAATTCATTTACCCCTAGCACACCCTCACTGAAGGACCCTCTAGTGGATATGTTTCAAGAAAGAGAAAAATTGTCTCATAGGGGAAAAAAAGCAATTGTTAACAAGGAAACTTCACAATTCAAATTCAACAAAAATTGACCATTTAAAAAGATAACAATAATGCTACCCGTTTTTGAGTGGTATAATAACAAAGTAGAAATAAACCACTATAATAACATGTAAGATGGAAAAAGGTTTACCCAAGATAAAATGTTTAAGGTCCATATGTCACTCAGGAGGAAGATAGAGATATTAATTGATTTTAGACTTTCTATCATACATGTTAATATTTTAGAGGTAACTACTGGAAAAAAAATGAGCAAATCAAAAGAAGATAGGAAAGGAGGGAGAAAGGAGTAGTAAAAAGAGCAAAGTAAGTTGGTAGAAATAAACCCCTAAATTCACAATGATTGTAAATAGAATAAATTTTCCAGTTAAAGATTAGAGATAATTAGATCAGATTATTGCAAAAATAAGAAAATAAACTCCAGCTATATTCTCTTTATAGAAATTTCAACTGAAACATAAAGACATTGAAAGTTTGAAAGGAAAAGGAAAATATTAACCAAATTAAAGCTGGTGCAGCCATATTAAATTAAACAATGGAGATTTCAAGACAAATCTTAAAACAATCAGTATTGTTTTTATCCCTGAAAATCATGAAACAATCTAAATGTTCATCAATAAGACAAATCATGGTAGAGTTATTTAATGGAATACTATATAATCACTAAAGTCAGTGAACTAGAACAACATAAGCAATGGTATGGAAGAAAAAAATCAAATTGCATTAAAATAAGTAAACTCTGACACTTTTAATATAAAGGTTAAAAACAAGTAACAATAATTTTTTCAGCTTGGTACACTCCTGGTGATATTTGGCTTCCCTGGTAGCTTACTGCTCATGGAAACTGCAAAACCAAGACTCATCCCCTTATCCGGATCTCTACCAGAATGGATGGCAAAAGTCTTTGACTAGCCCAAGCCTGGGTCAATGGCACTAAATGAAGAGTTAAGGGCTATGAACCCCAAATGGTGAGGGCAGAGAGGGCTGAAACATCAAAGGACTGAACAAAACTGCCTGCGTTTTAAGTGGACGGTGAATGTTGCAAGTAAGGGTTCCCTTGGAGCAATTGCAGCAAGCGTTTGTGCCTGAGGGGAAACAGTTAGGATAAAAGTAATTCTTTGGGGAAAAACATGGTGTCTAAAAAGTAAGGTCAGAAACAGCAAACTCAGCAAATAATAGAAAATTCATGTTGGAGTTTTCAGTGAACTATTTCACCAGCACTGAACCATCCACTTCCATCTCCACGGATAAAATCACTATATAGCTTATCAAGTAGTCTATGAATTTAAAAAATAGACGTCTTATATAAAATATAGATGTAAAGTTGTTGTTTTTTTTTTTTTAAATTAGGGAATGAGTATAGAACCCTGGCTGAGAGGGGTGCGTGTCCTAGGTTACTTCTAAATGCTAAAGCATCTTCCTTGCAACCCACTGGTCTGGTGCACTGTGGCATTTCCTCAGCTTTGCTGAATCAACACCCTCGTGTCCAAAACAGTCATTCATATTTCACTGAGAAGTGCTGGGAACAGTGGCCACACAGACATATGGCCAGTTTAAAGCAAATGGGAAAGCAAGACCGTAAATCTCCTGACTATTACAGAAAGAAACAGAATCCTGGTTCCTAGGATCTGGAGAAATAGCTCTTCTCTATTCAGGACCCACGCATGGCAGCCGGGAGCTCCTCATTTGAGTACATGTGCCAGGAGACCTTCTTGCCATCAGAGGTGATCTCGCCCTCGCCTGAGAGGCTGACGGCTGCATTTGATCAACTGCACAGGGGACCTCAGATCTTCCAGAATGATTCATATTTTGGGGGATTATTATTTGCCGTGGGTAATTCCAGCCTGTTTCACATTTGAATATGACAACTCCATTCCATAATTAGAAGGAGAGATTAGAGTGAATCAAGTAGTTACGATTAATAATAACTTTATTGTGGCTAATTAGGTCAGTATTTTCTTTGGCTGTTACTAAAATACATTTAAGTGGAGAACAATCTGGTTGCAATTTTTTGTCCCCTCCCCCTGCAACCCTACACTTCCCTCTACACATTCTCTATCCTGCTTTAAATATTACTATGGAAATGAAATGCTATACAAGAGTATTTTTTAAACTGTAGGTTAAACAAGGAATCTCTCCTAATTCCTGTCTTTCAGGAAATATTAAGTAATTGCTTTATTTAACCAGTAGCCTGATGGACAGAGGGTCCTGGGAATCAACAAGCGCCAGACAGATTCGTTTATTTCCACCCTCCTCCTTCTGTACTCCTGCTTTCCCTTAAAGCCTCTACCACCCACTCAGTCTCTCAGATCCAGAGTCTGGCTGCCGCCTGGACCATTCTCTCTTCCTCCTACCCCATCATCAGTCAAGCTCCAAGTGCCAAATATCTCTTCCACTTGCATCTTCTGCCCCATCCCTCTTCCCCAGCCCTCCTTCGTTGCCTCATCTCATTTCTGAACTATTAAAAAAGCCTGCTCAGCATTTTCTCCCTTCTAGAGTTCTCTTAAATCCTAATTCTAAATGACTAAGAGTAAACCATCTGTGATGAAAGTCTTCCCATGCCACTTCCCTTGTAAAATCCTTCAGAGGCTTCTACTGCCCACACTTTAGAGTATAAACGTTTTAGATGGACAGGGATGGGCCTTTATAAACGGCCCTGCCAATTTCTCCAGATCCTTCCTCCAGACCTTTCGTTTTCTACTTTATCAAAACCAAATCTTTCCAAATATTACCAATGTAACTGGGACTTTGCTCCCTCTGGGGCCCTCTCCCTGGAACTTCTACCTCACACTGGTAGTTCTTCAGACTTTCTCTCATCTTTCAAGATAAGTCTAAGGCCTCCTGTCCTCCAAGAATGCTCCGATGGCCATCTAAGCTTTCAAAGCATCCACCTCCCATCCCCATAGCAGGTAGGAGAATGTATGTGTAGCACTTGCATGATTCTCCCTCAGCAAAGCGATATTACTGTTACCAAGTCCAAGCTCATACTGCTCCCCACACGATAGGCCAATAAGTCAAGAGACAAGTTGCTGGGACAAGGAATAGTGACTTTATTCAGAAAGCCAGCAGACAGAGAAGATGGTGGACTAGTGTCCCAAAGGACTGTCTTACCTGAGTTAGAATTACAGCTTCTTCTTTTACTAAAAGGGGAGGGAGTGTGGTTGGTGTTCTTGCAGCTATCCACTTAGGTCAAGTCATGATGTTCCTGTAAACCTCCAACCAGACAAATATTATTCTCTGTTCTGCAACTTTTTATCTCTGTATGAATGAGAAAATGTTATACCTTTAAAGATCAGAGCCTTGAGTATGGGCTATCCTGTATATTTCTGGCTATAGGCAACATTCTTAACTTGTAGCAAAAGCAATAAAACACAAAGGTTAAAGTAAAAGAAAGATGCAATATGGAGTCAGATTCATTCTTCCCTGTTACATGGAAACGATCAGTCTACTGAAATGATTTCCTGCGGTGTAAGTTCCTCATCTTGTTCAAGCCAGTGACTAGCATGATTAGGGAGAGTGACAGGCTGTGAATAAATATATGCCCAGCACTCTTCTAGGCCTTTTCATGTATGATTTCTTATTTGCTTAAAAGGCTAATTACCTGCGGATCCGGTTCTCCCATCCCACGCGTGGGAAGCACTTACAGGGATCGGGTATTTCGCATGGAAGGCAACATAGGTCCTCGGCCTCCCCAGTGCCTCTCACATTCCAGTATCTCAAAGCGGGTTGAGGTGGAGAAGGGAAGAAAACAGCCGAAATGAAAATGGTTAAGTTAATTAATTGCGAGCTTGCTTGTAGGACCAGCACGTTTATTTAATCAGTTGCCTAGTAACCCTGCCTGCCTATGATGTGAATCGGATCAGCCTGCCTCAGAGCAAGTGATGGGCCATTCTGTCTACCAGCCACCAGTGCCCCTGTCCTGCCTTCACGTGCGTGGGTTGGAAACGCCAAATCCCCCTCCTGCCCACGAGCAGGGAGCTTGTGAGGTGGAAACAATATTTCTCCTCTTCTTTGTGTTCTGTCTCCATAGACTCCACAGCTGAGGGAGGAAGGCCGTTGCGTGAACGTGACCTTCCAGCTGGTGAATCAGAGGACAAGAAATGATTCGCATCTGCCTTCCTTCTCGAGTGACCTACACACCAGGCGCCGAAAAGCGCTGCCCAGCTCTCGGAACTGTTACCTATTCTGTTCCCACATCGATAAACAAGTAACGTTTCCATACAACACCGCAGGTTAGGGCCTCTGCCTGGAGCAGAGCAGAGAGGCCCAAACAAAGAGGGGGCTTTGGGCTGTTGTTTTTGTGTATGTGAGCTTTATTAAGTGACCTTAAATGGGAAGAGAGAATAGATGCTGAGTTTAATCACGTAAGATCAACTCAAGACAAACTGTGCAGTTTTCTTTCCTGACGGGAAAAAAAACAAACAAAAAAAAAACTCACATACTGACAGGCAAACGAGTTCCGAGGACTCCTTTGGTGCTAGATTTATTGGAGGATTTGACGACAAGAATTTGTTCGTAGTTTTTCACCTCCCTTACGCTATTCTCTTAGCTGGTTGTTTTGAATGCCCCTCCCCCATCTTTATCCCAAACTATCCTCGTTCTTCAGCTGTGACACACCATGACCACATTTTTATACTATTATGAGGTGGGGTTTTTTTTCTTCTATGTGTCAGTCTCTGTAGATAAAAGACTCCATCTTCCATAAAGAATTCCCACCAGAAATCTTTATAAACCTTCCATCAGAGAGACACTCTGCCGTCGTGCTGTGCAAAAGCTAATCTAATTAAGACAGGATCTGCTAAATTTAATAGCCTCCTATGAATTTTTACAGACATCTGGTAGCTGGAAGTTGGAGCAGCTCTAACATATAAAATTCACATTGTCCGGATGACCAATATCAGGGTCAAATATTTCCCTTCTTTTGGGAGCTCATACTGTTTTGGTATGGATGCTGTTTTCAAACCATGATGTCCTACAGGTAAATGCACTGGAAAGGACATTGAGGAGTCAGACTTCTAAGTCTCGGCTTTCCGTGTGCAAAATGAGGGCAGTGATATTTCCATCTGGGGTTCTTTCTTTCTGGATAAATTTGAAATGTATACACAGGGCCAGCTTCATGGGCACCCAACACAGCACCTCATGTTAGCAGACTCCTGGCTTGGTGTAATGCTCTCCTGTCCTCTCTTGAAATGCTTCATTTTTTATTGTACGCTGAGCCCCACAAATTATGTAGTTGACCCCATGTGTATAAAATTCTCTGCATGATGCCTATTACATAAGAACCACAAAATACTTATTTCAAGCCTCTCCTCTCCATACTGTCCTCCTGACCAAATTATGAAATTCAAGCTAGTAGGTTTTCTCCTGCTTTCAAGTGGGACAACTTCTTGACCAGCACTCCTGTCTAAGAACCCCTACCACCACCTCCCCCAACAAGGTCTGTATCTATTTGTAGGAAATGAAAACATTCTAATATATAAAGATTAAATTTCATATATGCCTACATGCTTGTATGTGCAAAAGTTACCAATTACACAAAACTCATAACTGGTAACAGCGATTTTCTCTGAGCTAGAAAACTGATATCAGGGATTGGTTTCTAGAGGGTAACCTAATTTCCACTTCATTTTGTCCTTCTTGATTTTGTTTTGTTTTGTTTTACCATGTGTGTGTTTTGCCCTAAAAAAACTAAAACCTACTTTTGTTTTACTTAGATCACAATAACCCTATCTATACACATATATGAATATACATTCACTCCTAACTTTTTGTTTGTTGTCTGAAAAGATAGAGCTGGGTAAGGCATAGCTTGCTCAAAATCCCACCAATTGCCAAGAATTCTAGAAGCATGTGTTCCATTCCAGACCCAAAGCCAGTAGTTGATAACTAATGGGGTTGATGGTTGTTCCCTCTACTTCCCTTGCATTCCATAGCCCACTCCCAGGGGGAAAGGAGGAAGGGGCCGTGTTCTTTCACTGGAGACTCCACCCACCAAGTCTCCTGGGCCCCAGAAGGCATGTGCACTCACAAGCAACTCTCTGTACCACTGGAAAACAAGGAGAAGTATAGCAACCCATTAAAAACGTATGTTCTGACAATATTTTGCTCTGGGGCTACTGAGAAACATAGTATCAAATAGGCTTTGAAGTGAGAGGTGGAATCCCTGTGAAATGAGATTTTTCCAAAGTATCCAAATGAAGCAGTTGTGTGGCCACACTCCACCCCACCCCCGCACCAGAGCGCAGGATGAATGACCCTGGGCAATGACCAACAAAATACCACACACACAGTCAGCCTGGTTAAATACCATGTTAATAATTAAACATGTACTCAGCATTTTTGTTGAATTCCGTGGATTACCCAGGGGGGCTTGTGGGCAAAGGTCAAGCTGACTAGCCAGTTCTCAAAATACTAGTGAAAGACATTCCCTACCTCTTTTTGCCCAGAGTTCTAGTCTCCCATGATAAAACCAAGATATCCTAAATGTAGAAGAAAATTCCTCCAGAAACATTATACTCCATTCCTCTGGGGCAACTAGCTTTTAAAGCAAACAAACCACGAGAAAACAAACGAAAGAGAACAAGAGAAAGTCTGCTCACCCTGTTGTATAAGTGTCATGAATTACCTGCCTTTTCTGACAAAAATGCTACATCCAATATTGGACCCTTTTCCTGCTCTGGCCTCTTGGTACTTTTCTGCTCTGGTCTGTGGGGGACCAACACACAAAGTGTGTGCCCTAGAAAACAGCTGCACGAGGGTGGTGAAGTACCTTGAACAACGGTGCACCACTGACAGTCAATGGATATTAGAAAATGAAGGTGGAGATCATCTCCTGCTTTTCCCAATCCCTCCCGGCTGTAGTCCAGGACTTTTGCAATTCCCGTGTCCCAAAAAATCCTGTCCAGGGCATAAAATATATCTGTTGTTCTAACTGGCAGTTCCTGGAATTAAGCTGAGCTCTCATAAAACTTGATTGTTTGTGTGTCTGAAGTGACACCTGGCATCTGTAACTGTTTTGTGCTTCACTTGGCTTCATGTTTGCTTTCCTTTCCAGCAGTGCTTGGAACATAGAAAGGGCAGAATAGGTATTTGTTAAGTGAATAAATCCAGAGGAGCAGTGGTATTGCTCCCTTGTGTTCTAAGAGGCACAAGGCACTTTTAAGGCCATGCCCCATCTGTTTCAGTCTGTCCCTTACTGCTGCTTGTCAGAAAAGAGATAACTACTTTCTTAGATTCTTCCTAAAGAGACACATGTTGGCTGGTTTAGGTCATGGAGGCGGCAGCATAGTGTAACAGTGAAAAGCACGGACACTGAGCCAGATTCCCTGGAGTGGAATCTACACACACCACTGACTAACCGTACAACTTTGCGTAAGTTACTTAACCTTTCTGTGCCTCATTTTCCTCATCTGTAAAGTGGAGACGATACAAGTTCCAACATCATATGATTGTAATAGGACAAGATAGTTAATATTTTAAAGTGCTTAGAATGATGCTAGCACATAATAAGTGCCATATAAATGTTTACTAAATTAAGAAAATAAAATGCTATTTCTAAGAAAGGATAATACCAATTCATGAATGGCAAATAAACTTCAGCCTAAGAGAGAACTTTTATTGATTGGTAAGAGATATCTGAAATCATGTTAGGAAGGAGTTCAAAGCCACATTTGGGCTCAGATGAAAAGTGGAACCCCTGGTGATTGATGATACCCACATGGGCTCTGATATGGGAAGTGGCAAGATGTGCCCCATTTCTGCCATCCCTATATGCATGTGGTTTTTGCTACCTAACCTGTTCCAAGAACCCGAGGAAATGAATCACAAGGATAGAAAGCTTGAATAAATATTTTTTGAGAATCATTTCTGTGTAGATATTATGCTGGATGTTAAAACACAAAGATGAGTAAGATAACCATCACTTTCAAGCTATTTAGAGACCAGAAGGAGAGAAGGGCTCATGACTTTTAAGTCAAAACACAGTGTGCAATGGTAGAGTGTAAACACAGAGCTTTGAGAGCACAAAGAGATGGCAACTAACATACCCCAACATGGGAGGGAGACACAAGAATCTTCAGGGGAATCCACGTCCTGTGAAAGATCACATGCCACTTGACCTCTTGTCACAAACAACTATACTAATGGACGAAATATGTGAAACCACAGTCTTCAGACAATAGACAACAATCAGAACTGGATTGTGACCCCAGGGAGAAGGAAAACAAGGTGACCCTTATGACTGCTCTAGCCTACTGACTGGAGGCAGATTCAGGTCAAAGTACTGGGCGGACCAACCCAAACAGAGCTCGGCGGTATGACTGGTATGGCCGCGTGGAGGAGATAAAGATGGAGACCAAGAAGGCCAAGGCATCTAGAATTGTGTGATGGAGTACCAGAAAGCAGGCAGCCTCACAGAGAGAAAGCTGCAGAAATCTGTCAAGGGCAATCTTGAGTCTTTGGCTCAGTATCACTCTGCTCACAAATTGTAAAATATGTTCAAAGATGGAAAAGAAAACATGAACATGAGGAGGCGAAAAATGGACACTATATTTTAAAAATACAAAAAAATTGAAATTCTAGAAATAACATAAAATATCTGAACTAAAATTACTCAGGATTGATTTACAACAAACATCTTTAACTTATTAAAGTTTACCTTCAAATTTCATTACCACCTTTCACATACAGTGTAAGAATCTTACAACAATATACTTTTATCCCCTGTCTTTGTGCATTGTTATTATATGCTTTACCTCTGCATAGTTTATAAATCCCACAATAAATACAGAGTTATTTTTTTTTTCTTTTGACAATAAATTGTCTTTTAAAGAAATTTAAAAATAAGGAAAGAAATGTCTTTCGTATTTACACACAGGTTTACCATTTGGAGCTCTAGTCATTCTTTTTTTCTAGGTCCATATAGCCATTGGACATAATTTCCCTCTTGCTTGGATAAGCTCTTTTAACACTCTTTTTAATGTATGTCTTCAGTGATGAATTCTGTTAGCTTTTGTTGATCCTAAAGTCTTTATTTTGCCTGAATTTTAAAAGGTACTTTTTCTGGATATAAAATTCTGGGTTGACAGATTTTTTTCCCCAACACTTCAAATATGTCATTCCACTGTCTAATGGCTGTCATGGCTTCTGATGAAAAATATGCTGCCATGCTTTTCTTTGTTTCTCTGTGCAAAATGTGTCTTTTATCTCTGGCTGCTTTAAAGTTGGCTCTTTATCACGTTTTTTCAGAAAATTTGATTATAATGTGTCTTTTTGTGGTTTTTTTCTTATGGTTCTTCTGTTTAGGATCCACTGAACTTCTTGGACCTGTGGGTTTTTAGTTTTCATCAGTTGAAAACTATTTCAGGCATTATGATTTCAAATGCTTTTTCTTTGCCCCTACATTTCTCCCATGTTTTTTGGTATTTTTTTCTCTGTGTATTCATTTTTAATAGTTTCTGTTGCTATGCCTTCAAAGTCTCTCATCTTTTTTTCTTCAGTATCTAATTTGCTTAGTAACTGATAGAACAATTAAACAAAAAACTAATAAAGGTATAAAATATTTGACTTTTAAAAAGTTTTCTACGATACTCCACCCAACAACAGCAGAAAACACATTCTTTTCAACTGCATATGAAACACTCACCAGGATAGACCACATTCTGAACCATAAAACAAAACTCAATGAAGTTTAAAGGATTAAAACATAACCATATTGAAAGTAAACTAGAAATCAATAAAAAAGACATATTTCTGAAAAATTACCAAATCTAAGAAAATATTTTTAAAACACCTAAAGAAAATTAAAGCACTATTTTTTAACTAAATGAAAATGAAAACATGACATATCAAAATATGTGGGAAGTAGGTAAAGAAGTGTTTAGAGTGAAAATTTATTTTCTTACTATTTTCTACTAGAAACTTAAAAATCTGTGAACTCAATTATATAAGCTTATATATATAAAATTAGAAAAAAGGGGGCAAATGAAACCCAAAATAAGTGGAAGAAAAGAAATAACAAAGATAAGAGTGGAAGGTAATCAGATAGAAAACAGAAAAACTACAGGGAAAATTATCAATAAAATTTTTTAAAACTGTTTTTTTTTGAAAGATCAATAAAATTGATAAACTTCCAAGTGATTAAGAAAAAAAGGACAAAAATTATTAATATAAAATAAAAGAAAGAATAATGCTACAGTTTCTGTATGCTCTGAAAGCATAATTAGGGAATATCATGAACAATTTAACGCCAATGAATTTGACAACTTGGATGAAACAGACAAATTCCTGAAAGACACAAACTACAAAAGTTCATTAAAAAAGAAATACATAAACTGAATAACCCTTTACCTATTGAAGAAATTGAATTTGTGGTTAAAATTCCCATAAAGAATACTCCAGGTCCAGATGACTTCATTGGTGAATTCTACCGAACATTTAAAGAAGCAAAAAAGCAGCTCTACACACCTCTTCTGGAAAATAGAAGAGGCAAAAGAAACCTTCCAGCCCATTTTATGAAGCCAGCACAGCCTTGGTATCAGAACTAGATGAAGATATTATAAGAAAAGAAAACTATAGACCAAATTTTAAACATAGTGGTAAAAATATTTAACAAATTTCTAGAAAATTGGATTAAGCAATTAATGAAAAATTGGGGTTTATTTGAGGACTCAACAGTTGGACTAACACTAGAAAAAAAATCATCTTTATTAACCATATTTACAAGAGAAGAAATATATGAACTCATCAATAGATGGGCAAAAGAATTTGATAAAATTTGATATCCATTCAGAATTTTTTTAAAAGCTCTCAGCAAACTTGAAACAGAAGGGAATTTCCTCATAAAAAATTTATGACCATTCTACACTTAGCATCATACTTGATATTGAAAGACTAAATGAGTTCCCCTTAAGGTTAGGAGCAAGGTAAGACTGCTTTTCCCACTTGTATTTAACACTGTATTAGAGAACCTAGTCAGTGCAATAAGACAAGAAACAGAAAAGGCATACAAATTGGAAAGGAAGAAGTAAAATTGTCTTTACTCACAGACACTATGATTAAATTTGTACAAAATGTTAAAGAATCTAAGGGAAAAAAATAATCTACAAAGAAGCTAGGAGAACTAAGAAGTGAATTTACTAAGGTTATAAGATAAGATGTCAATATAAAAATTTACATTTCCATATACTGGCAACACAGAATTGGAAGTTGAAATGAAAAAATGTCTACAATAGTGCCAAAAACATAAAATACTAAGGTGTAAAGAAAGTATGAGCAAAGATCTTGACTTGAAAATTACAAAGCATTGTTATGAGACATAATAAAATACCTAAACAAATGTAGAAATGTATTATGTTTATAGATCAAAAGTCTCAGTAATGTTAACATGTGTGTTCTTCCCAAATTGATCTATAGGTTCAACACAATCTCAATCAAAATCCCAATAGGCTTTTTCATTGTTGAAATTTACAAACTGATTCTAAAATGTATATGGAAATTCAAAGGACCCAAACTAACCCCCAAAATGAGAACAAAGTTGTAGGCCTTACATTACCTTATTTCATAAATTTCTTTAAGACAGCATGGGGTTGGCACAATTTAGACATATAAATTCATGTTATGGAATAGAAAGTCCAGTAATAAACCTACACATATATGGTTAATTAATTTTTATTAGAGTGATGGTGTAATTCAATCGGAGAAACCTAGTTTTCTTCAACAAATGGTGTTAGAACAATTAAATATCCATGGGTAAGCCAGCCTCCAAGATGACCCCAATAATCTTTGTCCCTTAGTCCCTTTTAATAGTACCTTCCCATTGAATCAGATCTGGCTAATATGACCAATAGAATATACCAGAAGTGAGAGAATGACTATGACTTCCAGACAGGAGTGATCTTCACAGTATGGAAATCAGATCATTTTTCTCTCACTCAGAATAAAATCCAAAGTCCTTACCTGACTACTTGCATAAAATAACCCAGCCTTCACAACCCTGAGCACTCTATCCCTTACTCTGCTTATCTTTGTAGCGCGAATCACCAAGTGACATACTTGATATTCGCATCTTTGCTTGTTTATTGCCTGCTCCCTCCTCCTTCCTCTCTCCCCCATACACATTGGAATGCAAGCTCCATGAAAGTGGGGACTTAGTTCTATTCAATACTGAATGTGGTAGGTGTTCATTAAATATGTTGAATGAAAAAATAAACCTCTGTACTTCAACAGACTGGGAAAATTGTGGACCACAAGAAGTTAAAATTAGGCAGAAGTTCAAAAGAGAAGAAATAACAGAACAATGGGGGCAAAAAAATGGATGTTTATCACAAGATCATACCACCTCCAAAGAGGGTTCAAAAGCTCATAGTCTGGGTCAGCTAAGGGGTGAGAAATAAAGAAATATTTCGGGAGTTAAGCCAAATTGGTAAGTTTGGAGTCATCCAAGCCCAGCTTGCAGGTGTGTAGCCCTGTTGACAAGACCCCAAAAGAGAACAAATAAAGTAGACAGCTTTGGTGCTACTTTCTAGAACAATAATTACTCTGAAACTGAGCAATTTCTGGGTTATTATGAAAGTAGGTGAGTAATGTGAAAGAGAAAGTTATTTTGGCTGAAAAGGGAATTTGGAGGCAGATTATGTTCAGATTCTGACAAACATAAAAAAAAGAACTTTAAAATCCAGGATTTTAGGAACTACTTTGAGCTATGCTTTCTTCATCACCTTTTTTTCCTGAAGTTCCAGCTATTCCCATCCTGATTTTCCCATGAGTGTGGAGGGTAGAGGCACTATAGGGGTACCTTGGTTGAGGCAGAGACAATTGTTTCCCAATATCCATTTTCCCTTTCACTAGAGAAGCCCCTGGGTTTCACCTTGGCACCTGGCCACTCAGCCATAGATTAAATACCCAGCATGCATTGGTGCTACGGATTTTCAGGCTGGTGGGATTCCAGTGGAACTGACATGTGCAAATCCTCAGTGATCTTCTTAGGCACACTTGCCATGGACTTGCTCCTTCCAACTGGCTGGAGCAAGGCAAAGCCACCTGGCCAGCCTGGGACCCCAGATGACTTGAGGTCTTTTTTTTTTTTTTTTTTAATGAGAGAAGTGAACTTCCTTCTCACATCTCTTTGTTACAGCTACAAAGCCAGTATCCTAAATACTGTGATAGTGTGATGGTGCAACACGCAGTGGAAAAGCTATAGAATCTGGAATCAGAAAAACCCAAGTTCCGAGCCCACACTTACCACCCACCGAGCATGTGTTCCTGAATGTTCTTTCCTCAAAGTAAAACAGTGATAATAAAACCCTTGCAAAGGGTTACATGGTTGCAGCTTTAAAAGTATGTGTAGTGTCTGATCCTTGGTATTTACTACTTATTATTACCTTTATTGGACTTACACAAATGCCTACCAGAAGCCCTAACACTTGGGCCCTCACCTTTCTTCCTTAGTTCTCGGGAAGAACCATCACGAATTTCATGCCAAAAGCTGAGGACGGTCCTCACAGTCAGGGTGGGAAGTCTTCATGGGTCCAGCTTTCTTAATCTTACTTAAGTAATGGTATTTCCCATCCTTCAATCCATTACTTCCCAGAAACCTCGGTGACGATACATTCTGTCCTGCTCTCAAATCATGTGCTTTCCCTGAGCTCAAAAAGCTAAAACCTGAAGACAAAGCAATACCTTCATGATCCCCCAAATAGAATTTCTGTGGTTTTAAAACCCTCGATGAAGAAATGCCTGAAAATAACTTCTCAGCTGGATCAAGACCAGCGCTGTGCAAGTCCTCCAAAAACCCCTGGGGATGGTCCCCCTCTGCAGACACTCCCCTCGAAAGAAATCTGTGCTCTGGAAATGCAAATTTCACATCCACGGCAGAAATCTCAGACAAACACTCGGCAAAAACATCTTTCCAGATATGACGTACTGTAATGTTTACCATTTTAAAGGAGTCACTTCTTAGTCTGCTACACAATAAATAACCCATTTGTTTCACTCAAATCACTTCACATAATAAAGGACTTCTGTAAATTCAGCAGGAGTTCTGTCATCCTGAGGTGACGAGTTGGCATTGGAGAAGTTATCTCTACCATCCACCGTATGAAAAGCTGGGGCTGCGCTTTTTCACACGGCAAAAACAGTGAGAAGGTTGCAGTTCTGGCTTGTGAATTCATCAAGAGCTGACTTCATGAAATCTTAATGAACAGATTCAAGCCAGGGCTGGGAATAACTCATTCAGGCAAACAAAAATGCATTAATGCAACATTAAGCCCAAGAAAATATAAACCTATAGGGCCTGAAAATTTAGTCATTGCAGGTAAAATAAATAGTATCCTTTTGTGCATGTATATTTATACACACGTATATATGTGTGCATGTATAAATATAAGCATATATACACATATATACATACATATGTGTGTATAAAGAGACAGACAGAGACAGAGAGACAACATATCTATTAAATAACCATAATTCAGGATACTACGATCTAAGACTATGTACACTGTGTAATGAAACTTTCGGTAATGATGGATTAATAACCTTAGGTCAAAAGCTGCCCTTAGACTTGCCCTGAAAATTGCCGCCAGCAAGGGAAAATTTGACCTGGCATTTTAGAGAGAATCCCTGAAAACATAATTTACTCTAATATATGGAAGTATAGATGCATAAGAGGTTGGAGGTGCCCAATTTGTGTTTTTCTCATGGACAGAGATGCTTTGTCTCTGCTAGTAAACCAGACCCTCCTCCTTCCTCTGGTGGTGTCTCTGAGCCGGGCTCTGTAGACACTCAGGTCTTCAAGGTCCCCAGGTGGCCCCCCACTTATTTGAAATATGCAGCCAGGATAGGCTGAGATCTGGATGAGGTTTCAAGCAAAAAAAGGGGTGGGGAGAAGGGGAAGCATTATGGGGAGGCTATTTATCCTGAATGACAATAACAGAGTGAAATTATGGCAGACTCTGAGGTTCAACACATATTCCTGGGATGCTTTCCTACATGGCAGTCACCCCCTCACCGCAGCATAGCTGGGGGAGGGGGCAGTTTCACACTCTCCTTAGAGGTGAGGTTTTGCTCCTACTTGTCTAGTTAGATGGTGAGCCCGGACATAAACATACATTTTCTACTTCTGGATCTCCTGCTTTTTCACCAGTGCATTATGCCTCACGAGCTTCTGGTCCAAACTTGTCAGGGACATGTGGCTCCTTCCTCTCCGCATCACCTGCAAAGTGGCAAAGGTCAGAGCTGAGAGTGAAATGGAAAGGCGCTGTCCCCAAGGAATTCATCTGAACTACAAGCGAGATTGCACTAGGGCAGGTTTCTTTCCTGCATCCATATGCATCCGGCGGGCACGGCTCCTTTCTTAATGCTGCTCACATACCAAATCGAAATCAGTCGAAGCAGCTAGCTAGCACAGCCTTCTTCTTAAATAAAAGTGCTTTACACCCAGAACATCTCAGACTGGTAGAAAAGAGATACAGAACCGCAGAGATACCAGTTGGATTATTTGAGCTAATGGTATTTTATCTCCCTATAAACATTTCATTATTAATTCTTTAAGTGGTTAACGTGAAACCCTTTACAATACTTTCATTTGGGAGGGCTTGGTAAAATCATCCACTTGTCAGTTATAGAACTGGAATAATTTGTAAGACAAATAGAAGGGATCATATTTTGGTCACATGTGGTTAATTTTTCTTAGATAAAACACTGAGGAACCCAATATGGAAATGTCACAATTGCCTCAGAGTGAAAAACTCAATTTGAATATTTATGTCCATGAGGCAATCCAAAAAACTGTTTAATAAAGACAAAAGGATTGAGCTGTTGGTGCATTTTAATTTACAAAACAAAGAACATCCCATAAATGTGATTTAGTTATATTATTACACACTTTAATTTCTTATTCATGCATCTTATTTTCTATAACCCAAACAACAAGACATGTGTTGCAAAATGTCAGCATCATCACAATTCGTATCCTTTACAGTAAAACTTTGGTTATCTTGGGCACAGTCAAGCTGGGAGTCCGTCAGTAATGAGGGTGTGTGTATATTTATGTACATGTGTGTGAAAGAGAGAGGATATTTTTATCAGTTGAGGTAAAAATAAATGAAATGGATTAAACTGTAGAAAATATTGAACTTTCCCGGCACGGTGCCACTACCCACTATTTTCTTGTTTAATGTACTTCTTTATTATCTCTAACCTTAACTAGAATGTACGCTCTGTGAAAATAAAAGCCTTGGGTCTCTCATTCACTATTTCCCATCACCTAGATCAGTACCTACTTCTCCACAGGTGCTCAGTCAACCAGAAGCATGAAAGAATGGGTGAGCCATCTCTGCAACTCAGTGTGTACAGACACTTGGGAGAAAATCACAAGACTTCAGGTCCCAAATGGCCCATACAGACACATTTGTGGGTTTTTTAGTTAAGTAATCACTTAATTAATTAATTAAGCTTAATTATGGCAAAATACACATAAGATTTACTACTATAGCCATTTTTAAGTGTACTCTTCAGGGCCATTAAGTACATTCACATTGTTGTATAACCATCACTACCATCCATCTCCAGAACTTTTTCATGTTGCACAACTGAAACTCTGTACCCATTAAACAACTCCCTATTCCTCCTCCCCCAAGCCCCTGGCAATCCCCATTCTACTTTCTGTCTCTGTGAGTTTGACTCTTCTAGGTGCCTCATATAAGTGTAATCGTACAGTATTGTCTTTTTTCACTGGCTTTTTTCACTTACCATGATATTCTCAGGGTTCATCAATATCGTAGCATGTGTCAGAATGTCTTCCCTTTGTAAGGCTGAATAATATTCCATTTTTGTGCCAATAATATATTTTGTTTATCCATTCATCTGTCAATGGACACTTGGTTCGACGGGCTGTTCTGTCTGTTTTATCTTGTTTGTTTAGGATTTTGCTGCTTTATTTTGTTTTATTTGTTTTGAATGTATTTAGATAGGGCAATTCTTCTCCAAGTCTTCACTCTCACCCCTCTCTCTTCTCTTGATTCCTATACCCAGTGTTACCATTTACTCCATCTGTCCACGCCTTTCAATGAAAACTAAACGATGCTGATTATATTCCATTTGCTAAAAGGGGACTAGGAATCATCCATATTATAAATCAGTAATTAAACCAGAGAAGACATTTCTAACTAACCGCTTGTTAATTTTGGTAAGAAGGTAAGAAATAGGTCCACTCCTTAAGCTGTCCAAGTTTTAATAGATAGTTTGAGGGGCCTTCCTCCCTGATTGTTACATCCTGAATTAATGCATACAGTTCTGATAACTGACATACCTATACACAGGGGGTTCTCTGGCAGGAATTAGGTAGGCCTTTCCTTCACTCATTCAGTACATATTTATTGAGTGCCTATCATTTGTGAGACTTTGTACTAGCTTTGTAGATACAAGCATTAGCAAAACCAATATAGATTTGGCCCTTGTGATGCTCACCATCTCTAGAGAACCCAATGTTAAGCAAATAGTACTCAAAGTACTGTAATATTTCAACATGAAAAAGTGCCGGGTGAAATCAAAACAGTGAAAGGAGGGCGATGGTACAATGGCAAAGAGCAGGGTAATCTGACATGGTCCTACACGTGGGTGTGTGTTGCGGGGATAAACAAGAGAGTGAGTACTCTTCTCAAACAAAGACGATTCGGATGACGTGTCTGACAATGAACATGAAGTGTCACGGCAGGGGACTTTTGTTCATTCATTCATTCATTCCATTTATTCAGACACTCAGAATCTGTCACTCAGAACTTTACTGAGCACCTAGTATGTGTCTGTGCCAGCACTAGGGCTAGAATGATGGACGAGACAAGCATCTTACCTGTACGGTTTGCATCTCATTGGGGAAACATACAAAAACACAAATAAAGAAACATACAAAATAATGATAAATGCTGTTGGCGCTAGGAAGGAAACCAAACAAGGGTAAAATAGAGAATGACGTGGTGGGGGAACCACTTCGAATAAGATAGTCAGATAAGGCTTCTTTGAGATGGTAACATTTCAGTGGAGTCTGAAAATATGAGAAAGAGCTGGCTGTACAATGAAATGAAGCGAAGAACATTGTGGCCAAAAGCAACAGCGTAAGTAAAACCAGGCTTCTAGGCAATAAGTTTAGGAATTTCTTTCTTTCTTCCTTCCTTCCTTCCTTCTTGCTTTCTTCCTTTCTTTCTTTTTTTGACATAATCAGAGAAGTGACAAGATCTGATTTCTGTCTTAGGAAGATGCTCTTGTTGCTGTGTGAAGTATAGATTAGGGATGCCATAGAAGCAGCCCAAGTAAGAACGGCTGTGCCCTGGACTCTGCATTTTCATTGTTTTCTTTGGATGTCCTCTTCCACTAGAATGTAAGCTCCACAAGGGAAGTACTTCTTTTTTTGTTCACTGCTGCACCCCCAGCGCCTGACAATGCCTGCAACAGTTGGTATTCTAAAAAAAATGTGTTGTTATTGTTAAGTAAGAGAATCAACCTTCTGAATAATGCTCTTGAAATACTTACTTTAACACAGCAAGGTAATGATCAGGGTAGATTGACGGAAACAATATCCATGGTGGGGATACTTAACCGTTTTCGCCTGCCCTAAGAATTCTCAGTGAACATGCCAACAGCCTCACTCTACTTTCAAGCAAAGATTTAATATCTAGAAGCAGCAGTAAGATTGCAGATCACTAAGGCTTCATTACCTTTATAAAACAGACTACAGGGCATTTACTTGTGTGCTCTGAAATATTACCATAAAACTAAACCTCACTTGTCAAAACAAACAAGCAAAGTAAATTCTGTGAGGCATTATAGCCTCGATAGCAATTGCATTACTTTTACAAGCTAATTCATAAAACCAGATAATTCATAATGGCACACCCCTTCATAGATGTGAATGTGTGAGTCTCTATAGCATTAATACATCAACGCAGATGTGTAAATAACTAGACTGATCCCTCAATAAAAGTGTTTTATTCGCATCATTATTGAATAAATATGCCATCTGAATAATTTACTTCTTCTTTCCTCTCTTGAAATAATATTTCTAAAGGTGAAAATTTAGATTCTGAAAATTAAGAAAAACTACATTCGATTACAGTCTGCCAGACTTCAAAAGAGGAATATGAATTGCAGTTAATAATCCTAATAGTAATAAGAATAAAGCACTTGGTATGGAAGACTCACTACTTCAAATACTTCAGCCAATTAGTCACCCAAACATTTCCGATTATTCAAGTATTTTGGCATTGTGCAAGTAAACCATATGAATAAATTGACTGCATTTTTCTTTTCTCATTCAAATGTTTTTACTCAAAGTTATTGCAACTTTTAGAGCAGAGACATTGCTTTTAAAGGCTACTTAAGCACAACATGCTTTGATGTGATTTATTGTCACAGTAAAAAAAACCATTATCAGTCATTTAACTAATCTCTCTCCTACCCTATATGTGCATAGGATAAGTAAATCCCACAGATACTAACATAAAATAACACTTAATATGCAAATGATCATTTCTGTTCCAAATCTCTTTCATATTCCAACTTGAGTAAATATAGAAAGAGCCAAGCTGGTTTGAGATCCAGCTGGAGTCTTCTAGAGAATCATACTTTTTATTCATATATATATCTGAGTATATATATATATGTATATAGTGTGGAAAAGTAAACTCATTATAAAATGTAAAAATATACATCTTGATCATTATTAAGGGCCCAATGGATCATATTTCCAGTTTCAGTTGATCAGAAGTCCTTACCTGAGATCATGCACTGGAAATAAAAGAGCTTCTAAAATTAGAGTTTCTACTTTATACTAATAGCAGCTTTGTTTCCAAGAGTTAATCACAACTGTAGGTCTGTATCCAGTAGGTGTAATGGACCTTATTTCTTGATCCCTGGGCAACATCTGCATCATTTGGAATGTAAATTGGTATTTGCATTTGAAATGATCATCTGCTTCTAAAGAGCCATTTTCAAACTAGTATTTAGTAGGAAATATCTGACTAGCCTAAAATACAGTGTAATGTGTACTGAGGTGTGGGGTGGGAGGAGTGCTTGAAAAGGTGACAGATTACTGAACTGTGAAGAGAAGAAACAGGATTTAAAATAAATGAAACTGGAAAGAAATGAACAATATCTGCAAGCACTCTTGAAATAAGTAAGACTCTATAATATAATATGAATTTGCTCTTGGAAATACCTTGACTTGAAAGCTTTTGAAATTCTTTGATGGAAATTGCTACATGAGTACAAAGCATTAACATTATTAGTAATTATTGTTATAAAACATTAGTTGAAAATAGCAACACAGAAATATGCAGCAAGTTTCACAAGTGTAAATATCCCATATCCTGCTAACGTTTTGGCAAAAAAAAGTGAATGAACGTATATACCAATTATTATTTTTACTTTCTGCACCTGGAAAACAAACATTACAACCAGATGAGTAAAACTATCAAATGTATCAAGTGGCATTCGACTGCCTAGAAATAGGATTCTTAAAAAAATTAATGGTTTCATTGCCTAATGTGATTTCATTTAATCCATCTCATGTGTTCAACAATCTCATTTGGAGCACTGACTACCTTCCAGGCATCATGCAAGAACACTGGTCAACAGAGCACCTGAAAGAGTGTCTGTTTTCAAGGAGCTAAGAGCTCAATGGAATATTTACACAAGTTTAACTGGCTTTATTATTAATTGTTGTAGTAGGAACAGTATCGTTATTAACGTTTGATTGAGTCTCAACTCAAAGAGTAACAACATGAAATGTTTAATTTCTGTGCTTCTTGACATGCAGCCAAAGAAACTTCTGGAGTCCTTTGGATGGTCAGGCAGGCATTGAGCATGATTCTCCACCTTCTTTTCAAATACAATGCACCTACTTATCATTAAGTCTTGATGGAACAGGCTACTTCAAAGGGCCTCTTGCCTTTAACCATCTCTACTCTAGACCAAACTCTGGCCTCAGTGCATTTTTTTAAGTGAGCCCCAAACCCCAGGAGAAGTAAATACAGTAAACAGTCAATTAAGATGCAGCACTTAAGGCCCAAGACAGAGTGGAAATCCACAGGAGAGGTTCCTAACCCAACCCCAGGGACTTAGGAGAGGTTGAGGGTCTGAACCAACTCACAGGATCATGTATCCACAATGAAAAATAGTATTTAGCTCAACATTCCTCAAGTCTATCACATGTATGGTTCAAATCAGGGAATTTCCCTCTAATCTGAATCATTAACCTGGGCCTCTCTCAAATTTTACTTCCCACTTCTGTCATGTCGGAGTTTTAAAGGAGTGAAGGATAATTTATCTTATTTCTGCCAGGGGAGTCAATTATCCTATGGACAGAGGAAGAACTCTCATTTCTGAACTTTCCTTACAAACGCAATATAGGAATAGCTGGTGGAATCAAATGCCGCTGTGTGGGGGAGAAAAAAACCCAAACAACCAAAAACACAAAGTGAGGAAAATGCCATAATGTCTAAACCAGGGCAGAGACTATAAGAACCACAAGTTAATCTTGCAAGTCCACTAATTAGATGCTGGGGCTTTGCACTAAAACGAGGTGTGGAAAACTTGGGAAGGGCCCATCGGAACGGAATGCAAACCTGTACTGGAAAGTCTAGAGGAACTGGAAATATTTACTCTGCCAGAAGAAAGCTAAGAGGCAGTTTTAAGTCCGTGTGTCAGCATATAAAGAGGAGCGAAGGCAGGGACAACTGGACAAGTTGAAAGGGTCAGACGGCAGCAGGGGGATTAAGGTTATGTAGGTTCCAGGAATAATCACTTGTTCACATGCTCGAAGGAGGCCAGCAACCAGATATCGGTGATTTGATTACTGCCCGGGCAGAGGAGGTCGAGACCCCTGAAACTGGAGAGAGCTGCCCCACCCCCTGGGGAGCCACTTGTCAATGAGTCACGGTCCCACAAGACAGGAACCTCATTCCGGCTCCCCTACCTCTCCCACCCAGCTCCAAACTTTGCCCAGTCACCCACATCGATAGCAATGATCCAGAGCTCAGAAGGAAGCAGCAGCTGGACTTCCAGTAAATGACGGGCACATAGCAGGTGATATTCGGGAGTTTCCATTTTTTCTTTCTTTCTTTTTTGCTTTTCTCCTTAGGAATAGTTTAAAGGTTCTGATTCTTTGTATTTTTAAAATAATTTTAAAAAACACAAAAATACAATCACAAAAAATTCAAAACAAGGCAGAAGTACATAAAATATAGAACTGCACTATGCAGTATGGTGGCCGATAGCCACATGTGGCTCTTGAGCACATGAAATGTGGCAGCTCCAAATGGAGATGTGCTGTTTGTCAGCCTGAAATACACCTGGATTTCAAAGACTCTGGATGAAAACAAGATGGTAAAACATGACATTAATAATAATTTTATACTGATTATATGTTGAAGTGATAATATTTTGGATGTATCAGATTAAAAATATATACTATTAAAATTAATGCCATCTGTTTCTTTTTTACTTCTTAAAATGTGACGACTAGAAATTTTAAATTTAATTATGTGGTTCACTTACATGCCTCTCATTATATTTCTGCCGAGCCGTGCCAAAATGGAAGATGAAATGAAAGTTTCCCTTCACTCTCAGCGTTCTTCTCCCCAGAAAAATCACTTGTAACATTTTATGCATTTTTAAAGACTTTTTTGATACTCAGGCAGTTAAAAATGAAATGAAACCATTTTATATGTATTTTCCTGAAACTGTCATTGTTTTTCACCCAACAGTATGCCTAAGAGGTTGTTCAATGTTGGTACGAATGCGTCTCCCTCGTTCTTTGTTTTTGCTATGTGCATGCTGTGTGAATGTCCCCCAAATTCACCTGCTGTTCTCTTCTTTATAGAAGTTCAGTTTTTTCACATTCTACTTTCGCAATAACATTGCTGCTATATGTATACTTGGACTTGCTGGGTTAAAGGGAATAAGAAGTTTTCATTTTGATGGGGACTCTCAAACTGCCTTCCAAAAAGTATCCACCAAATTTTATTACCACCTAGTACAAAAATATCAATTTTCCCACACCCTTGCTAAACGTTTAAAATTTTGTCCAATTTGGTGGATAAATATATATATATATATATGTATGTTTTTTATATATATATAAATATATATATAATTTTACTTTAGTTTTCCTTGGTTTCCGCCGAATTGGGGTATTTTTCCGCATGTTTATACCCAGTACATTGACTAAGCAAAAAACAACTTTATTCATTCTCACAACTTCCTATTCAAAACCAGGACTCAGACTTTTTCACTTTTTCTTCCTCTTCCTCACTTTCTGTATGAAATCTCAGACAAATCCCTTTGTGTTTCCAATGACTAACAGAAAGTAAAAGTCTTTCTATCTCTTTCAGTCACAGGAGCAATCTTGTTTCAGGAACTGAAATGTCCAGTCCAGCCTCATAAGCACATAATTCGTCGTTCAGCTTCAAGCTGCTCTGTCCTCCAGCTCCTCCTCTTCGGGCCGGGACACGCCCCTCCCTCCAGCACCTCCAGGGAGGCGGGGGCGTGTGCCTTGCAGTTCTCACTTTGTCCTCACCGCCCTCCCCTCCAATACTCACTGTAACTTATCAATTGTGTGTGTGTTTTCTTGATGTTTGTAGCAGCTCTCTGCATATTCTGGATATTGATTCTTCGTCTGATATATATGCTGCAACTATTTTCTCCCAGCCTGTCACTTCTTATTTTTTTTTTTAACTTTACCGTATCTTTTGCCAAATATAGATTTTGAATGTTGATTTATCAATCTGTTCTTTTAACTTCTGCAGTTTGTGTGCTTAGCAAGGCCTTATATACTTCAAGATTACAGAAATACTCTTATTTTTGTAAAAAATCATTGAGATATAATTCACATACACTACAACTAGCCCATTAAAGTGTACAATTCAGAGGTTTTTATTATATTTGCAGAGTTGTACGATCGTCAACACAATCGATTTTAGAACTTTCATCACCTTAAAAAGAAGCCCCATATGCTTTAGCTGTCATCCCCCAATCCTCCTATCCCCACCAGTCCAAGACAACCACTTTTTGTCTCTATGGATTTGTCTATCGTGGGCATTTCATACAAATGGAATTATACAACATGTGGTCTTTTGTAACTGGCTTCTTTCACTTAGCATAATGTTTTTAAAGTTCATCCATGTTGTAGCATGTATAAATTCTTTATATTCTTTTATGGCTGAATAATATTCCATTGTATGGATAGACCACATTTACTTGGACATTTATCAGTTGATGGACATTAGGGTTGTTCCTACCTTTTGTTATGATCAATAATGCTGCTATGGGCTTCCCTGGTGGCGCACTGGTTGAGAATCTGCCTGCTAATGCAGGGGACACGAGTTCAAGCCCTGGTCTGGGACGATTCCACATGCTGTGGAGCAACTAGGTCCGTGAGCCACAACTACTGAGCCTGCACGTCTGGAGCCTGTGCTCCGCAACAAGAGAGGCAACGATAGTGAGAGGCCCGCACACCACGATGAAGAGTGGTCCCCGCTTGCCGCAACTGGAGAAAGCCCTCGCACAGAAACGAAGACCCAAAACAGCCAAAAATAATAAATAAATAAATAAATAAATAAATAAATAAAATTAAAATAAACAATGCTGTTAAACTAAAATTAAAAAAAAATAATGCTGCTATGAACATTCGTGTATAAGTTTTTGCATGGACGTATTTTTTTAAATATTTTTGGGTCTTAACCTAGGAATGGAATTTTTGAGTCAAATGATAACTCTATGTTTAACTTTTGGAGAAACTGCCAGGCTGTTTTCCCAAGTGGCTGCTCCACTTTGTGTTCCCACCGGCAGTTTATGAGGGTTCCAGTTTCTCCACATCCTCTCCAATACTTGCTATTATCTGACTTTTTGATCCTAGTGGGTGTGAAGTAGTATCTCATTGTAGTTTTGATTTGCCTTTCCACAATGACTAATCGTGTTAAGTATTTTTTTCACGTGATTATTGGTCATTTAGGTATCTTCTTTGAAGAAATATCTATTGAATCTTTTGCCCATTTTAAACTGGGTTATTTGGTTTTTTATTATTGAGTTGTGAGAGTTCTTTACATATTCTAGATATAAGTTCCTTATCAGACATATGATTTGCAAGTATTTTCTGCTATTCACTGGGGTGTCTTTTTACTTTCTTGATAGTGCTCTTTGATGCACAAAAGTTTTTAATTTTCATGAAAAACAAGTTATCTATTTTTTTTCCTGTTTGCTTGTGCTTTTAGCATCATGTCTAAGATGCCATCACTAGATCCAAGATTACAAACATTTACTCCTATGTTTTCCTTTAAGAGTTCTATAGTTTTAGCTCTTACATTTAGGTCTTTGACCCATTTTGAGTTAATTTTTGCACACGCTTTGAAATAAGGGCCCACATTCATTCTTTTGCATGTAGATATCCAGTTGTCCCAGCAGCATTTGCTGAAAAGATTATCTTTTCCCCACAGAATTGTTTTCATACCATTGTTGAAGTCAGTTGATGGTAAATGTGAGGCAAAACTCCTATAATTTTATTCTCTTGTTTTTATAGATGTTTTAAAGTTTTTAATTTAAATATTTATTTCATCTGCAACTTATTTTGAGGTTTGGTGTGAGATAGAGGTTTGGCTATTATTTTCTAAATCGATGGGTAATCATGACAATATCGTGTTCAAATAACAGATTTTCTATCCTTACTAACGCGAAAATTCACTTTAACTTGTGCCATATTTTCCCATGTACATAGGCGTGTTTAAGAACTTTCCATTGTGAAAGCTCCATGTTCAGATGTTTGTCTTTGTAACATTATCCTTCTTAGCCCTTGGTAGGACATTTCAGTCTAAGAACTTGCTTCTTTTTTCAGCAATACCATTTTCTTATCTTGCTTTGTGTGTAATTTTTCTCCCACATTATCTCTATTCCCTTTTTCTAGAAGAAATGGATATTTTGGATCCATCCTTTATGCTTTAACTTTTGTTTCATGTTTTCTAAGTCCTTGTGCATTTCCAATATTTTCTGGAAAAATGCTTCAATTTAATCATTACACTAATTTACTCTTCATTTATTTGTGTGTGTGTGTTATTCCTTTATTTCCAAATTCTCTACTTGATTTTTTTTTTTACTAGTGAATGCAATTTCTTCTCACATCTTTCTGAGGATATTAATTTATTGTAAAAGTCATCTGTATCCCTCTGTAGTAGGCTCTGTCTCAGTGCCTAGGTATATCTCCTCATTCTTAACATAGACGTGCACGCAAGCCAATTGCCAACACTGTATTTCTTTGCCTAATGGCTTTCTCTTGCCTCTGAAGCCCACACTGTTGCCAAAATTGTAGGCTGAAGGAATTGAGGAATTAACTCTAGGAGCAGCTTGCAACCAATCACTGGTGGGAGTTGGTCAGTTGGTGTGCAATTACCCCGAGTTCCCTCACCCTCAGGTTGGGTCACTCTGACTCATGTGTTTGACACTGGATCCAGTTTCCACAGTGGAACTAAGTTCCAGTTACCACAGTGCTTGATGGCTTGATGTCATTCCCTTTATTGACCACCTTCCTGTGCCTGTTTCACTTCTCTCTCCTCTTGCTCTTTCCTTCATCTCACAGTGAATTACTTGCATTTGAATCCTTGTCTCTGGCTCTGCTTCTGGGGAAATCCAAACTAAGACACACTCTCACTATTCACTCTATTTCTCTAGGCTTTAGTTCTTCTAGACTTTGTTTTATGCCCCTACTTTTGGTGGTTGGTGGTTCTTGTTTATTTGATTGTCTTTGAATTTGAGATTCCCTGTTACTTTATCTGCTTAGGCTGGGAAGCTTGCCTTAGAGGAAAAGAGGTATTGTAAGCATTTCTTTCCTAAACTCATGTCTTCTGCCCTCACACCCCAGGTTCCTAGCCTCAGTTTCTGACACATCCCCGGTTAGAAGTGGGGGAGGTGGGGACAGAGAGTAAAGATAAGAAACAAAAGCAATATTATTTGATCAGCACAAATGTAATCCAGTGATGGTGACCTGAATGTGAGCTTGTAACACATGGGACACATTGCTGGGTTCCTCTGAGCGTTCCCAAGGGAAACCTCTAGCTGCAATTCCTTTGATGCAGAGTGATAGCTGAAAACTCCAACCCCCAGACCTGGGGCATCCACACAAGCTTTCTTTACTGGGGAACATTGCTTGCTCTTAACGCAGTCACGTCTTCCCACTCTTGCCATAGCCTTTTTAAATATTTTAATTTCATAGACATAAATCAAACACCAGTCCCTTGTTCCCATCAAATTCAATAGGAAACACATCAGATTATCCAAGTGGTCCCCTTAGCTCTCCCCGACCAAAGATACCCCATTTGACTTGGAGTGAGAAGGAAGCGTCCCTGATAGGGGTCATAAAGCAGTGAACTGATACCTCTCTCCATGGACAGCCTCTCTTCCTGTGTCCCACCTCCTACCTCAATCTGTTTATAATATCAAGGTTTCCTTTTTGTTATGGTTTGGGGGATCTTATTTAAGCAATCTTTTCCTACCCCAATATCACAACAATATTCTTTTTTTATTTTCCTCTAAAAGTTTTGTTTTTGAAATTTAGATCTTTAAAAAAGGATTGCATTCTTTGCTCCCCTCAAAAATTCTAATGCCCTGGGGTTTCCCAGGCTTTCTACTGCTATATTTCCTGTTTCAGGAAATGGGTGGACCCTGGAAATGGGCAACTCCAGCTAGAACAAGGCAGCCATTGCTAAGCTTTAGTTTCAAATGAGACGTTTCTTTAGGGTATAACAGGATACATAGTGTCTTGGGAACTAGAGTTTGTTAACAGAGAAATGGTTTCTAGGCTCCAAAATATCTCTTTTGCATATCAAGGGGATACCTAACCCACTTGGATGATAGAGATTGGCGAAAGGAAGTTTCCATCTCACCTTGGAAAGAATGAAGAGTTTTTCTAGCCTTGAACATAGGGAAAGGAGAGAAGAGGAAGAGCTACAGAAGAGGTTAGAGACCAGCGTGGAGTTTCTTCCTTCAGCTACAGCCCTGGCTGGTGATGGGGGGAAGGGGGGGAGTTGGTTGCAGGTGTGGGGGAATCCCAGAGTTGTGGGCTTCTATATCATTTTATCTAATACTTTCACAGGTAGCAAAAATATTAAATGTCATCATGTAAGTGCCATATCCAACATGGCACTGAACACACAGTAGGTCCAAAATGACAAAGGGAAAAATCTTATCATAGACAGGACTGGAGATGGTGTCCTGTGTCTCTCCCCAATTCCCCTGTAGAATAGAATGTTCTGTTTCTCTAAGCCAAAGACACTTGTCATGTTTTGCCATGGATGCCCTAGTAATTCCAAAGTGTCCCACGGATGTGGGGCACACACCGTGGACTCTAAGTGCTTCTCAGACCTCCAGAATGCAGCTCCAAATGGGCACATTCTAAGACATTTATGTGTCTCTAAGAAAGGTTCCTTGTTTGAAATACTCGTTCTGGATTTAATGTTTCAGTTCAAAATTCTCATCATCATTCATTCTCTAACTCTACTGCCAATTTTAGTGAAATTCCTGAGGGTTTCCAGGGGGAGAGAAGACAGTTTGTGGAGTTGAGGAGCAGTGGACCTGCCAGGGCAAGCCTGCTGGACAGTGAAGTGTCCTCGGAGCAGGTGCTGCAGGGAGGTCGGCTCATCTAGGACTTGCATGGAAGATGTGGCTCTGAGATTCAGAGGAGAGCCATCTAGTGCCAAGGGCAAGGGTTTTGGTCACACCGAGGGAAAGGTTGTGTTCCCCCCCGTGAAGACGCCAGTGTGGACCCTTGCCTCTGTGGCAAGGTCAGAAAGACACTGGTTGCCTCTGTGGCAAGGTCAGAAAGACACTGCCCTCTGGCCAATGAGAAGCAGAGGAGGACACTGTGATATGAGGTCATGGAGTCTTCTCTGTACACCCAGATACCACCCTGGCAAGGAGAAGGAAAAGAGAAACCCTAAAAGCCTGAACATTTACCTGAGAGAAACTGAATTAACCCCAACATATTCTTTTATAGGAAAGAAATCCATTTACCTCTCATGGGCAGTTTTTCCTCCATCCACAGAAGGATGGGGGCCCCAAGCAGAAGATGAGATAAATTATAGAAAATTAAAGAAAGCTACATTTCCTTCTAAGATGAAAACTCATCTCAGTGTAGCATCACCTCCACTGCGCAGGACAGATCTTTGACAAGTACCTTTAGACAGTGCATGGCTCTGGTCTGAAAGTTTTTAAAGAGAAGTTTAAATGCTAGATTTCATTAATAATAGTGACAATGAAACATTCCATATCTTTCATGTCACACCTGTCAGAAAATTGAGAAGTGCTCTGCTTTGCACGTATTTTCAATGTCTGCTGCAGACACTAGACCATCGGGTGGAAACGTAGTCGAAGCGAGAAAGCCCACGGCTTCTGTAAACAATCAGTGACTTGACTTAGCTGCTGTTAGAGTGGGAGAACAAAGCATTTAGCCTTCTCTTAGCTGCCCTGTGTGCTTTTTCCTCGGGAGGCACTTTTAGCTGTCGCTGTAGATGGTCTGTCTACAGTAAAAGGCTATTAGTGGGATTGCAAGATGCCAACATGGCAGCCAAGTGCACCTTCAATTGTGTGAAGGATGTGGAGGCTTCTAAAGGAACGGCCGACTCTGTAGCACTGTGAGTGCCCGACAATATCAAAACGAAAGCCCCTCAACTGTTCTGGACCCTGGTTCTCTGGGTCAAGGAGGGCTGAGGGCACTGTTTGGCCTGTAGCTGAAGGGACAGCTTGGGCCAATTAAGGGAAAAAAAGCAAAGCTGAAACGACAGAAAAAGATAATCGTGGTTAGAACTTGGAATCTTAAAAGCAGGTGAAGGAAAGAGAAATGGTAGGCATATAGGAGAAAACACTCTTAGGGAAAATATTCTGTTTCCAAAGAGCCAAGCAATAAAAGCAACAGAAAATAAAACCGAAAAGGCCTCTTCCCTCCTCCTTCACTTGTAGGACTATTGCCTGCAGCCACTTCAAAGAGTCAGCAATGGAGTTCCACCCCCAGAGAGGGTTCCTCTTCTCTAACACCCCATCTCTATGCTCCCCGAGTTCCAGCAGCTTCTAGAAAGTTCATCCTTCCTCATGCAGACTTAATGAGGTGTTGAGGATTAAAGGCCATATTCCTATTTATTGTTTTCCCAGTTGCTAAAAGTCATGAATGAACTCTCTTTGAAACCCCAAACCCTCAGAAGAAGGCCACGGGATTCAATACTGAGCTACAGAGAAAAGCCAGGGAAGGCACAATTCTATCAGCCTTCTAGAAATAATGTTCTCCTAATCAGGTGTTTCCTGGCAGTTAATGACCAGCTGTGCTGACTTCTACATCTAGTCATTAAGTTCACAGTGACCTTCCCAGTTGCTATGAATGCTTAAGTACTTTAAAAGATAATAAGAATAAATAGCACATGTGCTCTAAAATTGGCAGTAGAGTTAAACAAAGATGCAACTGAATTTTGGTATATTAAACAGGAACATTAAGTCCAGAACAAGTATCTCAAACCAGGAACCCTTCCTAGAGAGACATAAATGTCTTAGTATTCAGCTGACTATAGCTTCTTACATAGTGGCAGCTTTGTACCAGATTGCACTTAGAGTTCTTGGTTTGCACCCTGAGTCCTCAAGAAAGTTTGGGATTAGCGGGACCTGTATTGAATGCAAAATACGACAAGTGTCTTTGGCCTAGAGAAACAGAAGGGAAAGGAGAGTTCAGACTCTGCAGAAACCAGCCCGAAGGGGGGCCTCTAGCATTGCCCTGGGTAGAATCCAACTTTCCAGACCCTCAACTCAGGTGTGATTGAGCACTAATTTTGTGCCTGGAACCATGGTGAATATTTTTGATGTATTATCTGATTTAATATCTCATCAATGTTGTGATGTAATTATTATTTTCATTTTTCAGAAAAAGAAAGTGAAGCTCAGAGAGGTAAAGTAACTTATCTGTGATCACAGAGGTAGCAATGGTTAGAGTGGTGTTTCAAATTCAGCCTGTCTGGTTCCAAAGCCCGTGCCAGGGACTCTTACCTGGGAGCCTCTGGACACGTGCTGGCTCCCACTCCTGGGTCTGAAGATGGCCTGACACACAGCCTGTTATCGACCGAGCCCTTAGGGTAACCTAAGATGAAGAGACCCCTACCCTTGGTATAAGGAAACCTAAACTTCCCCCAGAAACATTACACTGCCTGAGGCTAAAATAAAAAACCAAAAAGAATCAAGTACTAAGCTTTAGTCTTTCATAAAGATTTCTTATATCTCTTCTAAATTATAATATATACTCACAGGCAACATTCACATTTTATGAATATTAGTTTTTGTCAGATCAGCATGCATCTCCTGTTGATGGTCACTAAAGCTGTTTGTGGAGCATGGTTCCCTACGACCAGCTGACAAATATCACTTATGCTCTTCTGTGGTCTAATTTCATTATCACTTAAAGGACCATGACTTCAGCATCATGGCTCATTCCTGGGGTTTGCCTGCCCGGCTGTTTGGAAAACCTCCCCTTTCTTGGACAAGAAGGAAGTGCAAATGTTTGCTCTCCTTTTACTTCTGAATAAGCACGGCTGCATCTGGCCACCAAGGGTGCCAAGGGCTGCCGTTGCTAACAGCAGAAGCAAACTTGCTCTGAGCTGAGAGTGCCTGCTTTGCACTCGATGGGGACAGATATTCTCAAGGAAAGGAAAAGATAGTGCACATGGCCCTCTGTGGACCCTTCGTCTGGAAGACAGGGAATCTTTTAAGACTTTTAGTACAAAAGTTGGCAACCTTTTAGATTCGTGATTTTTAAAATAAGAACATCTCTGGACATTTCTCTTACCTAAAAGACACATTCTTTCAGAAAAGTAAGGGGACTCTGTAATGGAATAAGGAATAACGATGATGATAAGAAAAATTACCACCCCAAAACCTCTTAGGTAAAAGGTCAGATCACACTGACTTAATGGACACTGAGATGTGAAATGTGTTATTAATAGACTATGAATTAATCCAGTGTGACACTGTATCAGTCGGTGTCTAACCAGCAAACCAGAAAGCACTCTAGGTGTGTCAAACAGAGAATTTAATACAGGGAATGAGGTACAAAGATAATGGGTGAACTGAAAATCCAAACAAGGGACACTGAGACAACTCAGACATTTTCAATAGCAGGAAGTCATGATCATTCCCAGAGCCTTGGGGCCAAAGACAACACTCCCAGCCTGCCTCCACAGGGAGAGGCTGTCTGAGGAAGCCAGACCTGGAAGGAAGCAGGGCTGTTGCTAAAGGCACCACCCAAAGCAGAGAGAAACAGGAAGAGATATCCTGGCTTTTCCCTGCTCCCACCCTCCAATCTTCTGCGGGTGCCTCGCATTGGTTGAACCTTACCAGCAACCAGAAAGTTGGGGACCCAAGAGATACAGGTGCCCACAATCCAGAGCCGATCAGGAAGTGCCAGGAGAGGATGTGAGAAGAAATAGACAAACGACCGGCACGGAACCTGATGATTTTCTTCACTTATTAGGAAAAATTTGTAATTGATATTTACTCATAAGAAATGAAATGAAAATTTTTTAAAGTAACAGATTTAGATTTTCAGGCAGAAGAGTGTTGGTGGTATAATAACTGTTATTTACTTTAGTAAAAATGTGACTAAGTAGTAATATATACCTTAAAGATACGGATACTAAACAGTGATATAGACAGTCTTACCTCTTTCAAGCGAACACAAGAACTTTTGCCATTATGCTTCATTTTAGGTTAAGTTATATTCATAGATTCAGCTCTACACTCTATTACTATTTCGCTGGAATCTGACTCTACCCTGTGCTCAGTGTTCATTTTGTGAAGGGGTCATTATACTGTCATTTTGGTTTCTCAGAGACTCCTTTGGATTAGGGCTAACATGAAGCCATCCTTAGTGAATTTTATGCTCTGGGATTGTTTTTGTGAGAGACAAATTTATTTTAAAGTAAAAAAGTTAATGAATGATCTTTAAAAAATTGGGAAGAGTGTTGTCCTGTTAGATGTCTCCCCAAACTTACTTTGTTGGGGACCAACAGGTGCATTGACAGGTGCATTCAATTGAAGTAGCTGATGGCTCTTTAGCCTGGATTATTAACTCTCAGAAAGAAAGAGGAATTTATTGGTCAAACACATGCTTTCTTTGACTAATTGGTCACCAGCTCTTTCTGGGTTTCTCTCCTTGACCTGCACCCTTCAGGTTCATAGAAAAATATTTTTCTGTAAGAAAGTGATAATGGGAATGCTTTTATTACCTTTTTTCTGGAAGTGTAAGTGATTCTTATAATGAACACTTTTTGAGCTTTATTAGTGATGAAAAATGGGAATTATTACTGATCAGTAAATCTTAAACTTATTTTTAATTATCAGGTAGCATTCAATGTGAAATCAACTGCTTCGTTGGCTCTTAGTTAAATCCTTTGATAAGCTCAACTGAAATACCTCAGAAAAAACCTTTAATGTGAATTTCCTGGGACCCCATGTCTACTCAGCGTTTCCTTTGATTCCGATTGTTCTGGGTCACCTGCTGCTTCAGCAGTGAGTTCCTCACGCCTTTGATCATACACTGATGGGGCTTTTATAACACTTGATATTTATAATCAGAGAGCGGCAGGCAGGTTATTGTTACGTATTCAGAATGTGCTTTTCCTTTCAATGAGAATGATTCCCCTTATAACAACAGGAGTGGTGGAGGCATTCAATGGAAAAAGTGAGACTCCAGTAGGACCACCTGGAATTTAGGTACATGGGACAGGATCCCGCTTTGCCCGGAATGATGGACGTTGGTTGGTTATCTACTGAAGAGAAAAATGAAATGAGATCACATGAAATGAAGGCAAACTTTTATCTACTACAGAGAAAGAACCTCCTGGGAAACTATGGGCCTGCTAGGAAATAGAACTGGGCAGCAACGGTGATTTATGCTTCCTGTAGACAGTTCTGAACTAATTCCCAGAATGGCATGAAGGGATGCCAATTTGAACAGAAGACAAACTGTGCTCCCTGTCCATTTGAAATCACATCACCTACAAGAGTAATACAAATGGCTTGGACTTTTTATAGTCACTTACTTCTAAGGAGGTCCAAGGGCTTTCTACCCATGATCTCATTTACTAGCACGCTGTGAATTCTATTCCCCCATGTGCAAGAGCAGTGCAACTTCCCTGGAGGAGAGAGGAACTTCCTCTATACTATTCCTCTCTCTCTATTTAACCCTCTGCACAAGCAAAGAGGAAAATTGGTCGGCTGTGCTCAAAACGGTGGCCCCCAAAGAGCAGGAACCTTTGAGCCAGAGGACATAGACCTAGATCTGGGTTCTGTCTGCCACTTTCCATCAGGATGAACTTGGCCAAGTCAATTATCTCTCTGGGCCTCAGTTTCTTTGTCTGTAAAATAGACCCAATGATTTCTACCTTGAGAGATTGTCATGAGGAATAGAACTAATAAAGGTAAAATGCCTCGAAGAGTGTTTGGCAAATGCTTGGTATTCAATAAATAGTGTCATTTGTTAATATTATATATTTACTTGACCCTAACCCCAGTACCAGCCTGCTTCCTCTCTCCCATGCCCACCCTGCACTTCCTCTCTTTCAAGCTCACTTTGTGGTATGAATTCAGAAAAATGGCAGAGCAGAGGCATGGACGAGCAGAAGAGAAGCCCAGGCTAGGAGTTTTTCCTGCCCCCATCATAAATGGGCACAGGCAGCGAGGTCCCTCCTCTTTATCCTTCTGCTTTCACAGAGAGTGGGGAGAAGGTTGCATTCATCCACTGAAATCATTCAACCAACAGTCTCATACCCATAGCTGTCAGGGAGGTACAGAATTTTCCAGAAAGAGAAAAGTCAGTTCTTAAAGGCCCCCTAATGCTAGGGAATCTAGAAAATTAGTTATCTAAAATTGGCGTGGCTTGCTAAACAGATCTCAGACATACTAACTTCTCTGATGTCTCATTTCATGGTGCCTGCAGTGTGCAATACACAAGGCCCTGTCCTGGACCTTAGGAGTCAGAGCCCTACCCTTGAGAACGTGACAGTATCACGGGGGAAATGACACGTTTTCACATACGGAAAGTAGAGTAAGCTCCACAGTGGTGCCAGCGTATCTTCTTTTCTCTCCTAGCCAACTCCCACTTGCTACAGAATTGAGCTGGGGGAGGTAAGCAATGGTACCCAGAGTCCTGTTTTGTCATTCAACATTTCCAGTTACATCCTAAGACAGTAACTATTAGCTTTGGAAGAAATAAATTAAACAGAAATCATCACTCTTTTGTTTTTTTCAGACTCCCCCCTTGGCATTACAAATTAGTTCCCACATTACTTAGAAAAGCAGTCTGAACTTTATAAACACAGTACAACTTAATTATCCCTTCCTAAAGTGTTTTCCACAGTTTAAGAAGTCTTTGAATGAAAGTATATTTCCAGGGTTATACATTCACATACAAAACTAGCTATTATTATTAATCTAAGTTTCATTGGAATGTTTTTTTGGTACCCCAAATATTTATTTTCTAGAGAATAAAAATTAAAACCGAGTTGTTTTCATGTGCCGATTGAACATCGGTATTGCAAATCAGTTTGTCAAGAATGTGTTCCTAATAGGCACACCCCTTTCTAGAAGTTGTCTGGGAGCATCCCAAACCCTGCTGGAAAATTCCATAATAAACTAAACATCAATGACCTCCAAACTCCCTTCTCTTGTTTGGCTGCCTCTCTGCAGGATTTACCCCAACACTTTCTAAACAGACTGTATGAAAGAGATGCCTTGTCTGGTTTTACTGGTTATCATTCTTTTTTCAGAACAATTTCAGAAAAGACAACAAACTTGTGACAGAGTGAATCTGTGATCTTATCCAATCATCTGGGCTGTTTGCAAACCTTCAGTAGGTGGCAGCGTTTTGTTGATAAATGTTTTGTTAGCCAAGTGATCTCATTTAGTGCAACTGTTGCAATATTAATAAACTGAACTTATGATGGTGTTTGCCAGGACTGAAAATATTGCCATTCTATCCAGCAGGTGCTCTTGTCTGAACTGAGAGCAGCATTCACTGTATTAGAGATGGGGAGGGGGGACTCCGTGCAATTGTATGTGTGCTGTTACGAAGAGAAACGGATAGAGGCAGACAAAGGGGTTGGGAAATGAGGCTTGAGGTGAAGAAAGAGAACATAAAGGAACCAAGGTAAGATGTTATGCCCACTACCTGGCTGGTTCTAACAAAACACTGGGCTGGCCCAAGTGTTCACTCCTTCCCAGGTGTCCCACTGTGGTCCACAATGACTATAAATGTGATCCCTCAGGTCCCAAAGAAACTGGGTGAGGGCCACTGGCTAAGCAAGCAGCTCAGATCCCCTGCAGCAAACACGAGAAGGCTCACGGGGGCTGAGTCACCCTGACACCCACTTTAAGAGGCCACTCCGTGCTCCAGATGTCTCCCCCAGCTTCCCGGGGCTGGGTAATGAGTTCCAATACCTCTCCAAATTACCACAACTTCTGCCAGACCTATCTTGACCAACAGAAGGAGTCCCAGAGTGGCTTCTAGAAAGAGCTGACGGCACCTCCTTTACCAAAAGCCTCAGCCTGTCACTCAAGGCTCTGCGATCTGACCCCAATCCATCGATCATCTCATCTTTCTTCATTCCCTCATCTAAACAAACCTTCCTTTGCAGATCGCAAAGACCTGTCTGGTAAACAGAACCCTGGGGACTCTTGGAAAAGTGCCCACTTTTGCAGGGACCTGCAGAATCTACCATCACACTAGAAAGTTTTCAGAGTCCCCTAGACCAGCACTTCAGGGCGGTTCCTTATGGGAACCCTAGACACTGAGCCCAGAATATGCCTTACGCTTTCCCAATTCCAGAACTTTACTGCCACCAACTCTTTCACCCACTTGAGATGCCCCTTATTCTGTCACCTTCATCTGTCAAAAAAGATACATTTCATGAGTAGACTCAAACCCTTCCTCAGCGATAAAGCCTTCTCTGATCACCCCAGCTGGAATGCACATCTTTCTTTTATGAATACTCTCTGCGATTATCACTATGCCAGCTGCCTCATCCTGCTTTAGATGGGTAAAATGATATCATTGCTGCAACTGGGTGGTGCTTTTTGAAAGCATGAGGACCATGTCCTATACGTACCCATAGGCACTCAAGGAAAACTTGGCTAGTGCCTCATTTGCATTGCTTTCCATTTACACCTTTTAGGTCACTTATTTTTGCCTTATGTTAAAATTCTAAAAATCCCCTATGTGCAATGCCCGCTTTCTTCTCTGGACTGTAAGCTCCTTGCATGCAAAGGCCTATCATTATGATCTTTGTGTAGCCCTAACACCTCGCAAAATGGCTTAACAAAAATATCTTTCAAATTAATTAGTGATGAAATGATGCCTTGATATTCAAACCAACACGCTACTCAGTCTCACTGCAATCTGAGAAAGATTCCTTCAATTCTCTTTCGAGAAGTCACTTCTTTGCGATACCATGATTCAATTCCTCAGCAAGACCCACATATTCCATCCCAGCCACAGAAGCACAAGACCCAGGCCTCTGAAAAGTTGCCCTAATAACTTACTGAACAGATCAAAAATTATGGAGTGCCTTTGTCTCCAAAACAGCATGAAGCCTTTTTCTTAACATCAGTCATCTTTGTTATTTCTATTCATAATTTCTTATTTCTATTTATAGTTTCTTATTTCTAATTTCTAAGGCAAAACAATCACTATTTCCATGAAGATGTTCACCTCTTCCTTCCTTTCTAAGTCCTCCTATTAAAGTCAATCAGGAATTTTGGAAGATACTGGAACTAATTATAGAATATATTAACTTATCCCGTGTGACCCAGAAGAGCATGCCCTCTTCCCTAAGGGTATCCCAAGTCACTACTTGGTATAAGTTAGAACAGAAGCCCATTTCCTTGCACAATGTCTATTGCCCAATATAAAATGCTTTAGCAACACCGTTTTATTAGTTAGTTCAACATGTCAGAGGGAGTTAGGTAAATTTAAGAGTACGTGACCTCGCACGTACAGGAGGCATGATCAGCACATCCAAATATCTTCTGAGAACCCCCAGTGAGCACAGTGACGTCTTGCCAAAGCTCTTACACAGAGAGAGAAAAGACGGCATGGTTCAGAGAATGGATTGGAATGTCTGAGCAACAAGCGTTTATAAAGAAACCATTCTTTCTGGCCTTCTCCTAGGCGTATAGTATGAGGCAGGAAGGAAAAGTAAAGGGCTCTGGTGGGTTTAAGTCCCTCCAATATGTCTTCCAGGTACTTCAGAGATCTTTTGTGATAAAACCTTCTCAGAGGTTTGGGTGGGAGAATAGCCATCCTTCAATTCCCGTCCCATAATCTATAAGGTTGCATTCCTTCATGTAATATTGTAGTTCAAATGACTGCCTTTCCTTCACCCCTATCCCTCCCCACAAAACCAACCAACTCCCATGTAGGTGCATGTATGCCTATATACACATGCACACACACACACACACACACACACACACGGGTATCCCTGGATCTGTAGATGTTTCTAACGAGAACCACATGTTCATGGTGAAGCTGAAAACAGAGCTTTGCTTTAACAAAGACGCCCCAGATGTGCACACCACAGCAACAAAATAGGGCGGGTTCTCCTTCCCAAGGTTTAGATTCACAGCCAGACTCACTTGAGACCAAATCACCATCAAATGTCTACACTAGCCAATTAAACCATGCTCACTCATTCTATTTAAGCTTCTAAGCTGCACTCCCCTGGAAACTTTGCACTTCAGTTGACCTGCCTGTGGTTCACTTCAGAGTGTTCATTAATGGAGTCAAGTCCCATCAGATAATTGGTCATTACACTCAGGGAACAACTCATGGCTCCATTCTCCCACGCTTCAGGCCACACAAATCCCAACTTGTTGAAGCAAGTAAAGAACTCCACTATGGGCTGAAGAAAATAGTATATCACAGGAAATGTTAATCCTTTCATAGTGACAACAAAAATTAACTGCATAATTATAGGATACTAAGCAGAAGTGTTTTTCATAACTTACCCTCATAATTGTTTCTCCCTCATATTGTTATCTCCCATGTAGTTGTACCATTATTGCTGGGGAATTAAAATTATTATATAGTGGAGAGTATGCTACTCTCCTACTTTTCACATTTAACAATAATCAGTCTAATGGAAGGTCTAGAATTCACATTGCCAGTCTTACGTGAGTGGCCACTGGACACATTAGAAGCACAGTTCTTAACTTCAGGGGGTAGCCTTATAACATGTCATGTCATAAAAAGGAAAAGGGGTCTGATTGTGACTGACAACTCGAAAACTTTCACTATTGTCCGGATTGTCCTGATTAGTCATGAAATCTTAAACCTGACATTTCAGATAGTTCTCTCAAGGTGTCATTATTTAAATCCCTCCTTATTTGAGCATTGGCAAGCAAAGGAAATCGATTTCATATCAGCATGGCTTATTTGGCATGAAGAAACATTGCAAAATTCATCACAAGAGCCACTTCTTACTTCACAGTTGAAAGAAGTTGTGCAGTTGTCTTGAATCCAAGGAACCAGCTGAGAGATGTGCCAGGAGGAGCAGTGGGCAGAAGTTTCAAATCTGGGTACCAGCCTCACTTCTATCCTAAATTAGATAGCTTTATGCAAATCACTTTTCTTCTCTGGGCTTCTGTTGTCTTACTGGCAAGAAGAGGCCAGACATTTGCTAAGGCTCCTCCAGTTTTGGGGGTTTTTTTCAACATCTTTATTGGAATGTAATTGCTTTACATTGTTGTGTTAGTTGCTGCTGTATAACAAAGTGAATCAGCTATACGTATACTTATATCCCCATATCTCCCCCCTCTTGCATCTCCCTCCCACCCTCCCTATCCCACCCCTCTAGGTGGTCACAAAGCACGCAGTTGATCTCCCTGTGCTATGCAACTGTTTCCCACTAGCTATCTATTTTACATTTGGTAGTGTATATATGACAGTGCCACTCTCTCACTTCGTCCCAGCTTACCCTTCCCCCTCCCCTTGTCCTTAAGTCCATACTCTACGTCTTTATTCCCGTCCTGCCCCTAGGTGCTTCAGAACCTTTTTTTTTTTTTTTAGATTCCATGTATATGTGTTAGCATATGGTATTTGTTTTTCTCTTTCTGACTTACTTCACTCTGTATGACAGACTCTAGGTCCATCCATCTCACTACAAATAACTCAGTTTCGTTTCTTTTTATGGCTGAGTAATATTCCATTTTATATATGTGCCACATCTTCTTTATGCATTCATCTGTCGATGGACACTTAGGTTGCTTCCATGTGCTGGCTATTGTAAATAGTACTACAATGAACATTGTGGTACATGACTTTTTTTTTTAATTATGGTTTTCTCTGGGTATATGCCCAGTAATGGGATTGATGGGTCGTATGGTAGTTCTATTTTTAGTTTTTTAAAGAACCTCCTTACTGCTCTCCATAGTGGCTGTATCAATTTACATTCCCACCAACACTGTAGGAGGGTTCCCTTTTCTCCACACCCTCTCCAGGATTTATTGTTTGTAGATTTTTTGATTATGGCCATTCTGACTGGTATGAGGTGATACCTCATTGTAGTTTTGACTTGCATTTCTCTAATGATTAGTGAGGTTGAGCATCCTTTCATGTGTTTGTTGGTAATCTGTATATCTTCTTTGGAGAAATGTCTACTTAGGTCTTCTGCCATTTTTGGATTAGGTTGTTTTTTTTTTTTGGATATTGAGCTGCATGAGCTGCTTGTATATTTTGGAAATTAATCCTTTGTCAGTTGCTTCATTTGCAAATATTTTCTCCCATCCTGAGGGTTGTCTTTTCATCTTGTTTATGGTTTCCTTTGTTGTGCAAAAGCTTTTAAGTTTCATTAGGTCCCATTTGTTTATTTTTGTTTTTATTTCCATTTCTCTAGGAGATGGGTCAAAAAAGATCTTGCTGTCACTTATGTCATAGAGTGTTCTTTGTATGTTTTCCTCTAAGAGTTTTATAGTGTCTGGCCTTACATTTAGGTCTTTAATCCATTCTGAGTTTATTTTTGTGTACAGTGTTAGGGAGTGTTCTAATTTCATTCTTTTACATGTAGCTGTCCAGTTTTCCCAGCACCACTTATTGAAGAGGCTGTCTTTTCTCCATTGTATATTCTTGCCTCCTTTATCGAAGATAAGGTGACCATATGTGTGTGGGTTTATTTCTGGGCTTTCTATCCTGTTCCATTGATATATATTTCTGTTTTTGTGCCTGTACCATACTATCTTGATGACTGTAGCTTTGTAGTATAGTCTGAAGTCAGGGAGCCTGATTCCTTCAGCTCCTTTTTTTTTCTCAAGATTGCTTTGGCTATTCGGGGGCTTTTGTGTTTCCATACAAATTGTGAAATTTTTTGTTCTAGTTCTGTGAAAAATGCCATTGGTAGTTTGATAGGGATTGCATTGTATCTGTAGATTGTTTTTGGTAGGATAGTCATTTTCACAATTTTGATTCTTCCAATTCAAGAGCATGGTATATCTCTCCATCTGTTTGTATCATCTTTAATTTCTTTCATCAGTGTCTTATAGTTTTCTGCATACAGGTCTTTTGTCTCCTTAGGTAGGTTTATTCTAGGTATTTTATTCTTTTTGTTGCAGTGCTAAATGGGAGTGTTTCCTTAATTTCTCTTTCAGATTTTTCATCATAGTGTATAGGAATGCAAGAGATTTCTGTGCATTAATTTTGTGTCCTGCTACTTTACCAAATTCATTGAGTAGCTCTACTGGTTTTCTGGTAGCATCTTTAGGATTCTCTATGTATAGTATCATGTCATCTGCAAACAGTGACAGCTTTACTTCACCTTTTCCAATTTGGATTCCTTTTATTTCTTTTTCTTCTCTGATTGCTGTAGCTAAAACTTCCAAAACTATGTTGAATAATAGTGGTGAGACTGGAAAACCTTGTCTTGTTCCTGATCTTAGTGGAAATGGTTTCAATTTTTCACCACTGAGAACGATATTGGCTGTGGGTTTGTCATATATGGCCTTTATTATGTTGAGGTAAGTTCCCTCTATGCCTACTTTCTGGAGGGCTTTTATCATAAATGGGTGTTGAATTTTGTCGAAAGCTTTTTCTGCATGTATTGAGATGATCATATGGTTTTTCTCCTTCAGTTTGTTAATATGTTGTATCACATTGATTGATTTGCATATATTGAAGAATCCCTGCATTCCTGCGATAAACCCCACTTGATCATGGTGTATCCTTTTAATGTGCTGTTGGATTCTGTTTGCTGGTATTTTGTTGAGGATTTTTTCATCTATGTTCATCAGTGATATTGGCCTGTAGTTTTCTTTTTTTTGTAGTATCTTTGTCTGGTTTTGGTAGCAGGGTGATGGTGACCTCGTAGAATGAGTTTGGGAGTGTTCCTCCCTCTGCTATATTTTGGAAGAGTCTGAGAAGGATAGGTGTTAGCTCTTCTCTAAATGTTTGATAGAATTTGCCTGTGAAGCCATCTGGTCCTGGGCTTTTGTTTGTTGGAAGATTTTTAACCACTGTTTCAATTTCAATGCTTGTGATTGGTCTGTGTATATTTTCTATTTCTTCCTGGTTCAGTCTCAGAAGGTTGTGCTTTTCTAAGAATTTGTCCATTTCTTCCAGGTTGTCCATTTTATTGGCATAGTGTTGCTTGTAGTAATCTCTCATGATCCTTTGTATTTCTTCAGTGTCAGTTGTTACTTCTCCTTTTTCATTTCTAATTCTGTTGATTTGAGTCTTCTCCGTTTTTTCTTGATGAGTCTGGCTAATGGTTTATCAATTTTGTTTATCTTCTCAAAGAACCAGCTTTTAGTTTTATTGATCTTTGCTATCATTTCCTTCATTTCTTTTTCATTTATTTCTGATCTAATCTTTATGATTTCTTTCCTTCTACTAACTTTGGGGGGTTTTTGTTCTTCTTTCTCTAATTGCTTTAGGTGTAAGGTTAGGTTGTTTATTTGAGATGTTTCTTGTTTCTTGAGGTAGGGTTGTATTGCTATTAACTTCCCTCTTAGAACTGCTTTTGCTGCATCCCATAGGTTTTGGCTTGTCATGTTTTCATTGTCATTTGTTTCTAGGTACTTTTTGATTTCCTCTTTGATTTCTTCAGTGATCTCTTGGTTATTTAGTAGTGTATTGTTTAGTTGCTACGTGTTTGTATTTTTTACAGACTTTTTCCTGTAATTGATATCTAGTCTCATAGCGTTACGGTCAGAAAAGATACTTGATAAGATTTCAATTTTCTTAAATTTACCAAGGCTTGATCTGTGACCCAAGATATAATCTATTGTGGAGAATGTTCCATGAGCACTTGAGAAGAAAGTGTATTCTGTTGTTTTTGGATGGAATGCCCTATAAATATCAATTAAGTCCATCTTGTTTAATGTATCATTTAAAGCTTGTGTTTCCTTATTTATTTTCATTTTGGATGATCTGTCCATTGGTGAAAGTGGGGTGTTAAAAGTCCCCTACTATGATGGTGTTACTGTCGATTTCCCCTTTCATGGCTGTTAGCATTTGCCTTATGTATTGTGGTGCTCCTATGTTGGGTGCATAAATATTTACCATTGTTATATCTTCTTCTTGGATTGATCCCTTGATCATTATGTAGTGTCCTTCTTTGTCTCTTGTAATAGTCTTTATTTTAAAGTCTATTTTGTCTGATATGAGAATTGCTACTCCAGCTTTCTTTTGATTTTCATTTACATGGAATATCTTTTTCCATCTTCTCACTTTCAGTCTGTATGTGTCCCTAGGTCTGAAGTGGGTCTCTTGTAGTCTGCATATATATGGGTCTCATTTTTGTATCCATTCAGTCAGTCTATGTCTTTTGGTTGGAGCATTTAATCCATTTACATTTAAGGTAATTATCGATCTGTATGTTCCTATTACTGTTTTCTTAATTGTTCTGGGTTTGTTTTTGTAGGTGTTTTCCTTTTCCTGTGTTTCCTTCCTAGAGAAGTTCCTTTAGCATTTGTTGTAAAGCTGGTTTGTTGGTGTTGAATTCTCTTAGCTTTTGCTTGTCTGTAAAGGTTTTAATTTCACCATCGAATCTGAATGAGATCCTTGCTGGCTAGAGTAATCTTGGTTGTAGGTTTTTACCTTTCATCACTTTAAATATGTCCTGCCACTCCTTTCTGGCTTGCAGAGTTTCTGCTGAAAGATCAGATGTTAACCTTATGGGGATTCCCTGGTATGTTATTTGTTGCTTTTCCCTTACTGCTTTCAATATTTTTTCTTTGTATTTAATTCTTGATAGTTTGATTAATATGTGTCTTGGCATGTTTCTCCTTAGATTTATCCTGTATGGGACTCTCTGCTCTTCCTGGTCTTGATTGACTATTTCCTTTCCCATATTAGGGAAGTTTTCAACTATAATCTCTTCAAATATTTTCTCAATCCCTTTCTTTTTCTCTTCCTCTTCTGGGACCCCTGTAATTCGAATGTTGGTGCATTTAATGTTGTCCCAGAGGTCTCTGAGGCTATCCTCAATTCTTTTCATTCCTTTTTCTTTATTCTGCTCTGTGGTAGTTATTTCCACTATTTTATCTTCCAGGTCACTTATCCGTTCTTCTGCCTCAGTTATTCTGCTAATGATTCCTTCTAGAGAATTTTTAATTTCATTTATTGTGTTGTTCATCATTGTTTGTTTGCTCTTTAGTTCTTCTAGGTCCTTGTTAAACGTTTCTTGTATTTTCTCCATTCTATTTCCAAATTTTGGATTACCTTTACTATCATTTCTCTGAATTCTTTTTCAGGTAGACTGCCTATTTCCTCTTCATTTGTCTGGTCTGGTGGGTTTTTACCTTGCTCCTTCATCTGCTGTGTATTTCTCTGTCTTGTCATTTTGCTTAACTTACTGTGTTTGGGGTCTCCTTTTTGCAGGCTGGATGTTCATAGTTCCCATTGTTTTTGGTGTCTGCCCCCAGTGGGTAAGGTTGGTTCAGTGGGTTGTGTAGGCTTCCTGGTGGAGGGGACTGGTGCCTGTGTTCTGGTGGATGAGGCTGGACCTGGTCTTTCTGGTGGGCAGGACCACATCCGGTGGTGTGTTTTCGGGTGTCTGTGAACTTCTTATAATTTTAGGCAGCCTCTCTGCTAATGGGTGGGGCTTGTGTTCCTGTCTTGCTAGTTGTTTGGCATGGGATGTCCAACACTGGAGGTTGCTGGTCGTTGAGTGGATCTGGGTCTTAGCGTTGAGAAGGAGATCTCTGGGAGAGCTCTTGCCGATTGATATTATGTGGGGCCGGGAGGTCTCTGGTGGTCCAATGTCCTGAACTCGGCTCTCCCACCTAAGAGGCTCAGGCCTGACACCCAGCTTTTGGGAAGTTTGAGGTCTTATGCCAGCGTTTAGTAGGTGTTCTGTAGGAGTTGTTCACATGTAGATGTACTTCTGATGTATTTGTGGGAAGGGAGGTGATCTCCATGTCTTACTCCTCCGCCATCTTGAAGGTCCTCTGTGATATTATTTTGTATCCTGGAGTGCCTTCAGAGTTGGAGAAGCTGGCCTGCAGTGGCTCTCCTTCTGTGCTGCACATTAGAATCGCTCCTCCAGTTTTAACCTTCAGTGGTGGTATTAGCATTCTATGATGCTAATACCAGAAGTCACAAAGATTGTGGTTGACCAGCAAAGCCCACAGAATTTTTGGAAACCTTTCCAAACAAAGTCAAAGTTGACCAGTTAACCAGAGTAATAACAGGGGCCACTGGAATCACACCCACAAAGGACATAATAGGTAAATGATATGATGAAGAATAAACATTCTATTATTTCTACCATCTTGAAAAAAAAACAAAAAAAACACTTTCCTCTCTATGTGCTACTTCTCGGCTCTCCTTCACAGCAAAAACCCTTGAAAGACCTGTCTATACTTACTGTGTCCAATTCCTCCTCTCTCATTCTCTCTTAAAATCACAGCAGGTAGCTTTCACCTATGGCACTCCACTCCACTTGAGTTGCTCTTGTCAGTGTCAACAAAGACTTCCACATAGCTAAATCCAATCGTCAATTCTCAGTTTCCATCTTATTTGACCTTTCTATACCTCCTCCTCCTTGAAATAATTTCCTCCCTTAGCTTCCATGATACCAGACTGTCTTGGTTTATCTAATATCCCACTGGTCTTTGCTTTTTTTCTCCACATCTCTCCAAACATCTCTCTAACCTCTCATTTTTGGTGTATTCCAAGATTCAATTCTTGAATTTCTTCTTTATCAATAACTTTACTTTAAATACTGTATATATGCTAATGAACCCCAAACTGTTTTTATCACTAGCTGAGATAGTTCCCTTGAACTTCAGACTCAGATATTTACCTGTCTATTAATATTTGGATATCTAAGAGTATCACAGATTTTACATGTCAAAAGCTAAACTCCTGACGTCCCTATTTAAATCCTCACCATCTCAGTAGGACTACTTCATTCTTCCAGATGTTCAGCCCAAAAATCATGGGGTTAACCTTGACTCCTCTCTTTCTCTCACCTTCCACATGCAGTCAGCTAACAATGCCATTAGTTTTACCTTAAAAGTATATAAAGAATAAAATCACTTGCCCCTATCTCCACCACTAACACCTTTTCTGAGCTAATATCACATCTCCTCTGAGTTACTGCAGTCTCCTTCTGACAGATTTTTGTGCTTCCATCTTTCCTCTCCACAGACTCTGGTCAATAGAGCAAATGAGTAACTCTATTATAAGGTAACTCAGACCAAGTCATTCCTCTGTTTAAAATCCAGCAATGATTTCCCATCTTATTCAGATTAGAAACCAAAATCTTCTCTAAGGACCTACAAGCAACAAGTAATTTTCCCCATTCACCATTAATTCACTGATCTCATCTTCATATTATCTCTTCCCTGTTGCTCAGTCACTCAGCTCTAACTGCCTGTCACACTGGCCTCCTTGTTCCTGGAACACACCTGGTAAAATACTGTCTCTAGGCCTTGTAGCAGCTATTTCCTTTGCCTGGAACTCTCTGCCCATATCTCGTTCCTACATATTCTTCACATATTTGCTCAACTGTCACCTTCTAGTAAAGGCTACATGGCTTCTGACTCCTAATTTATAATTACAATCCACCCATCCTCCTTGCTTCATTTCCCATCCATGATTTATGTTTTTCCTAGCACTAATAACCTTCAAACACACCATCTAAAATTACTTACCCCGACTAAAATAGAAGAGACTTGAAATCTTTGTTTAATTGACTGCTATAACCCCAGCAACTAGAAAAGTTCCTGACACATAGTAGGCACTCAGTATTATTGAATGATTGAATCTCTCCATCCCCTATTCCCCAAGAGTATTCAGGTATTATAGTTTATGATAGTCTGCCCTAATGTAAATTTCAGGGAATAGATGTATGAAGGGATTAATATTTTTATCTAAGTATTTTATATGTAGTGATTGTAGTTTTATTTCACTTTGTATATGGAAAGGCTTTAAATCTGAAGCCAGGTTAGACTGACTTCAAATTCAGGTCATGTTGCTTGTCAACTAAATAACCTTCAGAAAAATTTTTGAGCCAACTGTGGAATTGATGTAATGAGGCAGCCTGCTACCTAGGGTTTTTGAGAAAATGATATGTATTGACCTATACGAAGCACATGGCACAGTGTCAGGTACACAATAGCTGCTCAGTAAAAATGGTCTCAAATATTTGAAATTGCATGAATTAATCAGGTAGTCTTGGGTTCACATAAGGTTTAGAATATAATCCTGCTCTGCCCTAGAGAGTACTTTGATCCAAAGGAGGAAATCTTACAGGAGAAATTTCTAGTATCAGCAATAATGGAGAATACTTTTATTGGTGATGGAAGGAAAGACAAAAACAAGAAGGGTGGGTGGGGTGGGCAGATCACCCTCCCAGGCCTCCTCACATTCCGTGGGAAATTGCTCTCATTGGAACCCTCGTGTCTATGCATCTCTGTGTCTTAATGGAGTGAGAGACTGATTCACGAGCACATCCGTGACTTCTGTGGCACAGAGATGGACTGCCTTTGAAGATTAAAATCCTACTGGAATGTCCCCCACAGAGATTAAATGCAGGAAGAGAGAAAAGACAAGCATGTGGGGAAAGGGTAGGATGAAGAGAGAGATGAAACAAAAACTAGGAATAATTTCTTGGGTAATAATTGCTGCATTAACACCTGAATGGCTAGCATGCAAGCCCTGTGGCATGTTAAATGAGAAACTTCAAAGGCTGTAAACATAAGAAAAATGAGAATGCTTGACCCTAACAGTTGGTATTCACAGGCAGGCAGCAGTTGGCATATACAGACTCATATTCTCCGGCCCACTCATGTGGAGAGACACTTGTTTCCAACACCCCCTTTCCTTTAATAAGCCAATAAATATTGATTCTGACCTGGTTGCCACTTGTTCTCCTAACATCTTCTTTCATTGCAAGGTTTCTCGAAACTATAAAAAGTTAATTTCCAGATTCCTGGTCTGGCCAGAAGGACTCAGTTTTTTGATCAGATCTCCCAGAGGTCTGACAGCAATCATATGAATGAGAAAAGGCATTTGGTATTCTTCTCAGCTTGGTGGCAGATAGAGGGAGCAGGGCCAACAGAGGCAATGATAACATTAAAACCCTAGTACCTACTCCTCACCCTGGAAGATCACAGAAGATCTGGGGCAACAGCCTCACGCCCAAAAATGGGGTAAGCTGTCACTGAAAAGTACAGCTTTCCGACTAAAATCATGATCAAAAAGTTAAAAATGATCTTTATTTTTCACTGCCAGGATTTTATCTCAGGTGCTACAGTTCTGAAGAACATGATTTTGAGCAACACACATGAAGATTAACTTTGAGTTTTAGAAAAACATCTTACTTCTGGAGCCTCTTGACCGACAGTTCGAGGCAAATGTTTTCATTTCTCAGAGTCTCTCAGCCATCAATAAGAATATGCTGAGAACCTACTATTTGCTCAGCCCTGTTGGAGTAGGTCATCTAAGCAACGGAAGAGAATTAGAAGACAGTTCCTTAACTCAGAGATTTCACTAATTGGAGAGACAAGACAAGCATCTGACTTGTGCTGGTGGAGAACTGCTTCATGCAGTTATTGTGGGAGAGCAATTCTTAGTGCCTCCATCTCATGCCACTTCCGATACAGAATATGTGGGGGGCAAATCCATTGTTTTTGTCTTTGTGGTACACCTGGGGAAGACCTATGACCTGAGTTCCTACTATTTCTGAGTGGATGCAATTCACCCCAGAGAAAAATGTCCACCATCTTCTCTCCTATATTCCTCCCCACCTCTGACACTGGGAGAGTGTGTGTGATGGTGAAGGATGAACCAGGATTTGGGGAATGGGGTCAAGTTGATAGGAGGTAGAGGAAACCTTACACTGCTTCCTTTTTCCCATTTTCCAGGCTTATCCCCTTGATATGAAAAAAAACAGGAAGCCATATGACTGACCAAAGCAAAGACTTTGAATAGTTCTCATATTCATCAGAGACCAACACACTGAATATCAAACTGCAACGGCAACCATCTTCATAACTGCATATTATTTACTGCCAAGAAGCAATTACAAAGTTTTCTTACCTTCTTAAAAGGCTCTTGTACAGTCAAACCTGGCACACTGACTCCAAGATACTTTGTTGAAAGGAGCATCCACCCAATATATAAAGTGAGAACACCCACCTTATTATTTATGGTGACTAAAGACTAACAAAAGACTTAGGCCCACAGTGTGTGTTGATAATGATTTTCTGTCACCTCAAACTGCCTGTATACAGCCTTTTCTAAATCAGCAAAGATGGACACTATCAAAAACATATGGAATGCCAACCAAGGCATAATCAGCAAACCAAGGGATATTCTGAATGTACAAGGCTGATGATCACTCACAAGGATGTTGATGCCCTTATGTCTATTCATTTATCTGCTTAAATCAAAGGGTTAGTGGAGGAGGAGGGGGGAAGGAGGAGGGAAGCCTGGGCATGATTAACAATAGGTGCAAGACAGGATGAGCTAGATTAAACTGCTCCATATGCAAATTACACAAGTCTGATTGCATCAAACCATGCACAGTTTAATGAGGATAGTAAGATGCCTTTATCTCTGCTTGGATATGTTCCTAAAAGGAAGACTGTTCCCAGATAAAGCACAGTTTAATAAGGAGATTTTTCATTACAGAGTCGATGAGCATTTGCATTTCTCTCCCTCGGCTTCAGGCCTCTCTCTGTTTTGCACTCAGTCTCTTTCAATCTCTCGTTCCTGTTTTTCTCTCCCTCTGTCAAATTCCCTCCCTTGCACCCACCAGCCTGTCTCTGATCCACGCGGCTATTCTGATTCCTCTCCGTTTTTGGTTATTGAAGTCAGTAAACATTTGCATGTTGTTGGCATATATTTTAGGAGTGTGTATACTCGGTGCAAATTAAAGAGAGTCCTACACAGATGAGATAAAAATCTTTAAAATGTGATTTGAGAAGTTATTTATCTCGGAGGATTTTCAATTTGTTTAACATTGCCATGTTTTAAAAATTCTTTAATTGGTTATTTAACTATGTCCTGGTAATTTACTCTTTCTATTTTTTAGTTTTGTTTTTTATTTTCATCTTATTGGATTGCTGTGTAGGTTTCATAGCACATGCTACCAGCACAGGCTTTGGGGTTTGAAGCCCTTTTACCTCTTACTAACATCTAATCTTGCACGAGTCACTTGACCTCTCTGCCTTTTCCTAATATATGAAATGGTGACAATAATCCTATTCACAGAAGCATTTAAGGATAAAAGTATATAATGTATGCAAAGCAATCAGCACAGAGCTTGCACACTGTGCATGCTCATTAATGGTCATTGTTCTTCCTAGCACAGCTTCTCCAATAGTAGTAAATGTGTAACTACATATCTGGTATATACACGCAAAATGGCCTCTTGTGGGCCAGGAAGGAAATCCTAGGGCATGCAGTTCAGTTAATCTATCCTGACACAATCCAAATCAGATACACACATAGGTAAGTACATGTATATTTTTGTATATGTACATATGTGTGTGTGTGTGTGTGTGTGCTGGCTCTTGCACTGACACAGAAACAATAGCCCTGTATGCACTGTGAGCTGCTCCCAAAATTGCAGGTAATGTCGAATTCCCATTTTATTTTATTTTTTAATTTTTATTTATTTATTTATTTGTTTTTGGCTGTGTTGGGTCTTCGTTTCTGTGCGAGGGCTTTCTCTAGTTGTGGCAAGCGGTGGCCACTCTTCATTGCGGTGCGCGGGCCTCTCACTATCGCGGCCCCTCCCGTTGCGGAGCACAGGCTCCAGACGCGCAGGCTCAGTAGTTGTGGCTCACGGGCCCAGTTGCTCCGCGGCATGTGGGATCTTCCCAGACCAGGGCTCGAACCCGTGTCTCCTGCATTGGCAGGCAGATTCTCAACCACTGCACCACCAGGGAAGCCCCCCATTTTATTTTTATTTACGTATCCCTTTGAAACATAATTAACGCCTTAGATTAAACATAATCACTCTCAAATGAGATAATGTCATAAAAAAACAGTATTTTATAGATTAAGAAGCCCTGCATAGAAGTTGCTTCTTTATGATTTTTCCAAAACTGAAAGCTCACTGAAGGCTAATCCAGGTTTGATTTGTTTCAATTTCCTGCTCCTAACACTGAGCCTAGTGTTATACCTTCTAAGTTTTTGATAAATGGGAGAGAAAATTACAATTGCCACGTTAGGAAGATTGCAGTGATAGAATTTTTTGTGCTGAGATGGGTGGTTAGGTACAATTGACAAATAATAAACTGCACATATTTAAAGTGTAAAATTTTATGCATTTTATATATGTATTCAACCATGAAACCATCAACAAAATCAAGACAGTGAACATATCCATCACCTGCAACCTCCCCCTCCCAGTGCCCCTTGGTAATCCCTTCCTTCTCTCTCCTTCCCTCTGGTCCTCACAGAACCATGATCTGCTTTCTGTCGCTGAAGATGACTTTGCTATTTCTAGCATTTTGTATAAATGGAATCATACAGTTTGGGTTTTTTTGGTCTGGCTTTTTTCATTCAGCATATTTATTTTGACATTTATCTATGTTGTTGTGTGTATCAGTAATTCATTGTTTGTTATTGCTAAGTAATATTCCATAATATGAATATGCTAGAATTTATCCATTCACCAGTCTATAACATTTTTGGTTGTTTACAAAAAAGCTGCTGTGAACATTCCTGTGCAATTATTTCTATGGATATATGCTTATTGTTCTCTCAGGTAGAATGATTGGATCATCTTGTAAGCGTGTGGTTAAAATTTTAAGAAACCGCCAGAGTGGTTACACCATTTCATATTTTCGCCAGCAATTCATGAGAGTTCTAGTTCCTCCACATACTCACCAACATGATATTGTTCTTCTTTCAAAATCTGGCTATCCTAATATATGTGTAGTGGTTCTTCTTTCTCTCCTCTTTTAAACTGGAAGCTGAGGCTATTGATTTGAGACCATTTGTCTTTTCTAATATATGTGTTTAATGCTGTAACTTTTGCCATAGTTCTACTTTGTATCCCACAAATATTGACATGTTGTATTTCCTTTTTTTTCAGATCTCACTTCTGATTTTTTTCTTTGATTCATGGGTTATTTAGAAGTATGTTATGTAGTTTAGAAATATTTGGGCACTTTCCAGAGATTTTTCTGTTACTAGTTTCTAATTGAATTCAGTTGCAATCAGAGAATCTACTTTGTATTACTTACATCATTTTAAATGTATTGAGACTTGTTTTACAGCCCAGAATATGGTCTCTCTTGGTAAATGCTCTGTGCACAGTTGGAAATAATGAAGTTAGTGCTGTTACAGGGTGGAGTTCTATAAATATCAGTTAGATAGGGGTGGTTGATGTTGTTGTTCAAGTTTTCTATTTCCTTACTGATTTTCTACCTGCTTGTTCTGTCAGTTATTGAGAGGGGAGTATTGAAATGTCTGGCTATAACTGTGGATTTGTCTATTTTTCCTTGTAGTTTTACTAGCTTTTGCTTCATATATTCTGTAGTTTTGTTATTGGGTGCATCAACATTTAAGACTTTATGTCCTCTTGATAAATTGACTCCTTTGTTATTATGAAATGATCTTCTTTGTCCCTGGTAATATTCTTTGTTCTGAAATATACTTTATCTGATAATAATATAATTATTCCAGATTTCCTTTGATTAGTGTTAGTATAGTATATTGTTTTCCATCTTTTTGCTTTTAATCTATTTTTGTCCTCATATTTAAAGTGTGTTTCTCGCAAACAGCAAATGGTTGGGTCTTACTTTTGTATTCAATCTGACCATCTCTGTGTGGTGTTTTGACCACTAATATTTAATGTGATTATCAATATGCTTAGGTTTAAGTCTATCATCTTGCACTTTGTTTTCCATTAGTTCCATCTGTTCTTTTTTTTTTTTTTTTTTTTTTTGGCTGTGTTGGGTCTTCATTTCTGTGCGAGGGCTTTCTCTAGTTGTGGCAAGCGGGGGCCGCTCTTCATCGCGGTGCGCGGGACTCTCACTGTCGTGGCCTCTCTTGTTGCGGAGCACAGGCTCCAGACGCTCAGGCTCAGTAGTTGTGGCTCACGGGCCTAGTTGCTCCGCGGCATGTGGGATCTTCCCAGCCAGGGCTCGAACCCGTGTCCCCTGCATTAGCAGGCAGATTCTCAACCACTGCGCCACCAGGGAAGCCCCCATCTGTTCTTTGTACTACCTTTCTTTCATTGATTATTTTTACAATTTTACTTTGCTTCCTCCGTTGGCTCACTAGCTGTAAATATGTTGTTATTGTAGTGGTGGTTGTAGAGTTTGCAGAATACACTTTTAACTTATCACAATCTACCTTAAAGTTATATTATACTAATTTCATATATAGTATGAAAACTTTGCAATAGTACATTCTCTTTTATCCCATCACGATCATTATGCCAGCGTTGTCAAACATTTTACTTTTATATGCGTTGATATTACTTCGTTTAAACATTCAATTATATTTTAAAGAGGTTTAAGTAATAAGAAAAGATCTGATATATTTACCCATATAGTTACTATTTCTGGTGCTCTTCATTCCTTTGTGTCCATCATATACCCATCTGTTATTATTCTTCTGCCTAAAAGACTGCATTTAACATTTTTTTATGTTGCTCTGCTGGCTAGGAATTCTTTCAGCTTTTGCATGTGTGTAGAGTCTTTATTTTGCTTTTGTTTTTGAAAGATGTTTCTAATGGGTATAGAATTTCATGTTGACATTCTTTTTTTCAGTTTTGAAATATGGTGCCCAGCCATCGTCTAACAAGTTTTCAGGGTCCCACCAACCAGGGCCTGAATTCAAAACAAGCATTCCATGTCAGGAAAGAACACAAGCAGTGGTCAAGGGAACTAAACACAAGCCCAACTTAGCAAACACAGTGAGGATTCAGGCTACAGGAACATCCTGGGCAGCCCCAGCATATGACTCACCAAATCTGTTGACAGAAAGACTAATTGAAGATCCAGTCACATGATGGGGATTGGGGTACTACTTCTGCCCTGACTGACTCAATACTGGGTCTCTGAATGGAAATGATCCATTGGTGGGTGGCCTCTGGGGGGCTAGAGAAAACACAGGTAGAGGATACCCTGAGACTAGAATAAATGTTTTAAGACATGATATTATTTAAATTTAATAGAATATGAATGACTCATTCACTGCATTTCTAGCCTTCTGTGGTATACTATATGAACTGAAGATGAATTTGCCTCATACAGTTTGTCACTGAGACCTCAGCAGACTCGGGGAGTAAATAACAGAGTACACTGCACTCCCTGGTGCTGTTTATCTGAGTTATGCATAAGCTTAGCTTGACTGTTACGGGCAACTGTACCTACAATGACAACAGCTAGTATATGGATTAGCAAACCTGGCGTACCATTGTGATTATTGAACACGTTGATCAAAATCTTTTTACATCCAAGATGGTAAGCACTGAATAGACATCTGTAGAGGGGTAAGAGGTGCATGCATTTGCAAAGTATTTGATTATTCAAAACCATTCTTTGCTCCTATTGGTGAGGATCTTGGTGATAATTTGATTGCTGCCTGAGGTTTGAAAGAACTGAGAAAATCAATTTCATTCCTTTGGCTGTTGTCCTTGAGTTATTAAATTATTTTAAAATGTAATTGCATTCCAAAGTGTTATTTTGGGGCTGTGATCCTATCAGAATTCACAAACATGTGAATGGTGTCAGTCACAGTGAAGAAACTTACAAGGAAGAAACCACATGACTTAGCAAGAGCAGCTGTATGTTCTGGGTGGATCCTAAACCACACATCTGGGCACGGGACAGAGGGGCTATTGCATTCATTCGTTCATTCAACACATGTTTATTACCTTTCTGCATTTCAAAAATAGTTTCTAATGGAAGTTTTGACAGCTGCTCTAAACAGCTGTATGGTACCTCGTATATCTGCAGATATTTATATTTATGACCCAGGATGTTATGTTGTCCTCATTCTTAGGTTACTCTCTCTTCTCTGCTTTTTTTGTGCTATCTGAACTAAGTAGACAGTAAGCCCTCACTGGATAAGAATCATGTGTTATAATTCTTCTGAGTCTGTGCACATAAATAGATAATTCTTAATTTGCAAAGTGGCAATTGCTTTTTAAAATTAATTATTTTCTTAATGCTGTTCTTTGGTCTATTAGAGAGCACATTACTCAAATGAGGAATCCAACTTGGATTGCCACCTGTGAACCAAAACAAAGGCTCAAACCTCCTTCTTAGGAGAAGCAAAAGCAGTGAGCGATCCTTCCCATCAAAGCCCAAAGCTAAAATTCTCATTAACCTATTTTTGGCAACGATAGGCCCTGTGAGTGTTGTATACTCTTTGTCAAAGTCCTTGAAATATTTAGTAATTCTAAGGTATCCAGAAAAGAGTAAGTAAAAATAAAATACATTGCTTTGTGCGTGTGATGTTATTCTCTTTATGGTACTTTAGAGAGCAATACAACTAATAAATCCTGGGACCTCACGTGGCCTGGTCTCTGTATGGAATCTTAACGAAGACATATAGCCCAGTGGCCAAAAATTAACTTGAAAAGAGAACTTTAATATTTACTTATGTCTCTAGAAAAACATCAAAAGGGAACCAATGAATAATATACAACACTACTCAAATTTCTTTCCTTCTTCCCTCAGTTCTCTTCTTCACAGCTTCTCACATCGCAAAATCCAAAACTGACCCCCGGTTCCAGCCATAATGATATTCCCCATCTTCTGACACCCTCCAGTCTTTACCTAGGAAGTCAGCCTAGCTTCTCTGGCTTTGTCCTTCCTTTGCTCCCTGCGTCTCTGTGGCCTTCTCTTTCTCCTAATTCAACCTCAGAGAAGATCTGGAACCAGGTTACTAAAGATTCTCTTTTAGTGGAGGAAGGGGTAGGGAGAGAAGTAAGGTATAAAAGACTTAACCACAAAAAAAAAAAAAAAAAATCACATCCTCTCACGTGGAACTAGAATCTAAGAGAAGGAGACAGTTTGGCAGATTTTGACTGCATATGGCAGAAAATCAAGGTCCTAACAATACAGCAATGCAATTATCTGATAATTCAGTGATACTGATATTATTACCTTAATGCCCCAACTCAAATCAGTAATGTGACGTATCTCCAAATAGCATAATTCAGCTACTGATGCCACATAAGCTTTGGTCCCAGGGGTCAGCAAATAATAGTGGACATCATGTTTTATACAGCTCACAAGCTAGGAGTATGTTTTTCATCTCTAAGTGGCTGGAAAAAATCAGTAGAAGGACATTTTGTGACACACAAAATTTACGTGTAATTCAAATTTCAGTGTCCACAATAAAAGCTGTATTGGAACTCAGGCACCCCATTCATCTACACGTCTCCGGCTGCTTTCCCACTACAACTGCAAAGTTAATTATTTGTCAGGGAGATGGTTTGATCCACAAAGCCTAAAATACTTACTATCTGGCTTTTTATAGGAAAAGCTTGCTGACCCCTGTTTATCTCAGAACACTCCAGTCCTACTTGGTTCATGAAATTACGTTAGTATCTGCTTAATATTTAGACAACAGAATATCACTGTATGTGCCTTAGATTCTATAAAAAATAGGGCACCACAGAAATATTTGTTCTGAAAAACTTCAAGCCTCAAGATGTCTAGGTCTACAAAGAAAGCACATGTTTATAGGAGAAATACAGCCCTTGATGCTCTGAATACTATTTTTGTTTTTGTTAAAATAGGGCCAAGGAATTTTTTTATTATTATTATTAAAAAAAAAGTTAGTTAATAACTAGGCCAGAATTCATTTGCGTGAATGACTGCCTTTACTATTTCAATTGGATCCCAAGTTTCTTTCTTTCTGCTTATCATTGAAGAAGGTATCCAATTATTTTCCATGAAATAGTGGTTCTGTTCTACCCTAGAGATGGCTGTGCTGCATGCAGAGGTGGTACTTGCTGGAAAAAAGGAAACACACATGAAGTCATCTTTACTCCTTCCAGAAGAGAAGCACCATGTAGCTACTGAATACATGAGAAAAATAAGTTCAGTTCATATTACAGTATCGAAATGCTACATTATGTACATCTTAAATTATAAAATTATTCCACTCTGGTCTTTTTCTCACTTCTTCCTTCTGCTTACTTCTTTTCATTTGAGTTTGGAACATCTCAAGTCTTGTTCTTGTTTCATGTAAAAGCCAAGTTCACTCCCTCTGAACCACATCCCCACCCCTTCCTTGTCTACTCAAGTCACTTGAAAACATTCACTTACCCAGCCTTGGAGGGAAAAGTATTCTGAGAACTTCAAGGTTACCAAATGCAAAAGCTGTCTTTTATTTATTTCACAGTCAGTATACTTGAGAGCACAGAATGGAAATTTCAATTGTGCAGATGTGCCTGTGCTTAGAAGTAGTGTTAAAAAAAAAAAAAGCAAAAGGACTTCTTAAGACATTTTTTAAAAACAATATTATTCAGTTAATAGCCTTGTTTATACTAGCATAGCAAGCAGAAATGCACAGTTAAAACTGATAAAAAAGAAGATAAACACAAAAATATATTATTGTTAATGTGTTTGAAAAGCGAAACTACTGGTGAGCATTAAGTGATTGGCGTAGAGGGGGAAACATTTGAAGTTATCAAAGGAAAAGTCTTGATGTCAAAGAGAAAGAAACCCCAGCTTAAAGAAGAGTTGAAGCTACTACTTTTAAATGGTGTGAATTTTGAAGTCATTGAATGAGGTTTAGAAGAAACCAAAATGTTCAAGAGCTGACAGCTGAAGGGGAAAGAATAATTGGTGAGATCTAAGAATGAATCAGAAAGTTCTGGGGAGCACAGCTTGGAGAGAGCAATTTCTCTAAACTGAAGTTTCTCCTTTGTGTAAGTAGTTTGGTCGTAAGGACACACACACACACACACACACACACACACACACACACACACACACTCTCACTCACTCCCCTGGCATCCCACAACAATGTTTCAGGTCTTAATCTGGTAGGTAACAGTCAGAGAGCATGTTCTAGGTTCTGATAATAGGTCAGAAAAGCAGAGATAAATCCGACTCTGCTACCTACCACCTGTGTGATGTATTAGGCAGGTGTTATCTAAATCACGTCCCACCCCAAATTCATATGTTGAAGTCCTAACCTCCCAGTACTATAAATATAACTGCATTTGAAGAGAGACCTTAAGATGAAATGAGGACCTCAGGGTGGGGCTTAACCCAATCTGACTGGTGTCCTTATAAAAAGAGGGAATTCAGAAAAAACACCAGACACACAAAAAACCACCAGACATGACAGGCACAGAGAAAAGACCATGTGTGGACACAGCAAGAAGCCAGCCATCTATGAGCCGAGGAGACCAGGCCTCAGGAGAAACCAACCCTGACGACACCTTGATCTTGGACTTCCAGCATCCAGACTTTGAGAAAATAAATTTCTGTTGTTTAAGCCACCAAGTCTGTATTTTCATATGGGAGCCCGAGCTGACTAATGTAGAAGGCAACCAGGTAACCAGAATATAAGCTTCATGAGGGCAGATGTTTTTGTCCCTTTGGTCAGCGGCTATATTCTCAGCATCTTGGCTAGTCTCTGGCATGTAGTGGGCTCTCACTAAGCAGTTATTGAACGAGTGAATAAATGAGTGAATGAACTCAAGGTTCCTGAGCCTCTAAGTCCCCATTTCTGAAGACAGAACCATCATAATCCTTCCACACAAGGTCCTGATCAGTACAGAAGATAATACACATGTGTGTGTTTCTTTTATCCACAGAGGACCGCATGGAACGTATCCTTCATTACCATCCCCATCATCACAGAGGTATATGGCTTGGGATTATTCCAAATATCAGATGCACTGTAAAATGAATAGAACTGTTTGTCTCAGAGGGGTGGTGGAAAAAATGAATTATCAGCTATTATGTGGAAAGAATGTAAGACTTGTTAGATGACAGACATTTTAGAATCATTATTATTATGATTTTGTGTATTCTGGGGCTGAAAAGACACACGAGTTCAGGATATATAGTTGTCAACACACCTCAAAGCAGTGGCAAGTGCTTCGTGCAATTAGCATCTGAATACACAATTATGGAACAGAGGCAATTGGAAATCTCCATACAATAGGGGTCATTTTCACAAATATTACAGTACTAATTGTACCCAAGTGTACTTTTGTATAAGTCTTGTAATATTGCAAAATTGCTCTCTGTTTTATAGAAAATGCTACTCAGTAATGCTAAGGGGAAAGAAGTATCAACTTTGCAAGTTAGGCATTTTTTCAGCATTCAAAATATGACCGCAAGAGATTGATGACAATTTAATTGCTTCAGAATCATAGTTTTAGACGTACTGTTCATAATTTTAAAGCAATTCATCCGTGTTCAACCTCCGAATTACTAGCCCACAACTTCTTGGATTCTGTCTTATTTTCACCACTTAAAATTATGAAGGTTAATTTGATTTTAGGAAAGTGCAATTCGGAGACAGACATTTTGAGTTTCATTCCCCTCTCTACCACTCTGGATTTCTAGTGACAGGCAAATTGCTTTAAGCCCTCAGAGCTTTAGCTTCCTTATCTGTAAAAGCCAAGGTGATGATGCCAAACACATGCATTTACAAACACAGACTCTAAAGTTAAACTACCAGGATATGAACTCCGACTGTCCCCTGGCTAGCTGTGTACGGGGGCAAACGTGTTGGTGAACATTTCAGGGCCTCAAGGTCCTCATCTGAGAGCTTGTCGCACAGACTGTAGGAGTTGGCACTATACAAAAGCACCCAGTGAGGGAGAGCTGAGCCCTCTGTTTGTTGAGCCATGTGACCTGGCACAGCTCTCTGCCTCCCCAGAGGGAGGAGGTACATCTCTACCCACTCTGATGCCATCTTCTCCCCAAACCCTATACCTGCCATTACGAGGCACTGTTTCCTAATTCACGCAATGTATGATGTAGCCTAACTGCCCCCTGTATCCCATTTTGTACATTTAATCCTACTTTGAAGATTAAATGAGATATCTATGTAGAGGGCTAGCCAATGCTGGTATGCTCCACGTCAGCTGTCGGCTATGATACCAAATTCCTCTTGGCCAATCCCCTCTTTTGCATACTCCCTGCCAGTGCCCAGAGTGGTCCAGCTTCTCATCATTTCTTGCCACAGCTGCCTCTGTAGCCTCCCAACAGGCCTCCGGCCTCCACTGTCATCCTAATTCATTCGAATCCACTGTGCAAGTGTAAAGGTGATGTGTCACGCCTGCTGGGAATCCTGCAATGACTTCACCCAGATCTCTGAGCATGGCTTACAGGGTCCTTTTCCACTGCTGCCTGCCCAGCACCACTAGCTCTAGCCCTCTGCTTGCGGCCAACTGGTTGACCCACCCTCCTGCCTCTGAGCCTGTGAACCTGTGAGCATCTGAAATGTCTTTCCACCCATTTCCTCTGCTGACCAGCCGCTACCCACTCTTCAAGATTCATCTTCCCCCATGTTTTCCAGGTGCTCATCCTACAGCAGCTCCCAGACCCCTGCCTTCGTGTGGCTAGGGGAGCACAGTTGAAAGGCGGTGGGCCAGGGCACCCCTGGATGTGCACCCAGAGAGGGAAGCCTCTTGAGGGAGGCAGCACAGGGAGGCCCGGGCTGCTTGAAAAGGCACTGGCAGAGCAGATACCTCTTCGAGATACTGATTTCATTTCCTTCACATAAATACCCAGTAGTGAGATTTCTGGATCATATGGTAGCTCTATTTTTAATTTTTGGAGGAAACACTATACTGTTTTCCATATGCCTGCACCAATTTACATTCCTACCAATAGTGCACAAAAGTTCCCTTTGCTCCACTTCTTCACCAGCACTTGTCGTCTCTTGTCTTTTTAATGGTAGCCCTTCTAACAAGTGTGAAGTAATATCTTGTGGCTTTGATTTGCATTTCCCTGATGATTAGTGATGTTGAGCACCTTTTCATGTACCTGCTGGCCATCTGTATATCTTCTTTGGAGAAATATCTATTCAGGTCCTTTGTCCATCTTTCAATTGGGTCATTTGTCTTTTTGTTATTGACCTGTATGAGTTCCCTATATATTTTGGATATCAACCCCTTATCAGATTTACAGTTTGCAAATATTTTCTCCCATTCCATAGGTTGCCTTTTCATTTTGTTGATTGCTTTCTTTGCTATGCAGTCCCAAGTGTTTATTTTTGCTTTTGTTGCCTGTGCTTTTGGTGTCATATCCAAAAAATTGCCATGACCAATTTCACGGAGATTTTCCCCTATGTTCTCTTCTAGAAATTTTATGGCTGCAGGTCTTATGTTTAAATACTTAATCCATTTTTAGTTTAGTTTGCATATGGTGTAAGAAGAGGGGTCCAATTTCATTCTTTTGCATGTTCATATCCAGTTTTCCCAACATCATTTATTGAAGAGACTATCTTTTTCCCATTTTATTCACAGTAGCTAAGATATGGAAACAACTTAAGTGTCTGTTGACAGATGAAGAAATGTGATAGAAATATACATACAATAAAATATTATTCAGTCATAAAAAAGAAGGAAATCCTGCCATTTGCAACAACATGGATAAACCTAGAGGACATTATGCAAAGTGAAATAAGCCAGGCAGAGAAAGACAAATACTGTATGATCTCACTTACATGTGAAATCTAAAAAAATTAAGCTCATGGAACCACATAGAAGAATGGTGGTTACCAGGGGGCAGGGAAAATGGGGAGATGTTGGTCAAAGAATACAAAATTTCAGTTATAAGATGAATAAGTTCCGGGAATCTAATGTATAGCATGGTGACTATAATTAATAATACAGTATTGTATACTTGAAATTTTTTGAGAGTAGATCTTGTATTCTCATCACACTTCCCAAAAATGTGATGGATGTGTTATTTTACTTGATCGTGGTAATCATTTCACAATGTATATGTATATCAAACTACCACATTGTACACCTTAAATATATACAATTTCTATTTGTCAATTATACCTCAAAAAAACTGGAGGGGAAAAAAAAAGGAAAGGCCCTGGGAACCTTAAGCCAGGAGAGAGATCACAGATTCAGGGCATCAGAGCTGCTGTGTTGTGTCAGGGTGGTGTTTCCCTGACTGTTCTGGTCTCCATGAATGAACTGCAGGAAAATTAAGTCACTTGGGGTGAGGTTTTCAGAATCTGCTTAGGCTGAGTAACATTCTCAGCTCCAATTTCTCAGAAATGAACTAAGCCACTTCCACTGATCGGAAGCTTCCCTGTAGGAGCCTGGCCTAATCTAGCATTTGACATCGACTCCTGTCATGACCCAGGACTGGCACACCAAGAGCCCCCAAGAGGATGCCAGTGTGTGAAAACCAAGAACATTTGAAAGTCTTTCTCTGATAGTACAGGGAGAAGGTGAAGGAGGAAGAGAACTTGATAGCTGTTAAAACATTTACCCTCACTACAATCCTCCGTAGCAAGTCTTTTCATCACCATTACACAAACAAAGAAGCTAATATTCAGGGAGGTTGATTAATTTGTCCAAAGCCACACAGCTAAAAACGGTTGAAGTCTAGATTTGAACCTCAAGCTACCTGCCTCCATTTTCACCTTTCTTTCCATTTCATTCCAAACTAGATTCTGATTAGTTTAATGGTGCCTCTGATTCCAGTCAATTAGAGCTGAGGCTAAATTGGGCCCAAAGTGTACCTCCATGGTTAATTTACCATCTGTTGGTAATAACAGTCAGTGTTTAAAGATGAACAAAGATCCACTGTCTTTGTGGAATCTACCATTCCCTTCACTCCTATGTTGGCAGATCTTTCATTTGGTCTTTAACCAGGGCTGCATATGGAGTTTCTCCTCAAGCCTATTAAATGTACCTGTTTCATCTTCAGACTTCAGAAACATTCAAGAAAGCTCGTGAGCTGGAATGTGAGTAAGATTGATTGCCTTTCTTCTCTTTCCAGGTCACAGTAACTATCACAACAGCAATAACGACAGCATTTTCTGACATGAATCCTTTTTATCTGTAAGTATTCAAAATCACTTTAAGTGGTGGAGGAAAACTCTGTAGAGTTGCCATGGTTTAAATAAAATTGAGTGGAAAAAAATAGCAGAAGAAACCATCTTAATTTAACATACAAAGAGCTATATTTCAGTTCTATCCAATTAGCAGTGTTCAATATTATTAAAATCTGTTGACAAAAAAGTAACAGATGCTCCATTTTCCTTGATGTTAATTAATGAAGTTTTTACCTCTGAAAAAATTGGAGAAACCAGATCTTTTATAATCAAATAGCTTTCGCCTACACAAAATCTACGTCTGGAGAAACATGTAAGTGTGTCAATATTCAAAAAGGATAATTATCCCTTGAGTTCTCTAGATCATTTCTCTTTCTTAGTGTTCCAGCTCCAAATATGCACCAATTTCCATTGAGATAAATAGTGATAATAATTGCATGGTGGAAATTATTAGATATTTCTGGCTGACTCTTTTATGGTAGGGATGGCTCATTGGCAATGCTATAAAATTAGAAGATTGTTATAATTCTAACAAAGAACTCCATGAATTTCAACCTATAGACAATAGTTTTTGTGAATGTTGATTTTCTAACTTTATTGTAGAAAATTTCAAACGTCAACAAAAGTAAAATAATATGGTGAACACCTAATTTTTCATTACCCACCTTCAAGGATTATGAATCCCTGAACATTCTTACTTCACTTATAACTCCACCCACTTCCCTGACCTCACATTGGATCACTTTATGCAAGAGTATTTCAGTGTGGATCACTAAAGGTAAGGATTCTTTATTTAAACACAAGCAAAATAGTTCTATTACATCTGTAAAAAATGACACCAACTTCTTAATGTCAGCATACAAATTTCTCTGATTATCTCATATATTTTTTGGTTGTTTGGTTTCTTTGAATCAGGAGCTAAATAAGGTTTATATGTTGCATTTAGTTGTAATCAACTACACTAAAATCTCTCTGGTTTTCGATCACAAATGTTTATTTCTTGCTCAGGTTACATGAGGACTGAGCTGGGCTTGGCTGGGCTTGGCTCCATGAATCTTCTGGTCCTGGAGCCCTGGCTGCAGAAGCAGCTGCTATCTGGACTCACTACTCTCAGGGCGGAGGGAAGAGCCAGGAGATAGGGCCAAACTATACAAGTACCTTGAAGGCTTCTGCCAGGACTCAATGTCTGTCACTTCCATTCACATTTCAATGACCAGACCAGTGTCCAGGCCCAAATTCCATTTGTGGCCCAAGACAATACCAAAGTTTTTTGTTCTGCTGAAGGTGGGGGAAAGGAGGTTTCTGAGGCCTGTGGAAACTTCTATGACCTAATAAATGAAGACAGCACAGAACAAAGGGTCAAAGCATCCTGATTCATTCACGTTGATAGAGGCCCATCTCCATCCTCCCATCACATCCCCATCATTTATAATTGGACCATCTAAACTGGGATTCCGAGGTCTAGGTCCCTCGACTACTTAATATACTGGGTTGGCCAAAAAACTGTTCTGGTTTTCCATAAGATCTTACGGAAAAATCTGAACGAACTTTTTGGCCAACCCAATATAATGGAGAAGAGCCTCAGCCACAGGCCACAGCTGCACAGGGCTCCAGCCCCCGTCCTCCTCACCGGACTCACTGCCTCTGGAGCTCCATAGGATGATAGTAGACGCCATGACAATAAAAAGTGGCTTCCATAGAAAAAACCTGGATTAAACCAAGTTACGTCTTTCTTGGTCACAGGCCTTCTCAGAGACATTGATACGTACATGCATGTAAGTCTCAAAGATGGGGGCGTGCAGGAGGTGGCATTTCTCAAGCGTGTTTGATCACAGGATCCTGTCTTCAGAGTATCTTGAGGATGCAGCATCCTGAGCAAAGTCTATGGAAAATGCTCGTCTGTCTGAATGATGTACTGTCCTTCCAGCACAGGATGATTTCTGAAGAGCCTAGGATTCCGACCTTCACTGTGCCATTAATCCCACCACACATTAATCTGTCTGCTTTTCTACGAATCCTGAGGGCTGAACCCTGCTCCAACTTAAGTCTCTGATGTAACTGACAGGTGCGGGCCCTGGGGCACAGGTATTATACAAAAGCTCCTCCAGGTTATTCTAATTGAGCCTGTTATTGATTTTAAAAAAAAGTCTATTTCATGTTCATTTGCTTCATGCTACTGATGTGACTGTAGGGGGCTGTTTATTTCATCCTCTCTGGGGTCCCCATGTCCACACACGTCACAGGATCGCTTTTATGTATTTTCAGTCACCACTTAAACCAAACCATTTTAAGCCACTTCAAGGGCTATAACATAACTGCTTCCAAAATTGGTGATCATCAAAATTAACTTAAAGCAATTTGAACAATGCATATTCCTGGCCCTCTGCTCCAAACATTCTGCCCCGGGGGTGGTAGAATACCTGGAAACCTGCTTTTTTTTCACAGTTTTTCAGGTGCTTCTCACGGTCAGCAGCCTTGGGAACCTCTGGCTTATTCAGCGTGGTTGCATCTGTCTCCCTGAGATAACCAGAAAGCTAAATAACTCTAATCCTGTCAAGTTCCCCCATGGAAGCATCACAGTTTTGATCCTACAGTTTTTAACATGACATTTTAAACATGCTAAGTAGCATTCTTTTCCCCAGCAATATTGTATCATTCATCAACATTTGTCACTGATGCTTCATGATAACCATATAAAGTTGAAGGCCTGATATTTTGGAAAACTTAAGGGAAAAAACCATGGCCAAAAAAATGCTACAATTTCCATCATCTTTTTCTTGCTACTAATTATATAAATGTTAAACTAGTCCTGGGTCAGTAAGCAGACAGTTCACTCAGGGAACTAATTTATCTTGGGGGTTGAGAGTCCCTACCCATAAGGAAGTAACTGACACAACACCAATGATTCCAGTAGCATAGAGTATCTAATTCAGACTGGAGCACGAGGTCAGAAAGGGCTTCCCCAAGCAACTGATGTTTGAGATGAATTTTTAGCATAGGCAGCAGGAATTAACTTCATGAGGAGGAAAAGGCTAGCACTGTGGACACCCCGTGTGCAAAGGTTTGGAGACAAGAAAAGATAACGGCACAGTTAAGGAACTGCTTGAGCTTGTCCGTTCTATGCCTTGATATTTCCATCCATAAAAGGGGGTTAAAATGGTACCTACATGATTATGACATTGTGAAGCTTAAATTACGTCCTTAACACGGGGCAAGAAGATGTGGTCTGTACAGTTTTCTAAAAAATGAACTTTATTTTTTTTAACAGAGTGCCATGTTTGCGTGAGTGTTCAGATCTGATTCGTGGCATGAAAATGACATATGGTGCGCCTGTGCTCTCCACCACCTAAGGAAGGCGAGTTAGTATTAGAAGGGGCAGCTGCCTCTTTCCTCCCCGCCAACACAGGGCGGGAAGCTGGGGGAGAGGCCAGGGCTATTTGTGCACAGGCAGCGATTATACACTGAAACCCAGAACCTGACAGTCGCCGCTCCCGGGCAATCGACACGGCTTCCTGCCGCTGGCTGCTTAATGCTGCAGAGGTGATGGGGCCTGAAGGCAGCGAGCAAACAGGTGGTAATTCTGACTGACACAGTGACGGCCTGTGCAGACATGTAACCGCGGAGCAAAACACCGCAGTTAGCTAACGAGAGAGCCGTGGAAGGATTGTGTGCTGGCACTGTGTCTCCCTCTGACACCTCTGAAATGGGAGGGAGGGAGGGAGGGAGGGAGGGGGAGGCATGGTCAGCCTGGGTATTCAGAGGTATAATAGGCCAGCTGAGCTGAAGGGAGATGCTTAACATTTGTTCCTTTCGCTGTGATTATATCAGCCCCTGTTTTCATGTTGATGGTCCACAGTGCTCTTTGCTGGCAATTTTTCCTTTTGAAAATGTGTCCTTTGGATGCTTTCTTTGATACAGTACAGCTTTCTCACACCCAGCGTTCTGAGCAATTTTCAAACTGTTCTTGGATTTCTTGATATCGCATAATATATACAAAAGAGCCTTTTATGATATAGACATCTTTTTCTCCCTCTGCCTTGAGGTTCCATGGTTATACTTTGTCCCTTTATGAAGATAAGGAAAAAAATATTAGGGAGTATTCTCCTATCGGCATTTCTATTGAATCTTTCAAAGTTAGTGGACAACATCTAGAGGTATATTGACCCCTGAGTCGGAAAAGAAAAAAAGGAACAAATTCTATAATATCCAATAAATGCATTTTTAGGTTATCTTATCAGATTTCTTCCCCGTACTAGTTTTCCTTCAAAAGTTTTTGGTCATCCTACCCCTGAGCTAGTTCATCCGGTTCCGCCAAGCCTGAGCCCTCACTTGTCCTCTTGCAGTTGCATCCCTGAATCCCTGGTCATATGCCAGGGTCCTATCCACATGGTAACTGCTGAAGAAAATGATTTTTGTTTGTTCTGAAAGAACTAGACTTAGTTCCGTCTGCCTGACAACGTGACATCATACAGATGTTTGGAGGAAGAACAAATGTGTCTTCGGGTGCGGACAAGAGTTTATTAACCCCTTTATCTCCTGTTTTCCTGCTCCAAGAATAATCCATGAAAAATCTAGCTGAAATAATTAGCATGTCTTTTGTCCCAAGAATTGCAGATGTGAAAACATCATTTACTTGTTTTCCAATTCAGTTGGGAACTTTCTGTCCTGTGGGTACGTAACATTACAGTAAAAATACAATGTTGACAGCTCTTTGTGGGACAGTGGTGGTGAAAGAGGTCACACTAATAATCCCTGAGGATTGGTGAGAAGTTTGTAGAACCATTCAAATCAAGCTTCATTTTCTTACCTTGAACTGTAAGTACCAAAAATGTGTGGTTTTTGCAGAAAAACTTCCTTGAGTTATTTTTCTCCTTAGGTTTCTATGGGACAGTGCTTCCATGACTCTCCTCCCATCCTTGATAGCCCTATCCTTTTAGAAGGATTCTTCCCTTTTCTAACTACCAACACTCAGTCTACCCTCAACTCTGCCCTGGCTACTTTAAATCAACTTGATTATCAACCTTCTATCACTTGTATAAGGAGAATCCCCAAATTTCCAACTTAAACCTGATATACAGACTGGTCTTTAACTAGATATGGTCCCTTTATCTCAGATAAACGTTTCCAAAAAGTTCTTCCCAGTGTCCCAATTATCTTTCTGAACTTAGTTCTGAAATTAGTTCAGTCTATTGGTACCACTTTCTTCCCATATTCTTTCAAGCTGACAACCATTGGCATCATCTTTAATTCTTTCTGTTATTTGATTCTTCTTTTCTTACATTTACTGCATTGGAGATTTGTGGTTTGAAAGAAACTTACAAATTGAAACCAATCCTTCTACAACTGAGAAAACTGCAGCCCAAATAAAGTAAATTGTCAAAGAAGGTCCCACCCTTCAAAGGCAGAACTGAGGCTCATTCATTCTCACAAGCACTCCTAGAACACAAACGTGGGCCAGGAGCTGTCCTAGGTGCTGTGAATGCAAATCGGAATATGAGTCCCTGCATTTTCATGCTGAGGGTCTAATTCAGGAGGTAAGTCATAGTCAGATAATTAAGAATAATTTTTATAAGTGCAACAATAGAGTAGGCAGGGGCTTATTATGAGAGCTCCACGCAAGGATGTCTGACGGTGGGAGATGTAAAGGGAAAGGCCGAGAGAAGCAGGAATTCTCTTGTCTAGCTCCCCTGACCTATCTCTCATGCCACTGAGGACAAATCTTTCTACTACAATACAGTTAGTGGGACAGCTGCAAAACTCCTTAGGGACCGTTGATTTAGATAAAGCCAGGGGAGCTACAAAATTAACCATGCCTTTACTTTTATTGTACCTTTATTCGGGAATGACTTGAAATTGCATTCTTATAACCATTTTATTGAAGCACCACTCTGTAGGATGATAACAGACACCAACTTTGTATTTTCTATTACATTCCTTTCAAATAACTACCCTGGGCTTACTCTTTCCTGACCCTGAATGACATGTCCATCCCTCCTTGGGGTCAAATTGGCCCTTCCGGTGGCCTTCCTGGGCAAAACCCCTCTAAGTCAACTCCAGATTGGCTCCGTCTGTCAGGCCCTTGCCTGGCCTGGAAGACAAGCCCCCTGGCCCTGCCCAGGGGGGTATGCCCCTTGCTGGGAACTCAGACCTCTCTTTCTCTGCCAGCTCCGGCCAGCGTGAACCTTTCCAGAGTGTCTGTGTTCCCCAAACTCCAGAAGACACGGCAGACTGGCTGCTGGCTTTTCTGAAGCTCCCTCCTTCGGTTGGCTTCGTGAAGGGGATGAACGTCCCCTCGCTGCTGGGGGCGGTAGAGAACGTACCGCACACTGACCGCTCTCGCTAAGCGGTCCTCAAGACCACACCGCTTTGGAAAGACTGAAGGTGGACGGCTGATGCTGACAGCCTAGACTCAGCCTCCTTGTGCGCAGGAGGGGGTCGTGCACACAGCGTCAGGGAGGGAGATACTTGACAGCGGTCATGTGGTCCTCTGCTGGGGAGGCCTCAGCTGAGCGGAACAGACTTCAGGACAAGTCACATTTAACATCCCGTTGTAGAGGAGGGAAATCTAGTCTGACCAGAAGGGACACAGGGGACTCAGAGAGCAAGTATACTGTTTTCATCTGTTATCTGGAGTAACTTTGGAGCGGGACTGAGTTATGCTGAGGGCAGCCAAAGCGCCCTCTCCCGCTACAACCACTAGGCAGCCCGCAGCACGACTCAGACTCATTTCGGTAACACCTGATGAGAAAACGTGCAATGCCCTTTCCTATCAAGAACAAAATTTGGAAAGAAAACTATTTTGCCTAATTATCTGAGTTCACCTAATTCAACCAGACCTAACCATCCAACCTTCTTTTCTACTTGTGGATAAGACTGCCTACAATCTGGAGTCTTCTCTTTTTTTGTTGACTTGAATCTAGTATAAATTGGCCAAACCTCCATACTAGTATCTTTCAAAATTCCTACCTCCCTGTCAGGTCCTCAGATCCATAACAAAATCCACTTGTTAATAAGTTAATAAAAGATGGGTTAAATGCCTTTATTTGAACCAGTAGTCACCAGATTTCAGAAACGTGTGACATGGATTTGAACAGGGTTATTATTGGATTTTTTTTTTTTTTAGAGCCAGGCATTCAAAAATAGAAGTTTGCAAGAAAGTATTTCAGGGCTAAGGTTCTCAGCAGTGGGATTCCAAGGTCACACTCATGGCCTAAATGGCAAGAATAACATATAATTGGTTTAATTAGGTAGATCTACTTACACTATTAATGTTAAACGAGAAATTGAGGACAATTGAAATCAATGAGAGACCCAAATTCCTGTTTTATTTTGTTTAATCATTTTGAATAACATGAAAATTGGGCCAGGAAAACACTATAAGTGAAATATTGGAATGTAATTTTAATTCTTACCATCAAATAGACATAATCTAGACTTAGAACTAGTGAGCAGAAGAGAATAAGTTGAAATAGATAAGGGTTTAAGTCACTTCAGTTCTGAGATTCAAATCACAAATTAAATATCCTAAATTCCAGAAGAGAGAAAATCACAAAACATCTTTAGAGAAACATTTTAATCCAGGAGAACTCATAATAAAAATATGTGAGAATGTGGAACAGTAGTTCCCAGTTAGTCAATAGCCCTCTGCCCTTGACCCTGACCGCACAGAATGTGAGAGCTGCACAGAATGATGGCCTGCAGGGCCTCCCTCCACCAGGATACCAGAATCCATAGCACACCCTGCTGCCAATGGTCCTGTGCTCCTGCAAACCATGTGACTTGCAAGTTCTAAGAAAGGGAAATTTAAATACCTAAGTCAAGGCTAGAAAAGTGTCTCAGACATCACACGGACATTTCTTTCAACTCAGAGAATCAAATATAAATGATGACCCAGAAGAAGTTCCCTTTAAAACAGAACAGTAAGAGGCAACAGCCTGTTTTAATCATCTTGTTTTTACCAACCCCCAAACATTTGGAAAAGTATCTAGATTCTCCATGGAAAGGAGCCACTGACTACATTTTCTTATTATTAATGAAATTTGTGTTTGTTGGGCTTCCCTGGTGGTTAAGAATCCGCCTGCCAATGCAGGGGACACGGGTTCGAGCCCTGGTCCAGGAAGATCCCACATGCCACGGAGCAACTAAGCCTGTGTGCCACAACTACTGAGCCTGTGCTCTAGAGCCCGCAAGCCACAACTACTGAGGCCATGTGCCACAACTACTGAGCCCGCGTGCCTAGAGCCCATGCTCCACAAGAGAAGCCCGCGTGCCGCAAGAAGAGTAGACCCCACTCGCCACAACTAAAGAAAGCCTGGGCGCAGCAACGAAGACCCAACGCAGCCAAAAATAAATAAATAAATAGATAAATAAATTTATTTTTAAAAAATTGTGTTTGTTTTTCTTTTAAAGTGAGGAAATTGTATTCAGTCCAACACGTGAGTAAGGGAGCTCGTGCCCAGTCTTAGTGGAAGGGACATTTGAGTTAGAGTTAAGTAAGACAGCTCAGACAAGATAATACAGTAGAAAGAGGGGGTCTTGGAATTAGTTGCTTCACATGCAACTTAGCATCTGCTGTTGATTCAGTACCACTGAAGCTGGTGGACCAACTTGACCTTCCTGCCTTTCGACTATTCTGCGAAACAGCAGTGATATCGCTCACAGGTTTATAAGGATTAAATAATCTTCTTGAAAGTGTCTGCCTCACAGTTGTAGATGCCTTATTAGTATTAGTATTCTTTTCTTTTTCCCTTTGCCAGGTGTCTTAGTCCACTTGGGCTGCTATAACAAAAAAACATAAAGTGGGGGACTTGTAACCGACAGGAATTTATTTCATCCAAGTTTGGAGGCCGGAAGTCCCAGATTATGGCACCAGCATGGTCGCACTCTGGTGAAGGTTCTCTGGGCTGCAGACTGCTTCCTCGCTGTGTCCTCCTGTGACAGAAGGGGCTAGGAAGCTCTGGGCCATACCTTTCACGAGAACACGAATCTCATTCGTGGGGCTCTGACCTCATGACCTGAACACTCTCCAAAGGCCCCGCCTCCTAATACCATCAACTTTGTGGGTTTCGACATGTGAATTCTGGGGGGACACAATCATTTAGACCAGATCACCAAGGAAACATGGAGGTGGATCATAGGTGTACAGGTGAATCCTAAATTCAGTTGTGTTTCCATTGGCCCCAGTGATTCTTACCCAGGCTGCACATTACAGTCACTTGGGGGAGATTTTTTAAAATACTGGTGCCTACACCCAACCCCAGACCAACTGAATGAGATTTTTTTTCCTGGAACTGGACCTGAGGCATTAGTAGATTTTAAAAGCTCTCCCACGTGATTCTGATGTACAGCGAGAGCTTATAAAAAAAATAATAACTTTTGACCTCTCTAAGCTCTGTATTTGCAATGTAACTTATGAGAATAGTCACTCTTCACTTTCTAATACAATAGCCAGTGGCCACACGTGACTCCTAAGCACTTGGAATGTGGCTAGTCTGAAATCCGAGGTGCTGTAAGCGTAAAATACACACCAGATCTTCAGGAGTTACCAAAATAAGAATGCAAAATATCTCATTAATCACTTTTATATTGACTATGTTGAAATGATAATATTTTGGATATTTTACGTTAAATAAGATACATTGCTATAATTAATTTCACCTGTTCCTTTTAACTTTTTAATGAGGATGCTGGAATGTTTAAAATTCCATACATGGTTCACATTATAAATCTATTAGACAGCCCGACACTAGATCAGTGGTTCTTAAAGGAGGATGTGTCAGCATCACCTGGTAACTTCTTAGAAATGCAAACTCTCAGGCCCCGCCCCAAACTTACCATATCTGACTCTGGCGGGGCCCAGCCACCTGCTTTAATAAGCCCTCCTGACCATCATATATTCCTTTTGAACTGAGTCTCCCTATTCTCCTCCAGGTGGTCTACAATCTGGGATCAAAACACCACGTGATTTTCTTTAGGGACCTTCTGTGTGACATTAGAGACAAGAGTTCATTGATCCTAAGAGCAGCATCTTTGTTATGGATATAGGAAAAACACTGATCTAACTAAAAAATAAAAGAGGTACAATTGTATTTTAAGTAAGATATCAGACCCTTGACATTCTTGAGTCTCTTCATGTTTTTTTTATATTACCTATGTATAACTTGTTTAGAATCTGTTAAATATCAAGAAGTTGAATACAGAAAACCACTTAAAATTCATACCACGAAATTCGTTTGGCACTAGATATAATCATCAAAAAGGTGTGTTGTTTCTGTTTTGGAGATGATGCCACCAGTCTCTGACATATTTACTCGCTCCTTGATCTGTATATTTATGCTCATAAGCTCTCTCTGGCTTCTCCAGAACGTGTTAAATCTCATCTGTCAGCCCCTTTGTCAACTCTCCTTCGAAAAAGAAAAAGAAAATGACTCAAGGTCAAGCAGCTCCCTCACCACGAGCAGCTTAACCTAATTTGTCTGAAAGGAGATTTGAATTCTCAAAAATCAGCCTAAATTGGAAGCTGACAAATTAAACATTGACATTCAGTGAAAACTAAGAGTTGTGTCCTTCTAACCCAAAAGAACAGGTGTTCTCAGCATCTCTGGAAGCTCTCTGGGGTGGCAGGCGGTCACCGAGCAGTAAGGACCAGTCACTCTGCCGAGCCCACCATGGGTGAGGCTCCCTCCCCATGGGCACTCCGATGGGAATGTAAGCAGCTGGACTTAACAATTGATGGAGGCAGAGGGCGCAACAGACCCAAAGTGAAATCCCCCCAAGTGAAGGGAGACAAAAGATAAAACTCGCTAATCCATAATTTTGTCTAGATCATATTGCCTGGAATATTTCACCCTTCATACGAATAACCTGAGGACAGTAAATACATATTTTTGGTTCTCTACCATAAGCAAGACATAAAAGTGGCAGAAACAGACCTAATAGGAGACTAAAACCCATAGCAACAGCAAGGAGTCCCGGGTCCAATGCTTACCTATCAAAATCTATGGGAGTTGTGATTACAAAAAGATGGCAGGTCATGAAAATTTAACCATGCAAAAGAAAAAGCTCTCACCTGAGTGAAATGAAAAGGAGAGCATCATCTACGCTCAGTATAAAACACCGTTGCTTTAGTTCTTTTAAAGAATCTTCTAGAATATTAGCTAAGCATTATACAGTAAGTTTAAAATCAGGCTCTGGAATCAGCCTGCCCTGGGTCTGAAATCCAGTTCTGCCACTGACAACTTTTAGGACCTTCAAGAAGTTAACTTCTTTAATAGTCAGTTTCCTCTCTTGTAAAATGGTCTTGCTGCCATATATCCCATGGAATTGTTGGTAGGATTAAAAGAGATGTATTTTAAATGTTAAATCTAGTACCCAACACATAGGAAGCACTCAATAATTGGTAGATATGACTTTAATAGCTATTGCCATTGTCAATAAAATCCCCATCATCATTTCCAAAATGCACAGGCTCACACATATCAAAGAGGAAATCAAGATTTTTAAATGTCTACTGCAAGCAAAGCATTCTGTTGATGTTATTTCCCCCTTATAAATTACCTAAACATAGGTATTACTCTATGCCTTTTCCTAGTGGGAAAAGAAGACTCAAAGATGTTAAATAACTTGCCCAGGATCACACAAGTAGAAAGAGAGCCAGAATTTATACCCAAATCTAGTTGGCTCTAAAATCCAATCTTTCCAATAGTACCATGCAGTCCACATGAAACTCTTATCTTTGAGAAAAGGAAAAAGAATCCTACTATAGCTTTTTGCAGGTAGGGGATAATTTTTAATTTTTATAGATTCAAAGTTAAATTTTAACCAGAATAAATAGGAGTGCATTACGTGAAGGAATTAGTAACGTTTTTTCCGTTTTTATTTGAGTACTCTGAGCCTTTAGGCCCTTAAACTCTGGGCTAATACTGGGTTCCATCCAATGGCAACAGGAAAACCAGTTCTCAAAAGATCGGATATATCAGAACAGATGCCCAGTTGCATATATGTTTAATTTTAACAAATAGTTTTTCATAACTATAAGGGTTTTCTATATTTATTAAAAAAAAATCTGGCACATGAGAAAATATCAAATTGTGCTATTCCACCTCCATATGTGCCAGTTATCTATAAATATAGAAATGCAATGATTATCACTAAAACTGTTACTTGTTAAATTTTTGAAAACAGATAAATTATGAACATGAATTTGAAAAATAGTTTAAGGAGTTAAGAAATGGATAAGGATCTAGAATCACTAATTCTCTGAATCAGATGGGACCCCGAAAGCCACCTAGTCCAATACCCAGAGAAGGGGTTTGAATTCACTGTACCAAGTGGTTTTCAAGCCTCTGCTTAAATAGCGCCAGTGACAGCAAGCTCACTTCCTGAGATCACTCTCATTTGCTGTGGGATCATCCTATGTGCTGAAATGCCTTCCTTATGTTTACGCAAGTTCTGTTAATACTAATTTGTAAATGAAGCCACCGCTGGATGTCAGGCATCTATTAGCAGCAGCAGATTCATTACGTCATAGAGTCTTTAAGACAACCTTATGAGATACTCATATGTTCACTTCAGACACCAAACAGGACATGGCTAGTAAGTGGCCGGTCTGTGTGGCTCCAAGTCCCTTTCTCTTCCCACAGCACAGCAGGACTTAACAGGTGACAGGTTCCAGGTGGTGTTGGTACCAAAACTGAATGAGTCCATCAGTCAGCAGTATTTCCATGGCTCAGCTGGGTCCAAGTTCTTGGGTTGATGCTTCTACAGTTAGTCTACAGTGCAAGCTCCCAGCCCCCAAACACAATTTTTCTTCTCTATGACTCAGCGTTCCCATCCCTGAAGTACCTTCCAGGATTGTAAAGCAAAACAGAAACAAATGGCAATGTAATTTACAAAAGAAAAGAAACAGCATTGCATTGAATTAAAAGACAGAAAAGAAATTTAAGAGTTGGAGAGATCCAGTTCACATTTTATAGATGAAGAATCTGAGGTCAAGGGACTTGGCTGTTGTCATTCAGTTTGCTAAGGGTTAGAGCTGTTTTTTTTAAACAATGAATGTGAAGAATTAAAATGCTTTTCAGCATCTATTGAAATAATCGTATGGTGTTTCTTATCCAGCTATGGGCTTGTTCAATAAAAGAAAATGATTCCTCTTTAATGATGCTAGAACCAAGGCTGACTCAGACGATAGATTCCCTGGGGATGCAGGAGGGGGTACTGAAAGTGGGAAGATGTTAAAAGTGTAAGGAATAACCAAAGATAAACTTTATACATTTCAAAATTGGACAGTGTCCGCTTTCTCTGGGCTTTGTGTTATGCACAGCAAAGTAGTGGGAAATGAATGAACTTTGTGGTCCAACATGCTTGGGTACAAATCGCTTCACTTTCTTCATCTGAATATTGATGTGATAACACCCACTTCATGGTGCTGTTGTGAGACAGGAATGGTTACAGTGTATAAAGAATGTTGCCCGGTGCCAAGCACATAAGAGTTTCTCAACAAACGTTCATTACCTTCTCTCCCTACTTTATTTCTTCTTCTGATAATATGTTAAAAGATATAAAAATATCCACATTCACTTCAGCGAAGTGGAAACAGTAAAATTAAACTTTATGAATGAATAAACAGAATGTGGTGTATACATATAATGGAATATTACTCAATCTTAAAAAGGAAGGAAATTTTGGCACAAGCTACAATATGGATAAACCTGGAAGACATTACTAAGTGAAATAAGCCGGTCATGAAAAGACAAATACTCATTGATTATACATTTACGAGGCACCGAGAATAATAGAAGTCATAGAGACAAGAAGGGTGTTTGCCAGGGACTCGGGGGAGAGGCAAAAGAGGACGAGTTGTTTCACAGGGACAGAGTTTCAGTTTGGGAAGATGAAAAATTTCTGGAGCTGGATGGTGGTGATGGTGGCACAATGGTGTGAGTGTACATAAGACCACAAATCTGTACACTTTAAAATGGTTAAGCAATTATACTCCAATAAAGATGTTAAAAAAATAAAAATAAATTAAAAATAAATAAATAAATAAAATGGTTAAAATGGTAAATTGTGTGTTATGTATCTTTTACTGCAATAAAAAAAAAATCTTACCACTTTTTTAAAAAATTAAAGTTTGTGAGATTTTCTGAGTGTTATCAATTCTGAATTAAAATTGTAACCTGAGGATTTCCAAGCCAGGCATTCCCCCATCTATAAATCCCCAGAAAGCCTAGGTCAGCGTTGTCAGGGTCCCACAGCACATTCTCTTGGCTGGAACCGAGCCCAGCAGAAGCACAGAGGCAGGGCGCAGGGCACAGAGGGGCTGAGTCACCCACACCCAAGAGCCTGCAGTTTGCAGCAGCTACAGAGCCGGTGCTGTTCCAAGCTCAGCGGTGCTGATCCTTGCGGCTCTGGAAGCTTTCACCACTCTCTCCCCAGTGCTGATACTGAGGCTGAGAGATAGGAAAAAGAGCAGGCTTCATCTTTTATATTTTCTCATTCAACTCACTCTAGCCCCACATTGGTAATAATATTTCTATCATCATAATAAAATACAATAAAAAAACGCATGTCAGCTAACATCATAGTATTAGGGGAAAACTTCACTGTGAAATCCTGATCTTGGTGGCTCATGATAATCGCTAGCTCCGCTGAACTCTCAGCTCTGACTGTCTGTACCATTCAGTCGGCATTTGTCATTTGGGGCTTGGTGACATATCCTTTTTTGTTGTCTTGTACTGTCATCTATCACAGAGTCAGAGCCGGTAAATTCTCTAACAAAATTTGACATCATCATTGCCTTGGGGTAGATTGTGCATCCCTCGGCTGTAGAAGAAAAACACAGGCAGACCTTTTCTGTTATTGTTCAGCATATTTTCTCTGCCTTTGCTATCTAAACCAGTGTGATCTAAATTGCCACTTAATATTTGAGGTCTGTAGCCTCTCTCTCCGTACTGTCACCAAAATTATCTACTTAAAATGCAGATCCGGTCATGTCCCTTCTATGCTTAAAATCATCCTATTCATCTATTTGCCTTGAACGCGGTACTTGAGCAACAGCTAAGTGGACTTTGTGCCCGGCTCCAGGTAGGTTGCTGAGGTTGCGGGGATGAGGTGAGATGTCCTGGGTCTCCAGGAGCTCGGAGTCCAGTGAAGAGACTGACATGACACCCACTGCAATGTGATACGGATGCTAGTAGACATGCGTACAAGGCATGCCAAGACAGGAAAGAACATAGCGTGGGGGGTTAGGGACAGCTTCACAGAAAATGCACCTTCCCACTGGATAACCCCCGATATGGGAATCTCCATTCCACCCTGGGGAAGTCCTTGTTTCCTTTGGACTTCAGTACTGGAAGGCTGGAATTAGGCATAACTATCAACAAGAGAGAACTCTGGAGAGACAGCACTTTTGAAGCAACTGATCTAGGAGAAGATATTTGCCATATATGTATACTTGACAAATACTCTTAGAATATACACGGAATTGCTATAAATCCATAGGAAAAACCAAACCACCCAGTTTTTCAAAATGAGCAAAACACTTGGACAGATGCTGCAAAAATGGGCTATCCAAATGTCCAATAAGCACATGAAATGATGCTCAAGGCAAAATGGTATATTCATCAGAAAAATTCAAATTAAGACAACAATGAGATATCACTACACACTTGCCAGGATGGCTAAAATGTAAAAGATTAAAAATACTAAGTATTGCTGAAAATGTAGAACTTCTGGATTTCTCCTCCACTGATGGTAGAAATGTAAATTATTATAACCATTTTGGGAAACTTTTTGGCAATGTATACGATGGTGTAAGAATGTTCACAGCAGTGTTTTTCATGAGCCACGAATTGGAAACAATTCAAATGTCCATCAACAATAGAATGAGTAAATATACTTTAGTATATCCATAGAGTGGCATACTAAACAGTAATAAAAAGGAACAAACTTACACTACAAACAGCATTATAGCGAATCTCACCAACATAATGCTGAGCAAAAAAAAAGCAAAATACAAAAGAATTCAAAAATAGCCAAAACTCATCTATGGGGAATATGATTCAAAGTAATGGTAAGCTTTAGTGGGTATGTATTGGGAGAGGGTAGGATGGAACTTTCTGGAATACTGGCAGTATTCTATAACTTGATTTAGGTATGTGGGGTTGGGAGGATTCGTCAAGCTTTACATGTACTATTTGAGTACTTTACTGTATATATACTATTCCTTAATAGGATTAGTTGTTTAAATGATTACTACCTTTGAGCCCTGGTATCTTAGCAGCTCCTGCCTTCCACCTGCCAAAGTCTCCACATCGGATGCAATGCCCATTTATGGTTAGAGACCCCTCTGTCCATAGTAAGTTGAGAGAGTTTATATCAAACAACCAAAGTCAGTAAGTCAAATATTTTCTATATACAGATTAAACCCTTTATGCTTCTCTAAGGGATGGCACAGCTTTGGTGATCCCCTCTCCTTGGTTGTAGAGAGAAGATGCAAGCCGTTAAGAGACATCCTCAGTGGACAACTTTTTCCCTTCTGCAAGCAAAGTTGTCAAAAGGAGAGCTTGGGTGAGGTAAACTGGAAGGACATTCTGTTCTGCATCATGCACAGTTCCTCTGAATATGTAAAACACTGGGCGTCAAGTCAGGGGCCAAGGCCCCAAATTTTCTCTTCTAAAGGAACTCTGCAGCCAAATTTAGCTGGGTAGAAGTTTGTTACAGGAAGTCTAGGTCTCTGACGAGCACGGGTTGAATGGTCTCCATCTTCTTAATTGAATGAGAAAATATCTATAAATCTGCAATGCTGCGGCAGTGTCTCCAAGAATGGTTCCTCACTAAAGAGTTGTCCTTATTGATTGGGCTGTGTCAATTCCAATGCCTGACAGAGCAGATGCAATTAGAACAATAAGAGCTGAGGACAGAGTCTTTTTGGTGACATGACTGCCTCACAGGACTTTCTCATCCGCATCAGCTGAGGCGGCGTAAGATGAAAGCATCGAGTTCGGAAGATCTGAGAGCATCCAGACTGAAACACCATGCGAGGATTAAACAAGGCTCCACGTGCCCCCCTAGAAAGTGCCTTCCAGTGGTTAGCCATGCCGCCCTCCTGCGCACGCAGACTTCCTTCCCCCCTCTTCACCTCTGTGCTCAGCCCGCACCGAGCAGCGTCTGGCATCTGTTTCCCATAGACCTCCTTAAACACACTGTCAAATGTGGGTCCAGATAAAAATAGTAAAGACAGAAAGGAATTATGTAATCAATAATTCGTATATTTTATCCTTGTTTGAATTGCCTTCCCATCAAGGCAATGAAGTCTCTGCATTCTTAGAACGACTCCAACATCCATCTCCAGCCATAGGTGAACCTCTCATAGGTGGGTGCTGACTTCCAGTACAAAACCTTGAGAGCCTGATGTGAGCTTGATCTACGTATGTTTTTATCCTTATTAGACCTGGTGCTGCACAAATCCAAAGAGAGAACACTGCTCCCGTGGGGAACAATGACTCCTCCATCCCCCGATGCTCTCTTAGCTGTTTATGCCAGAAATCTTGGGGTAGTTTTGCTGACCCCAAGAAAAATAGCGCAGTAGGGTTTGTCTTTGTGTCCTAAATGCCTCCTATTCTTGATTTTCTTTTCTTTTTTTTTTTTTTTTTACTGCTCCAAGACTCCCTTTCTTTTTTAGGTACCATTCTACCCTGAAAAAAACCTATGGAATGCTTCAAGTGGCCCCAACAAACCACTGCTAATGTTAAGTTTTGTTATAAATAGGTAATAGCTTAAGATGTGACCGCGGATAGGGATGTTTTGTATTTTAAAAGAGTTTGGGGAGAGCCCCCAGGGCTTTTACCCTAAACACTTTTCTATTGCTCTGTTCTCTGGGTCTCAAGAGACAGGCATTCAGACAAACCACCTTTCATCTGATGAGATCTGAGATTGATGGTAGCACCTGCTGACAGTGTCCCTCTCTGCCTCCCAAAATCCTGGGTGAAGGCTGACTTGTCAGTCTCTACCAGAAGGGATAAGGAACCTCGACTAAAATAACTTGGTTAATAAATGTTGTACCAGGAGAATAGCAGAGCTGAACCTTGACACGTAACAGGGCCTCGGTGGAGTACATCCATAGCAGAATTCCAGAGCTAGAATTTCCAGGATGTGCTGATTATCTCTTTACAGGGAAGTAACAAGAAATGCTTAAGGCATACAGAGATAATACTGAAGCTTCTAGCAATTCTATACTGGCCCAGAAGTCAGGCTGTTCAAGGCCTTCTGGTCCTACCACAAAGCTGGTCAACACATCAGTTTATACAAGAGTTTGAATTCACTGTTTTCCGTAATTACAGAATTGGTGGAGATTCTGAAGATAAGTCAGGATGGGGATCACCAGCTTGTATCTGCCTGATTTTAAACTCTCCAGGGAAAAGGAGAAGGCAGATGTGACCAGCTTGGAAACTCTCCTCTTCTGCTTCAGCAAGGCTGTCGCATGCCAAGCACCATGCTAGATTCTGGGGATAATGAGTTCAGTTTTTGACAGCTTGAATTTGAATTATCAGAAGACAACTGGAAATACTAGAGGGGAGTTCAGGCAGGAGGTCAGGACTGGAGACATGATTTTAAAGTCATCCACAGGGAAGACATGGTTGAAAACAAGGGAGCAATAAAACTGCCCAGAGAAAGCTTGTAGAATGAGGAGAGAAGCAGGTGAAGGTGGTACCAAGGGGAGAGTCAACATTTAGGTAGAGGATAAAGGGAAAGGCACCAGGGAGGATTAAAGGAATGAGTATTCAAAAGTGGGAGGAAAATCAGAAAAAAAGAATTTCAAAGAAGAAAAATAAATACTGGTGTCAGGCTACTGAGAGGCCAGGTAAAAGGAAGACAACAGTAGATGATTGGATTTGACAATTAGGAGCTGATTTGACCTTTCCCAGAGCAGTTTCAGTGAAAAGGGGTGGGGCAGCAGCAGAATCAAATTGTGTTCATGAGTCAAGTGTAGGTCAAGAAAGAGAGGCATTCCTTTTAAAGGGAGTTTGAAAAGGATAATAGTTGAGGGAGAACTGAAGTTTTTTTGTAGGATATGTTTTTCTCCTAAAATGAAGGAGATCTAAGTATGTTTGTAGCCAGAGGGGGAAGAAGCCAGTGTAGAGAAAGAGTAATTGAAGATTTAAGAAAAAGAGGGAATAATTGATGTAGCAGAGACTTTGGGGAAACAAAAGGAGATAAAATCGAGTCCACAAGTGCCAGGGTTAGCCTGCAAAAAAAGGAAAGAAAGGGAGGGAAAGAAAAACCCAAGCTGGTAAATCAGAGGGCAAGCACTAGACAGAATTCATCCCCATGGTTTCAGGGTAACAGGGAAGGAAAGCAAGGAGAGAGCTGACGGGTTGCATTACTCAGAACTTTCCTATTCTTCCAGTTTGAGTGAGATCCTGGAGCAAGTAAGGTGGGAGGCAGCAAGTGGAGGGGAGGCACAAGGAGGGACCCATAATCAGAAAGCAGTACTTCTGAGATGATTACAGGGGTAATCATTGACACATGTCCCGGTGTAGTCATGGCTATGGGCAATCCAGCGCCATGATGGACAATGAGGGGAGGAAATCAAATGTTTTGAATCAAGATTTGGAAACAAGAAGGGCATTGATTGGACATCAATATATAGATGAGCACAGCCCACAGCCCAGTTCTGTGTTTCCAGCGCTAGGATCAACACCAAGGTGAATCTAGAGAGCAGCCCAGAGCTGGGCTTGGAGGATGGAATACAACAGAACACAGATCAGACCTTACATAAAATCACTATGTGTTACTCATCCGGATTTCTTGTCTGGTACCTTTAGAGTTTTCCCATTTCTGAGAGTGCCCTTTCTACCCTTTCCTTTTTATTTTATTGATATTTTTATCCCATTCTAATATTTTTTTTCTCATTGAAGTATGTTTCTTAAATAACTTTTTATTTACCATCTCTCTGCAAAGCCATACACTCTCGGTTGGTTGTTGAGAATTAATAGGCTTGGGGAGAAAAGAGAAAAGGGAGGACAGAAAAATTCGTCTTAGCTCAGTTCTCCCATCCTTGGTTCATTTTAACCCTTGATACCTCTCCATTTCCCACTGGTTTCCCCTAACACTCCAGGGGATGAGGGAAATGGTGAATAATGGTTTTATGGGAAAATACTATTCCAACTCATCCTTTCTCACCACCTTTGTCTTCCATGTTTGAATTCATCTGCCATTATTTAAAGATGATATCAATTCCATGAACTCTCTAGGGAATGCAATGTAACACAGACGTTTAGGAGAGGACCACCCTGATCTCCAGGTGAATAATCCCCCAAATCATCCCAGTAACACTTTGGGATGCCATGAGGCTCCAGAAACTGAGACTGGGTGGTGAAAACTTGCTTTTCTTCCCTCTAGAAGCCAACAGGACTGCAGCTGTATCATTTAACTCCCCATAATCTGTCCCCAATGCGGGGAGTCACCCCCGGAAGGCCAGCTCTGACGAGGTAAGTGCAGGCCTCCCAGCCCTGGTGCTCTCAGGCAAGAGCTGACATCGTGTCTCCCAGACGTGCACAATTTCCTCTGCGGGGTTGTCAATCTAGCGCCTTTTGTGACAACTAAATTTACTGGCAAAAAATTCAAAATTATTTCAGCGGCAGCCAGCTTCTGAAAGTTTCCAAATATACTTTTTTAGCTCTCTATTTCCCTTAAGCCATATGATGTCATTTGCCTCTCAATCCCTGAGTGCCAAAAATTCTGCTTTCATATCTTTGAAATTTGCCAAACGAGAAAAACCACAGATCTTAGTTTGGGTTCTTATCTGCCCTGCCCCCCCCCAAGCAAAGGCCAAAATTACTTTCTATAGTTTTCAAAGTAAAAATATCAACAACAAAAAAAAATCAGAGCTCACAAATCCGTTAAATCTTTTACCATGTTTCCCCCTGTTTGGGCTCATGGGCTGTCCTAATTTTATTCAGAATTTTCATTTCAATAGCTTGTCAGCTGCCTTTTCAGGATACACCTAAACCTGAAGCCCCGGACTTGACAAGTAACCGAGAGACTGATTTTCACATGCAGTACTTTGCTTTAGCATGTATTCATTAGTGATTTTTGAAGTCAGAACATTTCCCCACTGATTTGGAAGTTTCGTAGGTTCTTGTTGTGTATTTACGGAAGCTTTTTAGTTCACCTAAAAGGGGGGGGGGGGAAAGCCTTCATTCTGCTTCCCTTTCTAATTACAGTCCCATTTCCTTAGCAAGTCCTTGAAAAAAGAATTCCCCAAGTCTCTAATCATCTCTGTAGTCGTAATCTCCATAATTGTGTCCCTTCCAGATCCCTTCCTGGCACAGCCCAGAAAATGATTTGCTCCATGTGGTTAAAAACCTTTTATTTGACGCCAGTGAGGACTTGTTTTCACGGCTTGCCTTCTTGGGCCTTAATGCTACCTTGGATGCGACTGATCGCTACAGGCGCCTTTCCGATCCCCAGTGAGCGATTGTAGCCCTTGTTCCATTATCTTATTTTAGGGGCAGGCTAAACTCTGCCTGACGGGATTATAACTCTGGTGTTCCACCACGTTACTACCTCCTCTCCATTTTCTTTAATCCATTTAGTTGGTCAGTTCAAGATAAAAGCGTCATAAAGAGAATTACCTCTCCCCTAACTCCACGTCACATGCAAAAATCAGGGTTCGCTGATTTTAATATATTCTTAGACTAGTGATTCTCAAACACGGGCAATTGTGTCCCCAGCCCCACCTCCAGCCCCCAGGGGACACTGAGCAACGTCTGAAGACATTTTTGGTGGTGACGACTTGGGGGAGGGGCTGCTACTAGCATCTAGTGGGTACAGACCAGAGTTGCTGCTTACCATCCTGAAGTGTGCAGAACCGCCTCCAACTACAAAAAGTGATCTGGTCCCAGATGTCAATACTGAGGAGGGTGAGAAACCTTCCTGTAGCAGAACCATTACCCCAACCACAATAAGCCCACAGAGATTATTTCTTAGATGTCTCTGAATGCCCAGCCCCTAGAGGATGGGCATAGAAGAATTAGTTGTTGGTGAGTCTATTCACTTTAAAAGCATATCTCTCACAGGAATGCTAATGATTAGCTATCTTCAGTAGCGGAAAATTGTTATTGACAGTCTAACTAGAATCTTTTGCTGCAGGTTACACCCTTTCTTCCTTGCTTTGTCCTTACTGAAGAGGGAAACAGATGCACACCCTCTCCTATGTGAGGTGTCAGCGGTCCAGACAGCCACCATTTGAACCCTGGGAAACGGAGTCAGGTCGTGAGAGGGGAGTACTTATTTTCCTGGGGATTCTATTCTATTTCCTATCTCTGTTGGGGGATTCTACCGAAGATACTCTAGGACTGACAATCAGGCTCTCTTATGCCTAGATTAAGGCCCTCTTAAATGAGAGGAAAAAATCTATCCTGATAAAGTGCTGAGAAGGGTCTCTGGGGAGACGGGAGCATCTCCAGGTATGAGAAAGTCAAGGGGCCGTGTTATGGACAAAGTCCCTAAAAGCCTTCCCAACCAGCTCCTGGGACGTATGCTCCTGAAAGAGGGGATTCTAAGTGAAAGCATGAGTTCAAGGGCACAAGTGGCAAGATCCAGGCAGCAGGGAACAGAATGGGGGATCACCATAGCCGGGGCTGCAGGTGGGAGCTGGCGGTGAAGCGGAAATGAGGTCAGCATCGGGGAGAAGCAGCCAGAGAGGAGCGCGCAGAGCGTCCCGCAGGGGCTCGACTCAGCGGGACCGTGTTCTACTACCGTCGGGTGGCTCCCTAGAAGCACTTTTTTTCATTGACTTTTTATGTTGTGAGTTCAAACTGAGCCCCATTACGCAGTTACCCTAGGGGCACTCTGAGGAATCGGAATCCGGCCGAATCCCGAGGGGGTACTGCCCTTGGGTGTCATGGTACTTCTGCACAAACACTCGTGTTGGGACCTCTGACTTTTTAAAAAGTTGTTAAATCACCAAGTATCTCATAATGTAGGAACCTGAGTGTCTTTTTGACATATGTGTCATGTGATATGTGTCATATGATCACTAAGTTTGTAGAATAATCTCCTTTGCTACCTACTTTTGATTATTTCCCAAACAGGAGATAAGGCTTACAAAGGTTTATTTTAATTAATCTATATAAAAAATATATAATTTATTTATACAGAAAATTATACATAGCCATGTCAAGTTAACAGTTTTTGCACCAAACACTTCACAAGACTAGCCGTTAGAAAGCTAGATTAGCTGGTTTGAGTTCCATGCCCTTTTACACACACTGATCATTCCCTAAAGAAGTTGTAGTGAATAATGAAAATGACTAATGCTGAGCCGCTTACTGGACTTCCCTCTACTTCCATTGCAACAATTCGTCTGGAATGAACCCATGCCTTGACTGACGATTTTACTGGGTCTTTCTTTGCATTAGATTTCCTCATGTGTTTAGGAATTTTGAGTGAGAAGTTACCTGTTATTTTCTCTCATTCTCTCTCTCTACCTATCTATCTTTTTTCTATCTCTCTTTCTCTCTCCTCCCCATTTATTGACCATCGCTCCACTCCTGTCTGGAACTTTTGTGGTCACTTCTCCATGCCTCCCTCTCACCACACCTGCCACCACTGAAGTAGCTCTAAAAATGACATTTCTGGGCCCCTAATCTATGATGATACTGTGGCTATCCCAGATCCAACCTCCCGTCCAACTGGCCACTCAATTCCTTCCTTAGACATACGGTACTGCTTTTGTCCTGCTGCATCCCTGCTCCTAGTACTAGGCAGTGGGTCCTAGTAGGTCCTAGGCTGATCAGGTGTCATCTGTCCAGCCTCCTCTCTTGGGTCTGGGGCCTGGGGGATGGGCGGTGCCCTAGGCTTTAATCAATGAGTGTGATTCGCTCGGCTTGTCTTATAAGGAACATGTTTAGATGTTACTTCCCACGGAAGTTAAACCCTCAGCCATGGATCTCCTCTTCTGGCTTCTAGACCTGTAGGCCAACTCCACTCAGCACTTTAAATTGCTATTGTTTTTTAAGCCCAGCTATTTCTTCGCTATGATCCTTTAAAAAAAAAAAAGTTTAAACTTGCATTGCTGTTTGTTTGGAAAGGCGGGGTGCTCTGAAGCATGAACCTCTATGCCATCTGGAGAGGGAGGCTTCCAATGAGTGCTTAATTTTTTATTAATATTTATTTTTTCCTAATTAGAGGAGTAATGGATATTCATTGCAGAAAATTTGGGAAATGCTGAAACTTATAAATCCCATAGCTCTGAGATAACCACTATTAATACTTTAGCATAGTTCTTTCAAACCTTTGTCTCTATAAATTTACATACATGCACACACACACATACACACACACACACACTGAAAAAGTTCATGCTGTACATTCAGTTTGGTTTTCTGCTTTTATGACCGATTACTGTTTTTCATGTATCCCAAATATAGTCCCTACTCACTGGTACAAAATTCATAAAACACAGAAGTGCAGAAGTTATATTTCCTCTAATTTCACAAAAGCTAGCCACTGTGAAAACTGTACTATTTCATTCTTCACGTTTAAAAAATTTGGATAATAAAGTACATAATTTTGAACTATGCTTTTTTTCACAACATTATATCTTCATAATATTAGGAGCATTTTCCAGATCATCAATATATGGTTTGCAGTGCTACACAGCTCAAGTTTTGTGCTTTTCCCTTGAATAAAGGTCAGAGTATATAGCCTATGAATTTTGCACATTTTTGTAATTTTTACTTTTGAAAATGCACTCAACCCTCAAAAAGAATACACATTCTCAGCTTAATATATAATCATTATTTCAATCTCAAGTGTATTAAATTTTCTATGCCATTATTTAGTTTTTATCTCCAAGATCTTTGAAGATTATGTTAAATAGATTCACAAAAGTTTTCAATTTGTTTTTTCTTCTAATAAATTTTGATTAATGTGTTTAGGTAAATGTCTCTTAAAAAACATTTTCATAATTAATGTATCTTTTATCAAAATAAAGGAACTTCTTTGGCTTAATGTTTTTGCCTTAATTTCTGTTTGTCTGATGTTAATTCTGCCACCACGTATGCTTTTATGCTGTTGTTTCCCTGATAAATATTTGAAAAACATTTTATTTTAACTTTTTTGTTCGTTCTTTACTGAGAAGTGACTCTTGTAAGCAGGTTATAGTGAGATTTTATTTTACTTTAATCTTTGTTCTCTATTTACCATCATACATGATATATGTGGACTTACTTTTATCATTTTATCATTTTTAAGTTCTTTGGATATTATTTTTGTTTTTTTGCTGTTTAGAGAACATTTTCCTGCCTTTATCTTCTTTAGTAGTGTGTAAGTATATGTTTTATTTATGAGTCTCTTAGTGGTTAGATTTATGCTTTCAAAAACATTTTTCGTTGGGGATTGAGTTCAGTTACCTGAAATAGAAAATCATCCAGACCCGGACTTACTGTTCTCACGAAACAGGAAGTCAGAACCGTCAGAGCTTGTGCAGCTGCTCCCCAGGGTCCCCCATATTTCAGGGTCCTCCTCTCTCTCTCTGCTCCATCATCCTAAGCATAAGCTTTCATCCCATGAAGCCGTCAATGTCCCAAAGGATGGTTATATCTTCGACCTCCCATCCACATTCCAAATGGAAAGAAAAAGGAGGGAAGGGGCAAGGGAAGAAGGAGGAGGAGGAGAAAACAGAGAAGGAAAGAACAGGAAGGAAGCGGCAGTTGTCTGTATGTGTGTAGTAAAACCCAGAACCTCAGTCAACTTTCCCTTCTGTCTCACTGGCTAGAACTGTGTCACACAGCTACCTCTAGCTGCAAGGAGGCTGGGAAAGAGGATCTTATCTGGATAGTTTGCCACTCTGAACAAAACTGGGTTTTCTTAGTAAGGAAGAAGGGAGAATACATTTTAGGCAAACAGAAATTGCTTACCCATTATTTCTGAGGTTGTTGAAGTCAAGAGTGAAACAGTGTTTCATCTGCTTGCTCTGCTCACCCCCAGTCCCACCCACAGCTCCACTCCTGCAGGACCACATTTTAATTCTGGGTATTCATGAATTTAAACATAAATTTTAAACCTTTTTTTCCCGCTAAATTATAATTTTATATTATGTAACTTTTCTTTCAAAGGTTTTAAAATCACGCTAAAGTTTTGAACACTTTCAAACATTATAAACCCTTAAATTTAAAAGTATTGAGTTTCACTCTGCAGATTCTTTTAAACCAAGAAATTGCCTGTCTTATATTTTGGATTTTGGTTCTTTTCTTGATTGTCTAAAATATGTGTTGAAGTGATTTTTGAAAATATGTGTATGTAGGCGGTGTACTCTGTGCTCTTCTATGTAGGAAACTCACCAAACTCAACATTCCAGAGCCTAACTTGTGCATCACATTTGAAAACAGCTGACATTAAAAAGGGCCTCAACTCATTTAGGCCCCTGATTACTTTATAGCCGATAATTAACTTGCTCTTCTCTTAAGGCCAGGCTCAAAATTGTTTAATTCCAAAAGCAAGAAAAAAATGTAATTCCAAAAGCACTGATGAAAACAGCACACATCTTAACTGAAGTTTTCTTGTAATACAGAGGCAGAAAACATATTTCATACCATTAACAAGACTTCTAAAAAGGTATTTCTTCCACTACTCTCTTTCCTTAAAGTTCCATCCTTTATAGCAGGCCCCATCTCACTGCATCTGTGATCCTCCTTGAACATCTGCCTTTCTATACCCTCCAAACTCTGTCCATATGCTTTTTATTTTATTTTTATTTTATTGAGATATAATTGACATACAACATTATATTAGTTTCAGATGCACAACATAAGATTTGATATTTGTATATATTGCAAAAACGCACCAAAATAAGTCTAATTAACATCCAGATATACTTTTTATTTTCAATCTATTTTTTTAATTTACTCTTTTTGGTATACAGTGTATGGATTTTAACAAATATATAGAGTCGTGTCATGTTCACCCCAACCAGGAAACAGGAAACATCACCGCAAATGTTTCCTCATGCTGCCCCTTCGCGATCAAACCCTCCCTCTTCCTCTAACCTATGACAACTACTGACCTATTCTCCCTCTCTATGGTTTTACATTTTCCAGAATATTATATAAATGGAATTATACAATAAGTAGCTATTTGAATCTGGCTTCTTTTTCATTAGTGCAATGCATTTCAGATTCATTCATGTTGTCCCATGTATAAATAGTTTGTTCATTTTTATTTCTGAGTAATATTCCATTGAACGGATATACCACAGTGTGTATATCCCATCACCAGTTTAGCAGGTGGACTTAGTCTCCAAAAAAGATGTGTTCCAGTCCTAACTCCCATTACCCATGAATGTGACCTTATTTGGAACTACAGTCTTGGCAGATGAACCAAGTTAAAATGAGACTGGACACATTAGGGTGGACCCTAAATCCAATGACTCACATCTTTATAAGAATAGGGAAAGATTACTCAGCCATAAAAAGAAACGAAATTGAGTTATTTGTAGTGAGGTGGATGGACCTAGAGTCTGTCATACAGAGTGAAGTAAGTCAGAAAGACAAAAACAAATGCCGTATGCTAACACATACATATGGAATCTAAAAAATATTTCTAAAATAGTCATGAAGAACCTAGGGGCGAGATGGGAATAAAGATGCAGACCTACTAGAGAATGGACTTGAGGATATGGGGAGGGGGAAGGGTAAGCTGGGACAAAGTGAGAGACTGGCATGGGCATATATACACTACCAAACGTAAAACAGATAGCTAGTGGGAAGCAGCCGTGTAGCACAGGGAGATCAGTTCGGTGCTTTGTGACCACCTAGGGGGGTGGCATAGGGAGGGTGGGAGGGAAGGAGGGAGATGCAAGAGGGAAGAGGTATGGGGACATATGTATATGTATAACTGATTCACTTCGTTATAAAGCAGAAACTAACACACCATTGTAAAGCAATTATACTCTAATAAAGATGTTAAAAAAAAAAGAATAGGGGAAGAAAGATTTGAATACAGAGACATGGAAGAGACATGGGGAAGAAGGCCATGTGACAATGGAGACAAACTTTGGGGTGATGCATCTACAAGCCAAGAAACATCGAGGATTGCTGCTGGGTGCCACCAGAAGCTGGGAAGAGACAAGTAAGGATTTTTCCCTAGAGCCTTCAAAGGGAGTATGACCCTGCCAACACCTTGATTTTGGACTTCTAGCTTCCAGAACTGTCAGAAAATACATTTCTGTTGCTTTAAGCCACCCAGTTTATAGTACTTTGTTATGACCGGCCTGGGAAACTAATGAAACCAGTTGAAGGATATTTGGGCTATCCACAGTTTGGAGACTAAATTATGAATGAAGCTGTATAAAAATTCATCTATAAGTTTTTGTGTGAAAATAACTTTTTATTTCTCTTTAGTAAATTAGGAGTCAGATTGCTAGGTCATATGTTAAATGTATGTTTAGTTCATAAAAATAGCCATAATGTTCACCAAAGAATCCCTAACATTTTGTATTTCTACAAGCAATGTATGAGAATTCTAGTTGCTCTTTAACCTCACCAGCACTTTGTTTTATCAGGTTATTTTTTGTTTGTTTTTCTTTCTTTTTTTAAATTTTAGTCATTTCAATAATTGTATGGTGGTATCTCATTGCAGTTTAATATGAATTACCTTAATGACTAACAAAGTTGAATGATCTTTTCAGGTCCTTAAACGTCACCCATATATCTTCTTTGGTCAAATATCTTTTCAAATCTTTTGCCCATTTCTTATTAAAGTATTGGCTTTCTTATTGCCAAGTTTTGAGAAATGGTTATATATTTGCTTACACGTACTTCATCAGATATATGCTTTGCAAATATTTTCTCTTAATCTATGGCTAGTCTTTTCATTTCTTTATTAGTGTCTTTTGAAAAACAAAAGTTATTAATTTCAAAGAAGTCCAATTTATCAATTTTTAGTTTTATGGACCAAGTTTTTGGTGTCATCTAAGAACTCTTTGTATAACCCAGTGTCACAAAGATTTTCTCTTTATTAGTAACTTACTATATTTTTAATTGCTCCCCTTTTATTCCTGATTTTGATCATTTGTGGTATCTTTCTTTTTTCCTTAGTCAGTCTGGCTAAAGGTTTATCACTACTTTTTGCTTTTCAATTTTCTTTCATTTTCTCTATTACTGTTATATTTTTAATTTATTCTTTTAATTTTGTTGATTATTTTATTATGTTTAATTTTGGTTTAACTTACTCTTCTTTTTCTAGTTTCTAAAAGTAGAAGTTTAGATTATTTCAGATCTTTTTTCTTTTCTAATACAAGCATTTTAACACTATGAATTTTCCTGTAAGCACTACTTAGCTGCATTGCACACATTTTGATATGTTGTAGCTTCATTTTTGTTTGGTTCAACATGTCTCCTAATTTCTCTTAAGATTCTGTCTTTGACCTGTGGGTTATTTACAAATGTGCTGTATTATCTCCAAATACTTGGGAAAATGCCAGATATCTTTCTCCTTTTATATCTACTTTAATTCCATCACAACCAGAAAACACATTTTGTATGATCTTGATTCCTTTGCATTTTTTAAGGTGTGTTTTATTGCCCTGAACATGATTTATTTTGATGAATGTTCCAGGTGTACTTGAAAAAATGTGGATTATATGATTGTTGGGTAGAGTGTTTTATGAATATGATTTGCTAAAGTTGATAACAGTGTTTTTCAGGTTTATTTAATCTTGCTGATTTTATATCTAATTGTTTTATCAGTTACAAAAAGACTGTTGAAGTCTTCAACTATAATTGCGCATTTGTATATTGCTCTTTTCAGCTCTATCAGTTTTTGCTTCATGCATATGGAAACTCTGTTGTTAGGTGCATACACATTTAGAAATATTATGTCTTTTTGATGAATTGACTCTTTTATCATTGCGTAATGCATGTCTTTATTTTTGGTAAGTTTTCTTTCATTTGAACTCTGCTTAGTCTGACATTAATATAGCACCGCCACCTTTCTTTTGATTAGATTTTAGCTGGCATATAATTTTCCATATTTTTAATTTGTTATCTACCTATAAAATTGTATTTATTATGAGTTTATTGTAGACATCAGATACTGAAAACCTGAATTTGTCTCCAATTGAACAATCACTGTTTTCTATTTGGTTTATTTAAACAATTTACATTTACTGAAATTACTGATATGTTTAAATTTAAATCTATATTTTATTATTTATCTCTCTCTAGTGTTCTTTGGTTTTTTGCTTGGCTCACCTCTTTTCAGTCTTCTTTTGGATTATTTTAATATTCTTAAATATTTCTTTTTAATTTATCTATTGGGTTTTGGGAGATATATATATATTTATTTATATATATATATATATATTTACTGTTTCTTTAATGGTTGCTTTTTCACAGTTCACTTAGAGTTAATATTTAATTTTAGGACCCTTTTCTCTCCTTCCTCTATGTTATCTTTGTATGTATTACATTTACACACATTTAAAATCACATCATAAATATTGTAGTTTTTGCTCTTAACATTCACATATATTTTTAAAACTCAAAATAAGAATAATAGTCTATTATATTTACCTAGATATTTACCAGTTCTGTTGCTCTCTTCATCCACTTTTGATGTGTCAATCTTTCCTGTAATGTCATTTCCTTTCACCCTAAACAAATTCCTTTAGCTGCTGAAAATATCTTTATTTCACCTTTAGTCCTGAAGGAGTTTTTTCCTGAATATAAAATTCCAGGTTGAAAGGGTATTTTCTGTTTATTTGTTTTGCTTACACTTTAAAGTTGTTGTTCCACTGCCTTCTGGTCTCCAAGGTTTCTGATGAGAAATCTGCAATCAAATTATCTCCCATATGCAATGTGTCTTTTTTTTTTTTTTCTGGCTGCTTTCAAGATTATTTTTTTATCTTTGGTATTCAGCAGTTTGAGCATGATATGTCTAGGCCTGCATTTCACTGAGTTTATCTCATTTCATGTGTATTAAGATACCTTAATCTGTTAATTTATATCTTTCACCAAATTTGGAAGTTTTCAATCATAACTTTTTTAAAATACTTTTTTCCTGCACATTTATTGCACTCTTTTCTCTCAGGGACTTCAATGATATAAATATTAAAGGTTTTGATATCATCCTACATATCTCTGAGCCTCTTTTCAATTTTTTTCTTCTCTGTTCTTCAGTTGGATAATTTCATTCTATTGTCATGTTCACTGATTCTTTTTCTGACATTTCCATCATTCTTTTGAGGCCATAAAATACTTTTGTTTCAGATATTATATATTTTTATCCTGAAATTTTCATTTGATTACTTTTTAATTATTTCTCTTTTTCTGCTGAGAACTTCTACCTTTCCATTCATTTCAGAAGTGTTTGCCTTTACCTCATGATGCATGGTTATAAAAGCTGTTTTAAATATTTTATTTGACAATTCCAACACAAGAGTCTTTTCAAAATTGAGTCTATTGATTGTCTATTCTCATGAGAACTGATCAAATTTTCTTGGTTCTTTGTATGTCAAGTGATTTTGTATTGTTTTCTGGACATATTGGATATAATGTTATGAGACTCTGGATCCTGTTAAAATCCTCCAGAGAATGTTGTGCGGTTTTTTGGGGGGTTTTTTTTGTAGTTTGTGTCTGACGTTAATCAATTCAGTTAAGTTCAGATTGCAAGTTCAGTATCATCTGCTGTGGGTTACAGTCCCAATGTCAGTTTAGTTTGCAAAGTGTTTTCTCTGCTTCTTTGTTGTTGTTGTTTTTTTCTGCATATACAACTCAGGTATGATTCCAGGACTTGAGTTGTTTCATTCCCTATAATTAGAGTATACTCTTCTCTAAATGTCTTTCAAAGAGTTGTCAACCCTCTGGTTCCCAGAGGCCCATTATACCAGATCCTCCAGCCAGAAAGATGAGTTTCTTTGTGAGTTTTAAGTCTCATGGTGCTGCACTGTTTTGTGCAGTGGGCATCACCCTTGGGATGAAGGAATAAGAGTAAGGAGAAAGAACGAATAGAAGATTCTAACCTACACACTATCCAGGCCACTGGGGCCCCTTTTTCCAGTTCCTCTGACCATGGAGATGAGTTATCTCTTGGGGTTTAGATACTCCACCAGCACCACTTCTAATAGTGCAGTGCCATGCCTGGGGCTGGCCTCACACATGGCCAGGAAATAAAGAAGAAAAACAACAAAACAGAGATCTCATCCCACATTCTCTTTCAGAGCCCTCTTTTCCTGTTCTTCTGACCAGGGGGTTCTGCTCTTCATACCTGTTGCATAGTTCCACCTCTCAGACAGCTAGCCTTTCATGAATCACAACTGAGACATAGGGGGGCGGGGGGGTGGAAATAGGAAACTTATCAGTACTGGCTGTTCAAGTTTTGACTCCCCTCCCCTGACTGCTATTACTTTTCTGAGTCTTCAAGTAGTTGCCTTTTGTATTCTGTCCAGAGGTTTGAGTTTGTATAAGTGGGATAGAGGAGAAGTAGTAGGCTGACTCCACCTTGTTCGATACTAGAAGTCTGTCATATGCTCATTATGTAGAACAATTTGTCTATTGACTTCTTCCATTTTTATTTTTTACTCATCACCTAACTGACATTTTTTTATTCTGTCACAACATTTGTTATACTGAAGTTAAGAGAAAGTAACGTTCCTTCAAGAATTATACCTACCTACCCACCGTGGGCTTTTGATTTTTCAGTTTGTTAATGGAGTTTTATATTAAAATCCTTGTAAAGTTAAATTAACGCAGTCTTTATGATACGTGTCCATCATTCAACCTCCTGGTAAAGGACGTTCAATAGCCCACCAGAATAACACTGAAACTACAAAACTTTAAACAAGCTATCTGCTCTTAAGTTAGAATTGTTTCACACAGCTAAAGGATCAGTATTCTATAATAATATGTCTCTTCCTGTCCTGTGAGTGTGTGATTAGAAAGGCACCATATGGTAGCAGTCTGTGTTTTATATATAAATGGGGCAGGGGAAGGAGGAGTGAGAGAGAAGGAGATAAGGGTAGTTTTGATTGTTAATCAAGAATGGTAAGAAAAATCAAGATGAGTTCGATTTCTCTAACAAACAAAACACCTACTAGGCAAGGAAGGCTGTGTGCTGCATGCTGGAGGAGATTCAAAAAATGTGTAAGACAGGTTTCCCTATTTCCTAGGAGTTTGGTAGGACAGATAACTTGTACACAATTGTTTTAAAATACGTTGGAGTGTGATAATGCCAAGTGATCAGTATTAACCATAATGGGTGTTCTGAAATGGAAGGGAGAATGGGATAATCAACACAGACGTCATGGAAGAGATGGAATCCTTCAAGGAAAGGTGAGGCTGTGGAATGCAATGATTGGGAGAAATGCAGAAAGACTAGAGAGTAGAGTAACGGTAGCAGAAAAACATAAAGCGTAGAAAGGAAATATCACACATTGCAGTTTTTAGCCGAGTGGTAGGAAGTAAAACTGAAAAAGTAGACTGGGACCAGTTCATCAAGGGTACTAAAAGCTAAGGCAAATTTTAAACTTGAGAGTTAATGAAGAGCCATCATTGAAGGTCGTGGAGCAGGAAGAGTAGCATAACCAGAGCTATCCTTTTGGAAGACCCATGTGCAGTGTGTGAACTATGGTGGTGCTTGAGTAGGGAGGGACATGGAGGAAAGGACATCAGCTTCATTACTACAACGATCTGGACAGGAGGTATCAAGTGCCTGATTAGGGTAATGAAAATGGGAATGGAATGGAAAGAAAGTAGATTAAAGGTATGATCAAGGATGGTCCTGAGTGCCTTGTAAAGAGGGAACAGAGAGGAGTGATAGGTTGGGGAGAAAAGTAGGCAAGTTCAGTTAGAAATATGAGTTTGAGTTGCTCAGAAGACAACTTTTTAGAGATGCTCATGAGGCAGGTAGGAAGAAGGCTCTGAAGCATGGGAGAGGTGTCAGCTCTGGAGATAGGGAGGTAAATGGCGAGATCATAGTGTGGATGGAATTGCCAAGGGGGAGAGAAAAAAGGAAGAAGATAAAGCCATGGCAGATAACCAACTTTCTAAGGCAGGCGGTAGAGAAGAGAGAGAAGCTTTGAAAAGGGGGAAAGGACAGTTTTCGGGAGGAGTGACACTGTTGCAGGGAGTTAAGGAAGACAGACATTGAAACAGTTTGCAATTAAAAGACCAGTGGTGGGGGACTTCCCTGGTGGTGCAGTGTTTAAGAATCCGCCTGCCAATGCAGGGGACACGGGTTCGAGCCCTGGTCCGGGAAGATCCCACATGCCACGGAGCAACTAAGTCCGTGCGCCACAACTACTGAGCCTGTGCTCTAGCCCATGAGCCACAACTACCGAGCCCGCGAGACACAACTACTGAAGCCCACGCGCCTAGAGCCCGTGCTCTGCAACAAGAGAAGCCACCGCAATGAGAAGCCCGTGAACCGCAACGAAGAGTAGCCCCCACTCCCTGCAACTATAGAAAGCCCGCGAGCAGGAACGAAGACCCAACTCAGCCTAATTAATTAATTATTTTTTTTTTTTTTAAAAGAGACCAGTGGTGATCTGTACAGCAGCAGTTTCAACAGAGTAGGGAAGGCAGAAGCCAAGCATTAAAGAAGCGAGGGGCTGTGGCTGTAAGGGGGCACAGAGGATGTATCTTTTTTGAAGGAGTCTAGTACTGAGTTCCACGGACCAACTAGAAAGTAATTTGACCTCTAATGGGTAGACCTAACCAGGAAGAAAACTGGGCACGAACAATTTGAGGGAGTCAATTGTCCAGCGTTGTCAGATGTTTTTGATAACTAAGACCAAAAATGATGTGAAAAACAAGAAATGATGGAGTCAGGCAAAAGAAGTCTTCCTTGTACAGAGTGATATGAATTTTCTTTTCTTCAAAAGTCTCTCTCCTCTCCTTTCAGAAAAGGATTTGTTCCCCCGCCCCCTGTCTCTGTTGAGTTGATGTTGCCACAGAAGGCAAGAGAATGATGTCACATTCCAAGGATGCAGACTACAAGGAAAGAACATGCTCTTTCCTAGCAGCTGGAGGGCAAAAAAGAAAAAGAAAAAGAAAAAGAAAAGCAATGATCTGGGAAGCTTTGATGGCAAGCAGATGTACCGCTCTGGCCTAACGTTCAGACTTGATGCCAAACTGTTGCTACAGCGGCTTGTCTGCGTGGGAATTTCCAGCGGGAAGTTAGCTCTCTCCTTCTTCTCCACTCTGCTCCCCTCCCCGGTTCATTCTGCTCTCAGCACCTCCTCCGCAGCAGAAAGCGCAAGGGCACTGCAGAGAGATGAGTGACAGGCGACTCTTCCTGCCTCAGACATTAACTGGGGAACACGGACCTCAGGACCCCACTCTGACACCGAGGAGTGAGAACGTACCTACATCACTTGTTGCCCTAAGGCTTTATCAAGTTGTGAAAGGTGAACTGGGGGAAAGTTGGAAGTTCTACAGCACATTGTTTCCAGGACCCTCCCCCAAGCTTTCACTCTGGAATGGATTGCATCGAAATTTTAGGGAGGTACTACAGTGCCCTGTTGTAAAACAGCCCTGAAGTTACTTAACACCTATCTGTAAAAAATTCAATGAAATGGGAAGTAAATAAATGGTGACATCGGCCTCACTCAGTCTTCTCAGAAGCTTTCTCCAGGACACAGCGGGGCTCACGTGCAAATACATCCCCTCTGAGACTGACAAATGGTACTTTCTGTAGGACCTTCTAAATCTAGGAATCATTAAGGGGTAAGTTCTCATGGGAAACGCTGGACTGGTGAAGTGGCCCTTTAACCTCTCTCCCTCTTTCTTTCTCTCTCTCTCTCTCTCCTCCTTTTATAGGGACGTTTTAGATGATGAGATTTTGGACCAGAAACGCCTTTGACTGCGGAGGGGTGCAGAGAGCTGGGGGAAGAGGAGGGGGGACCGGGTCAGTGTGGAGAGGAGTAAAAGGCTAGTGGGTCACGACCTGCTCTTCCTAAGCTTAAAGTGAGAGGCTCCATTCACTAGACGGGACCAAAAAGGGAAGGGATTGGAGACAAATTGTTTGACCGAAGCTCCCCTTTCTTCCCTTGTATGAACACCTCTCAGCAACCCAAGGAAGGGGTCAGCCGCTAGACAGGGCGCCCTCACAGCCAAGGACAAAGCCCGCCCCTACTGCCCCGCAGTGCATGGACCCCTCAAAGGCCTTCATGTGGTCATCAGGAGGGAGTCGGGGATGCAGGCAACACCGGGAGTTAGCGGTGTGCCAGGGCTCCCCGTTAAGGGAAGCGCAGGAACGGGGCAATGAATTCTGTAACCCGTAGGCTCCACTGTCGATGAGGGAGCCGAACTGTGTTCTTCCAGGCTTGGGCCACAGGAGGAGCTCGCGGGGGACCACTTGCTGTGCTGTGCGCCGGCGCCAGCGGCTGAGCTGCGATGGGAGACCCAGCCCTGCTGCCCTGGGCCCCGCGCAGGGTGCTGAGGAGGCCCGATTGCCCACGGTTGCACTCAGACAAGCCTCAAAGGACATACAAATCTGTTATTAAACATCCCTATGCTAACAGCGCGAGCCTGTATTTATCCAGCACTCTGCCAAGAGCACAAGCCTTTATCCAGGGGACCAGAACAGTTGATCTGAACACCTTTGAACAGAGGGAAACTGCACCAATGGGAGAAACAGGAATAAAAAAGCAAACTATGCCTCTCACGTGCTAACCTTGGCCCAGAAAGGACGTAATGTGTAAAGGGGAATTGTCAAGAGAAACATTGTAATCTCTTCAGCAGTCAATGTACCTTTAATTTCAAAAGTACAACTGAGTACCATTTTCTAGACAGATGATTCCCCCCTCCATATCTCTTGCTGTTCTTTGGAAAGCTTCTGTTATTTCTCTTCCATCTGTTATTTTCATTTATTTCAGCTAGATTTTTCCAAATTGGAGGATCTTATTTTGGGAATGATATATTCCAGAGATGTTACCCCATTTAAAAAGAAAGATTGTTTTTCTCAACTTGGAAGAGTATATTCTGGGTCCAGGGGCAGGTACGTTTTCTAGGTTCAGAGATTAACAGTCTTCTCTTCAGATACGTGCTGCTGGAGCTCCTAACAGAGCACCAGGGAAGGGGGGCTGGGGGGTGGTTCTCCATCTTTATGCTGCCCCTGGGTAAGGGTCTCTCCCAGAGCGTCAAGCCCCCTTGAGGAAGGCCTTCCATCAGGCTCAATGCTCCCTCCTAGGTTTTCGCACCCAAAGGAACTGAAATAGAAATAAGAGCGTATCTGTGCTATATCCAAGGAGCCAGCTTTCTCTGAAGGACCCGAACTTTCATGAGAGAAGCAGGGAAGAGGAATAGGTGGGGAAAAGCATGTATCTACTTGGAGCATGATGGTCAGAGGTGGAAAAGGATGTGAGAGCAAAGGAGGGGATGGAATTAAGAGATTCCTCAAATTCACTTCACAACCCAAGGAGAAGGAAGAAGATACCAAGATTTCCTACCTATAAGTGACATTTGCACTTTGAGTCTTCTCCAAGATGTCAAAATGTGAAATATGTGAAATTTATCACAGGACACTTCTCTCAGATTACCTTCTGACGCCTCATCCCCCATCCACGCATAACCTACTTTGGGCTCTAACCACGATGGATTACCACTGATTCCCAATGTGCCACGTGCTTCCCTGGAAACGTGCTTTTGTGTGTGATCAGTTTGCCTGCGTGCCATTTGCTCTTCTCTGTGCCTGGCAGACTCCTGCTCGTCTCCTCCAAACCAACAGAAATGTCATCTTCTCTGTGAAACCTTCTCAGTCTCCCAATCCACGGCTGTTACAGGTTCCCCCAGCTGTTTTCCGTATACACAACTCACATCTCACTTGTGGCACTTATGACATTTTATCTTAACCGCTTTCCCCTCTGGGCTGTGTTACATCTGGGTGTTCCATCCGTGTTTGCAGGTGGTGGGATGAGTGGAGGTAAACCACGGTGTTTGAACGTGCATTGCAGTAAGGAATAACACAGCCTAGAGTCAAGGAGGGCCAAAAGCAAGTTGACTTGATCAGCTTTCTCACAGGGTGTTATTTTAGTGACAGTGTCTGCAGACATTCTCATTAAATGTCTCTGTGGTTCTCACTGCAGCTTGGTAGAAAAATCATAAGACTCAGACCCAAGAGACATCAGTTCTAATATCACTTCTGCTGTTAACTAGTTGAGTGTTGTCCTAAAATCTACTTACTGTCAGTTTCCTCAGCTGTCAAAGTCATTGGTGTTATTTTTTCCTTTACCTTATCTCACATGTTTTGAGGTTAAAAAAAAAAAAAAGAACTAATAGATGTGACAGTGTCTAATGGTTGTGTAGGGAAATGATAGTCTCATTGAATTTCCTTAAATTTTGCTTCCTTTTCTCAGCTCACCAAGCTTCTCCTACAAATGTGCCAACAATAAGATAATAATAATACTACTAATAAAATGTAAAACATTTCATTGTAGCTGAAAAGCTCTTGCTTTTGTTTTTCACTTGTATGTTGTAAGTATAAAGAACTTTCACAGTACATTGTTTAGAAAAGGGCATATTAGCATATGAAGTAAAATCCTATCACTTTAAGGTGTGCTTTTAAAAGAACAATGAACTTCATAGTTGGGAAGGGGAGGAGCTGGAAATCTACTAGCCCAACCTTCTGTTCTATGATGAGGAAATCTGGGCCAGTAGAGGTCATATGGGGTGTGTGAATTAGAGACAAGTCTGAGATTCAAACCCAGGTTGTCCACTGCCTGTCTGTGTTCCATGGCCCACAATGGGCCAAGGGAAGTGCCCAGGAAAAGGGGCATCAGAAGTACCTCCCAAATCAGACGGGCTGGGGGTTTGCTGGGCCAGCCTGCAGCCAGGCAGGCATTGGACCGGGGCGCCACTGTCTTTGGTCCCGCTTCCTCCCTCTGATTCAGCACACTGGCCTCCATACCCGTCCTCTGCCAGCAACACCCTCCCTTCACCAGCCCATGTCCATATGATCGGCTCTTTGACGTCCTTCAAGTCTTTGCTTCAATGTCACCTTCTCCCTGAGAATGTCCTTGACCCTTTTTAAACTGCAGCCCCTCCCCCAGCTCTTGTTTTTCCATTACCAGCTTTACTTTTCTCTGTAGCATTTTATTTCTTTGTTTGTTAATTGTCTGCCTCTCTCCTTCACAGGTAAGCTCCACGAGGACAGGGATACTTGTCTATTTTGTTTACTACCACAACTCCAGGGCCTGGAACAGTGCCTGCATTGACTCAATAATATTTGTTGAGTGGATGAATAAGTGACGGATGACCTGCAGCAGTGAGAGTGCCTTATTCCTCCTCGGTGTCCTCTCTTTGTAGCTAAGAACTTTGTCACTGGACACCTAGAGGGCTCCCTTGTTCCCAACTGGCACTTCAACCAAAACTGAGACTTGACTTATGTGAAGCTCAGAGAACCTATCTTTGGGAAACTGCCACCATTTCCTGTTACCTGATAGGAAGGCAGCCTTTAGATTACTGAAGTTAATCAAAACAGCTTAAACTTTCCTGAACACCACATCCCAATTTAATGACTTAGATGGGGTTCCAGGATCTTATAGGCTTTAGTTCTTGCTAAGGGCAGAGAGGTTGATTTGAATTTGAACCTAAAGGCATCAAAATGGAGGTGAGGAACCAGAATTTGCCTTCAGAAAGGGAAGAATGCCTCTACTTACACTTAGCTAATTTAAAGTAGAGTTTAATGTGCCCAATTTGCCCTCAATGTCTCTGTGTTACCCTGTGCGATAAGCATTTTGGAAGCATATTCAGTCTTCTTTAGGTCACTGCAACAACTCAGGAGATCAGTGCCTCCTAAGTCTCTTTGTCCTGAAACCCCTCATACTTCCCAGCATCCCAAACTCACAAGTAAAGTATTGGAAAACAGCTTTGCTGCTAAGAACAGAAGCAATAACCCACTTTCTTTGCTTTGACCCATGACGTATCAAAACTGACTAAATTAATCTGGTATATTGGGTTGGCCAAAAAGTTCATTCAGTTTTAAGTAAAAATAAAAGACACACATTTCATTATCACCAAGAACTTTATTGAACAAGGTATTCGTTAACCAAACGAACGTTTTGGCCAACCCAATACTTCAAATGCCATAATACTGGTAACGTTTGTCCACACTTAACGGAACATACATTGGAGGCTATTTTTCCAGTAACGGTGATGGATTTGCCCTCCACCAGTACTTTTTAATTTATTTTATCTTCCAGCAGCAGAGCTCTTTTATTCAACCAGAAGTGTACATAGTAGTCTGATACATAAAGTACACAAATCAGATAAGATTTGGTCTACTATGAGAAAAGCAGGTAGGGGGATCAGGGACCACGTGAGGGACCCCTGTGGAATCCTGGGGCTCTGAGAGCATAGTTTGCAAACATCTGCACCGAGGCATTCAGACTCAGGCCACAACAAAACAGACCAAGGCATGCACAAGTGAGGAGTAAACTTAGGGTCATGGTAATAAGGAAAAAAACTTAATTATGCACAGACAATATACACCTCATGAGAGCCACATACTACCCATCTGAGCCCTTAGTCAAAGGAACATGTTTATAAAGCATATGCATTAGTTATAAAATAAAACTGAAAGATAAATTGGGCCTTTTCAAGAGAGAAAATATTTTGCTAAAAATACCAATAGCAATAAAACCCATCAATAAGAACAGCCATTTGCCAATACTGGCAGCTCCTGACTCAGAGCTGTTTGGAGTCCTACTGTTCCAGGCTCTGCCAACCTTGACCTTTCTAAAAAACTCTAAAGGGATTCCCACAAACCAGCCCGGAGTGAGCTGCTCAGAGTGGTCAACCCTTGCTCTATGGGCAACCAGAGTTTAGACACACATAATAGTTCTCATTTCCACGTGTGGGAAGAATCAAGCCCTAAATGAATGAGCAGGAGAAACTTCTATTTGTTTTAGAATTGCTCTTAATATTCTCCATAGTAAATGTAGTCAAGTAGGCGCCTTGCCCTGACTGCTCTAAGCTGAGGTATCTTTCGGGCACTGTTAAATCACAAAGGCTATGAGACTTAGAAAAACTGAGGCAAAACAAACTACTTGTTAAACTTACCATTAGGATGGGGGAATGGTTTCCTCCACTATGATGGGTCACTTTTGTGTAAGGTGTTTTTTAAAAAAACTGTCATGCCAAAGATAAATGAGGAAAATAAAGAGAACCCACTGCAAGCCCATAAAGGACCTACACTACTCTGAATTCTATTGTGGCGCTTTCATATTTTCATGCATAAAATCTAATTAGCTGTACAATGCATACTAAATATAATGCACTGATATGTGGCTTTCTCTATACGCAAATTGAGATATAGATTGCTCAGTAAGGTATTAAAAATCCCACCAAATCTAGGACTTCAGTTCTCCATTAGATCTGAATTATTTACGGTTAGGTGTGGTTGTATGTGACCGAAAATAAATAAATAAATAACAGTGGCTTAAAAGAGATAAAGGTTCTTTTCTTCCTCATGCAAATGAAGCCCAGAGGTAAGCTGGGCGGGGCTGGTTTGACACAGATGGTCCTTTCAGCTCATGTTTCTTACTCATCCTCAGAATCCAAGATGGCAGCGCATCTTCTAGGCAGCAGAATAGACAGGGATGAAGAAGCAGAGAGCAGGGGTGTGTGCCAGCTGCCTCTTCAGAATGTTTTCCAAAACCTGCCGTGGAGACTTCTGCTTTCATGCCGTTGGCATGATCCCTGATCTGCAGTTGTGAAATATCACCACTGGTCTTTAACTCCAGGGCACTGCCTGACCCTACTGGAAACGTTACAGAAATTTTAAAATCAGAAGAATTCTGAACTCTGAAACACATCTGGCATGAAGGTTTTTCAGAAAAGGGATTGTGGAGAAATAATTGACAAATTTCCATTTAAAAGTCTAGTGGGGAATAAAAATAATATCATTACTAATATGATCTATTACTTTACTATTCTCAGCGTTTCCATCCCACCTTCAAAGTATGCATGGTGGTAATACACGTGAAGTCTCAAACTTCTTTCCAGACCAGCATTTCTCAAATATAGCATCCCATCCCAGATGCGTCCCTGTCATGACAGAGGGCCATCCTGACTGATTGGTTGTAGGGTGTGCCACCCATATTATGAGTGGGTGTCCCCCAGGAAGTTTTGACAATTTGATGACTAAAAGCATAGCTTCTGAAAAGGAGATTGGGGTATGGAAGCAGAATATCCCTGTGTTCCTGTGGAACTATTTAGGGATTCCCTTCAATTATATCAAAATGAAGTAAACATCTTTTCCTAGAATAGGGAGCTGAGATGTCAATAAAGACCTAAATTTTAATGATGTCAAAAAAGGCCCCATGCTGTACGTGCTTTTTATTTAGAATAAAATATTTTATTTTTTGAGCATCTCAGTGAGGTCACTGAAGCAGGTCTGAGAGGCCCTTACGAGGCAGCCATTTCCAGCATCTGGTTTTAAGGGTTTTACTTAACCTACTATTTTATTTTACTATTTTACTATGTATTTTACTTAACCTAACCTACTATTTTCTGTAGCTTACTTCCCAACCTTCAGTTAAAGGTCCCAGAAGTATGGCTCAGCCTGAGAATTCAGCTCTGAGTGTGTGGATTACTTCCCACTGACCAGCTTGGTGCTGAACCCCAGGCCAAGCTGGTCAGTGTCAACAGGGAGGTTTTCAGGAACATGAAAGTCTTCTTCAGAGAGTCCCAGAAACACCTAGAAAAGCACCTACTAAACATTAGCTGTTGTCTAGGTGATGGAGGAAAATATAAATGTACTGGGGTGTCCCTGCTGAGGTGGAAATTGGATACACGTCTTGGTGGAATTTGATAAACCAGTTGGTAAATGGCCCCTCCTGAGTGTCTGCACAGGAGTTGATTTGCAGACAAAACAATAAAGAGAATCCGGTATGTGGTGCTTGGCCTGGCCCAACAGACCAAGGCTGACCCCTGGGCAGAAAACGTCGTCCCCACTGCTACACAGAACATAGGGACCTTCCTGTGCCACGTGTGTGTGGCATGTGTGGCTATGGGCAGTGCAGACATTTGAGGGCCTCAAAGATCTGAGCCCCAATATGGCCCCCTACACAGCTTCACCGATTTCACAAAAGCACAGGCAGGGAGACATGATGGGCAGCTCCCTTCCAGAGGAGGCATTTCCAGGGGCCCAAGAACGTGAAGAAGAGACTCAGTCAGGAATGCTGCGGTCCTTCATCAGCCAGCGGAATCCACACCAAGCCGCTCGCATGGCCTCATCTGAAGCCTAGCAGGGCCCAGGGACTGTTAAGTTCACCAACGACGGAAGATTGGTCCCTAGTGGCCAGGAACGCACAGTCCAGAAGTAGAGGAAACATGCGAATGGTTGCAGAACCGCATAAAGTGCTCAGCGAGGTAAACATAAAACACTGTGAGCACAGAGAGGGAGGTGCAATGGACAGCATGTAAGTTAGGAGGTCAGAGGAGGCCTCAAGACAACATCTGAAAGTACGGAGAAACTACAAACAAAGGCAAGGTGTCTCTGATGGGGGAACAGTGTGTCCCCAGGGCACGAGGTCTGACAGAGCCTAAAAGTAGCTGGAAGGAGCTCACTGTCACCAGGACCTGGGGTGGCCGTGGACCAGCTACTGAGTGGCTGTTATCGCGATCACCATCCCAGTTTAGAAAGAGAACTCCTATAGCAGAGTAGTGTGAATACAGGAGAGAGTCCAGCAGGAGACAAGTTAGAAAACCATTTCAGGGCACAGGTTAGAGTCAAGGGCTGAACTAAGGGTGAGCGCCTTCTTGTATTAAGACACAAAATAGATAAAAAACAAGGTCCTACTGTACAGCACAGGGAACTCTAGTCAGTATCCTGTGATAAATCATAACAGAAAAAATATGAAAAAGAATGTATATATATATATATATATATGAATAATGGAATCACTTTGCTGTACAGCAGAAATTAACACAACACTATAAATCAACTATACTTCAACAAAATAAAAACATTTTTTAAAAAATGAAAAACAAAACTAAAGACACAAAATACAGACCATTTCCTATAGGTTACATCCCCAACACCTCCTTCTCCCAGGGAACTGCTAGGCTGTGCCATAAAAACATTTGTTTTCCTAAATTTGAAAAACATTATGTGAACGATCTGTCCTAACAATCTATCATTTTCATAAAGGTTTGGAGTCAGATGGGGCCAGGGGGCTCGCTGCTAACCCCAGTGGACAGATCTCCTTACAGATTAAGTTTTCTGTTGAAAGGCCATTTAAAGAAACTGAAATTCTTGGTAAGGAAGAATGTTTTGCTGAACAGTTTGAAGTTTCCTCTGGGCCTTCCTGAGTCATTAACTGACTCATTCCACCTGCTCTATTTTATTATTAATTCAAAAAAAAAAAAAAAGCCTGATAACAATAGAGTCAAAATTATGCTACATGTTTTGATTTCTTTCCTCCCATTGCATAATTCTCTCGTTTTGCCCACATTTTGGCAGTTACTCTCGCTATCCATGCAGCAATGAGAAACATTCTTTTAAAAATATTTCCAACCCCCTCACATTCACATGAAATTGTTTCAATTCTAACTTTGTTTCAGTTCTTATATAAGATCCATTGCTGTCTAATATTAGATCATTGTATTATACATGACTAACTTCTACTGCATAGTGAGAGTTTGAACGCTTCCTGATTTGAGCACTTCTCTAAAGCCAAAAAATAAAAGCATTTTTAAATGTGAATAATCAACTCTGATTTGATAATTTAATTATTTGTTAGATGTTGATTTCTTTTTTAACTTAAAATTTGGTCACCTTGAAAAGAAATAGGTTTGTTGTAATTATTCATATGAGCATGAGTGGCTGTGCATTTATGCTATAAATCTAGAAATCCGATCATCTGATTCATGCTCATCATCCAGTAAAACTGAAATAAGAAGCCCTAGTTGCCCTCACCTTTCCTTCAGGTGTGAACTTTGAGAGTAGCTAAGTAATCTAAAAACAATCACAAAGCTGCAGAGACATTCCACCTGAGTGAATGTTTTCTCTTAGCCTTCAAAATTTGGGTGGAAACTGTCTTGACACTGAACATTGACTACTACCTTGGAACCAAAAGTGTGAAATAATCTTTGTCACTAATTTTGCCAAGTCCATGTCAAATTGTCATGGTGAAAACAGTCTGAAAGATTATATAGAGGTTTAAAGTGAACTCTGAAGTGAGATAATTCCTTTAAGAAAATGGATCCGATTTCCTTTCACACAGGTTTAGAAGAGAGAAGAAGAAGAACAGCAATGTGGAGGGCTGGGGAGAGAAGAGGAGATAGATTCTTCTTCCTCTGCTGTGTTGAGTTTGGTGTAGCTGGCAGTCCTCAGACGCTATGACTTGCTCCTGACAACGAGACTTGCCATTTGCACATGAGGGCCCTAGACCCCCCCACCTGGACTCAGCTTCCTTACCCCATGAGAGTAAACAACTGCAGTTAAGCCAAATATAAGAAACCTTCAAAAATGTGAGTTTCTCTTACACAAAGTCCTAGTATAAAAATTTCAACATGGCTTTGAGGCATCTTCAACATCTCTACTCCAATTGAAAAAGATTGCATTTCAGCCTTCACTTGTGGAGTGGCTCAAGTGGGAGTGGGAGGGTGAAGGTGGCAGAAAGCAAAGAGAAACTTTGCTCTAAAATCTTGGGAAAGGTAAATAAAGATGAGGAAAAGTAAACTCATGCTTAGAACCACACTCTCGTGATAGCTATGAGAAAGAAAGATTAAAATGGGTACAGAACTAAAGCTTTTTCCAGCTCAAGCTGTATCTTGGGAGAATTTTAGAGTTTGGAAGGACCCAGGGGGCAGGACTAGGAAAACATCCCAAGAATGTCAGATAGGTGTTGAGTCTCTTGTAAAAGGACTGGATAGAAAAAAGCAAACATATCTTAATTATATACATTTTTGAAAAACAAAAAGCAAATCAAATTACAGTGATCTCCTTGAAAAATCCTGGAAAGTGTCTAGCAGACAAGAGATGGTGAAAAGGAAATGTATGAGTTGGTATTTTTGTCACTTTATGTATGAGGACACTGAAGTTTAGAAAGGTTAGGACACAGAGTCGTCCATCTACTGTATGTGTAAAATGGCATTTAGGTTCTCTTTTGTAGTGTGCTGTTTTAGTCAAGTAGAAACAACAAAGATTTTCATAGATATGTGACTGACCACGGTTCTTTAAATCCTACTTTCTGCCCAAGACCTAACATTCTTATCCTTCGACTTCTCTTCCCAGTAGAAATTCAGATCCTTAACCCAGGTTTGGGAAGGGACCACACTTCACTCAATTTTTAACCAAAAAAAACTCTATTAAAGGAGTATAATTATTAATAACTAGTTACTATTATCGTCATCTTGATCATTAAAAGAATTTCTGGAAGCATGTAGGGCAACAATTATTATTTCCAACATCCAGATGAGGCAACTGAAACTTCAAGGGTCTGGTGATTGCTTAAGGTCATATAATTTATAGAGAATGGACCAAAGCCCAAATCATGGTTCTTTGCTTGCTTGTTTGTTTCCAGATCTCAGGTCTCTCTCCCAAATGCCTAATGGATAATTTAGAGAGTGATTTATAAAAATACAAACCTATAGTAGGGTCAGGTACCTCACTAATGAATTTCTATACATATTTAATTTCTGCTGAATATAACTCTGCTTATGTTTTTGTTTCTCTTTTTGTATTTTTCCTCCTGCATCTATAATTGATGCCTTTGAACTTTAAGAAAGATGTTCCAGAGGGAACTATGACAAGCTTACGGATATTAGGAAACTTTGTACAAAAGTACCTTTGGCATCTCTCCAGCCTTGAGTTTCTCTGCGAACGGGGCAGTCTTTTATTGCCTATTAGGTAAAAAGACAAATGAATACATTTAGCCTTAATAGCATTCCTTTTCAACTAGAATGCCTCTGCCATTTCTCTTCTTCCCTTTGTTTTCCCATCAGAATAAAACATTCATCTATTTATTCAGAAAGGTACATTGAGTGCACTTTATATGCAAGGCACTAGAGGACAGTGAGGCGATGAAGCCAGTTGTACCAACTCTAAGTTCCAGCTTAGTCAGGAGGGCTGTGTCTAGGGGAGTCCAGCTTGTCTGGTACGAGTCCTACTTTGTGTAATAATTAGGGCTAAGCCTCTGATAATCCTTCTACGGAAGGCTAAGACTGAAAATTTAGGGGGTATCCTTCAGCTGTGGGCAAAGGCAAAATATTTATCAAGGGAACATGAGTGGGCAACTATTATTCTACAGACAAATATGGGGGTAGATCAAAAGTATAGAGTTTAAACCAGACAAAGCAGAAAGAAGAAATATCAGATAAGTGAGAGAACAGAGTCTGAGGACCAGTCTGTCCAAGCCGGTGTCTTGGTGACCAGCAGGCTCCAAGTGGCCAGGAGCAGCCCAAGTGTAAGCAAGCAGATGCTGGCATCACAGACCCTGGAAGATTCCACCTTTTGTGACAAGACTGCAATCAGTGAGGACCTGAATGTCAGTTGCTGCAATGCTTTGGGTCCTGCAGCCTCCTGGACCTGCCTTGCACGATGGATGAGCTGAGGTCGAGCCTTGCTGCTCTTAGGTGAACCATTTGGGATCAGACAAAACTATTTGGGAATTGTGTTGACCCAAACAGAGGCCTTCTTAGCTAATGCAAGAATTCTGTAATAAAGAGAGTTCAAGGGAGGGAATGATTGGTGCTTTGGTCCATAAAACCAAGGTTATTATTTCTCAAGAAGTAGAATACCTTTCCTGCCTGTTCTCCATTCACTGTCCTCATGTCGGCCCAGACGGGGAACACTGGCTCTTTCTCTGGATTCCCCAAAGACCTAGAGAGATGGAAATAGTAACACACTGAAGTAACAAGTTAAAATTACATGTTAGACATTCCTTGTCTTTTTAATTTCTTCTGGTCATCAACAGTAATAGAAATTTCTCACTGGCTAAATATCTCCTCAGATTTCCAGAAGGCCTCTCTCATTCTCACCCTTTCTCCTCCCCATCCCCCATTTTATGTCTCACCCCCCTACACAAAGGCAAGTTCATTTCTCATGAAGAGGACTTCCGCTATCTCTTGGGTTCACTGTTTCTTTCCAGTCCAATCTCCTGAGCATTCAAACGTTGTAGCAAATGTTCAACCAAGATACTTCATTTAAATAAAAGGATATCTGGTCTAAGAATAAGTTATGCTTCTCCCTTTTTGAGCTAAAGTTGGTTTTAATAGCATTCTTTTTCCTTTTCTATTACAAACATTTGGCTATCCACCCACTTAAGAACTGCAAAACAAGCCTAGAGCACAAGAGAGATAAGATGGAAGTGTAAATATATATATACATACACACACACATATATGCACACGGTATATACGTAATTAGCTATAAAGAAGGAAGCATGATTGCTTGGTTCTGTGGTGTGGTTCTGGGGTCAGAAGAGGACCAGAATCAAGACCTACTATATCCTGAATTCAATACATAGAGATTGAGGTCATTGTCTTATTTGCCTGTGACCAGGACTCCTTAATCGAAGGCAACTCTCAATCTATGGGTGGATGCCAACAAGGAAGCTGGCATTGGTAAGTGTAGGACTGAGTATCCAGGCTGACTCTGAGTTTGGGGCCAACTCCATGCTTGCAGTAAAACAGGAGAATTGGAAAAACATAATTAATTTGAAATAAAGTGTAATGGTATTGGTTAAATAAGATCCTCTTTTGCCAGCCAGCCCTTAGCAGAACACTCTTGGATTCAATTACAATAAATAACTGATGTAAAGTAGACATGATTTAAAACATTTATCACTGAGGATATATATATTTTTGAAATATAACGTCTCCTTTAATCATACATGCAATCTTAAATATACACATGTCAGAAATCCCACATAAAGGGAAATTCCTAATCAATGTGGATTACCATACACTTTAAAGTCATAGTGCAGTTTGATAAATTTGCAAATTAATTTAGCAGCAGTCATTTTAGAAAAGTCAGTGATAAGCTAGTAATTTTATTTACTAAAGCTTAAATAAAGCAGATACTTATGAATTCATTAAGGGGTGAATCATCTTGTTTTCAATAAGTTTATAGTGAGTATGTAGGACAAAACACCACCAAGCATAGTAGACATTAAAATAATGGTATTTAATTAAAACAAGAAGTTATATATCCTAGGTCTTTTCTCTAACAAACTTATAATTATCTTAATAAAACAAGCATATGTATTTTTAAATTTTTACCTAATTTTAGCTATGAAATTTGAAAATGTAGGCATTATGAACAAAACTTAAATTATTGCAGCCGTATCAACTCAGGAAACTTTAAATATTGGGTTATGCAACTAATTCAATCTAACTTCCTTCTCATGGGTTTTTAACAACTGTGAAAGAAAGATAAGCTGTCCTGTCTTGCAGTTTTAAATTAAAATAACTAAAGGCCATTTAAAATAAAATTTTAAATGGTAAGCTTGATGATAACATTGGAGGGATTCTGCTACAATTTCTGATAGCAGTCTGTATCACACAATAAGCCATCAAGATATAACAAAAATTATAGTCTTTTAGAAATTTCTCTTCCAAAAAAAATCCAAAGCAAGAAAAAAGATATATGCACACATATTCATTGCAGTACTAAAGGAAAAGAAAAAAATGGAAACAATCTAAGTCTTAAATATGAAAACAGTTAAATTATGTATCTTTTAGTTGTTGAAATTTTATGAGGTAGATTAAATAATAACCAAAGTTTTTATGATAGTATGGAGAAGTCCTTGCAGTATAACGAGAACTGTAAGATTACTTCCAAGCTACTGTTATAACTACTATGGATGAGAAATGGAAAAGCAGGTTAGAAGAGAAAATATAAGTACTATAAAAAGTCTTGTCATGAAAACTGCTCCGCCCTGATCCCAGGTCCTTCAAGTGGGGTATT